>NW_010972991.1:19196355-19256624 GCF_000737465.1 Haliaeetus leucocephalus | reverse complement strand
CTGGAGGGCAACAAGAAGTTGGAACAGGACCCAGCCAGGGCAGCTGACCCAAACTGGCCAACAGGGTATTCCATACCATGTGACGTCACATCTAGTTTAGGAACTGGGAAGTGGGGGGGGGGCAGGGATTCGCCGCTTGGGGGCTGGCTGGGGGGCGGGCGGCGGGGGGGGGGGGAGCGATTGCCCTGTGCATCATTTGTACATTTCAATCCTTTTATTACTACTGTTGTCATTTTATTAGTGTTATCATTATCATTATTAGTCTCTTCTTTTCTGTTCTATTAAATCGTTCTTATCTCAACCCAGGAGTTTTACTTCTTTTCCTGATTTTCTCCCCCATCCCACTGGATGGGGGGGGAGTGAGTGAGCGGCTGCGTGGTGCTTAGTTGCTGGCTGGGGTTAAACCATGACAGTGTGTGTGCATGAAGTTTCAGTCACCAGGAAGCAAAATAGTAATTGTTTGGGTTTTAATGGGTTTTCAGTCTTCTTTCATGAGGAAAAACAAATCCTAAAATTAAATCTTCACTTGGCACTTAAAACTGCAGTTTTTAAGTTGTATTAGCAAGCACCTGGCACTAACACAACAAATATGCAGAAAGACACTGATATTTAAGTCACTAACAGGTACGACATGACAGTGTCTTTCTGCTGGGTGCCTTATTTATACAACCATGCAAATACTTCCTGGAGAATAAATTACCCAGCCAATTTCCTCTATTTTCCTGTTTGTAAATTGCTTCTGAGTAGCTCCTGTTTCTCTTGAATGTGCTTTTAGTAAATACATCAGGCTATGGACAAGCAGCTTATTGTGACTGCTCGGTGTTTAAAAGTCAAGTTGGTTTCGTTCATTTTAATTTTATACAAAAGCTATTTCTATTTTCTGGATGGATGAAAGTCCCACAGAGACTGGTTTCTGGTGTGAACACTCATTCTTAGAACTCAGCGTTGTATTTGTGTGTGACTATTTCATACTTTTCATTTAAAATTATTTCTTCTATAAAATAATTCTTTCTCAGGGAGCTCAGCAACCCCAGCTTAAAGGCTGTGCAAGCTCCAGTAAGCAGGGGATGCAACTCCCTTGGGGATTCAGGAATGGCTGTTTACTGCCAGATCTGTACATTGATCTTCACGGCATCTTTGGGGCCACTTTGGAGCTCTATGTAGCTCCCAGGAGCCTCAGTCCAAAATGTGAATGACTCCAGGCTGGAACAGACCGAAGGTGGGGACACTGGTCACACATCTCTGTATATGGGAAGAGGGCAGGGAGGGGGTAATTCCCATGGAGATGGCTAAACAAGACCTTTCCCATTCACAGACTATCCCAGTCCACAGAGAATCTTTGCTGTGCTATTTGGAAAGGATCACACAAAGCAGCCACTGCTTGCAGCAAGACCTGACCCATGCAGGCTGATGGCAGAGCCCCTCCTCTATTTCTGTCCAAGGTATTTATAGGATAGATCAATAAGGGTATATCCTCAGCTCGCTCCTGCAGCGTTTGTTTCCTCTTCCTTACCTTTCTAAGCAGACAAAGCAACAGCTTCAGCTGCCCCCAGGTGCCTGTGGACACTCTGGTCTCCCAGACAGAGCTCGTTCAGGCAGGCCTATGGCTGAATATGAAGACCACAAACGTTCCCTTTAAAATGTATCAGGTGTGGTGGAGGTGCCCGTTCGCCATACAGCTCTTCCTCCTCCTCCACAAACATCAGACAGGCATTACAGTACAAGAAGAGCCTGCTAATTAGGAGGCACTGCAGATGCAAGTGCTCCTCTGGTTGCCTTTGCTGACATGGTTCATTTACACGCAGAGCACGTTTAACATCACCGACCGCAGCTACCCCAGCAAGAGGTGCCAGGTCCTTCTACAGGGGCGCACGCTATCCAGTGACGTGCCTGCTCCCTCGTCCTACGGAGGTCACTCCTGACAGCACTGCAATATGGAGTTTGGGACTTTAAGCCAGCCACGTGGGGTAGGGGATAATTTTCTCTTTTGTTTGTATGAGAGGAGGTGTAACTACAGCAGTTGGATATAAACCGATCTGCAGCCTTAGATTTTACCCGGTGGTTTTGGTGCTATTTTGCCAATAAGCATCTGAAATGTTAACATTTTTGACCTTTCACATAGCTGTTTGAAAAGCAATTTTTTTATATTCTTGAAAAATACGCAAGTTCTAACTATTTCTAATCCAGTCATCCCCAAAAGTTGTTAAACGCAGTAACCAACGTTCAAGAATATTTTAACAAGAATATAAGAAGAATATTCCTTTGAATAAAAAATGAAGACTGGCTTTATTGCTATTCATTAAGCCACTCAGCTGCATTCCACAAACACTTGTGTTTACCAGAATGCTTGTAAAAAGAAAAAATGTTGTAAACATTCAAGTGAATGTGGATTTATACAAAAACTTTTGCCCTCAGAATATTAAAGTAGCTGCCTTAAAACGTCTCTCTTGATTTGGGAGGGATCTGGTGAGAAAATAGAAATACTGTATAACACTAATCATTAGTGGTAAAAAAATCTAAATAACTCCTTTGTCATTGGTGTACTGGATTTATAGACATAGGCTGAAACCAGATCCGAGCTTTTATTTTTACAGGCCTTTATTTTTTTATCTCAAATGGCTTTCAGGGAAATACTTTGAATCAAGTTCTGTCATGTTTGTTTGTTCTGTGCTTTATAAAACTCTTAAGAATTATTTAATCTGTGCATGATCGTGGGACTGAAGATAATGTAATAATAAGACTTACTAATAAGACTTACTAAAATCACATCAGAGAAAATTATGCTATATTGTGAGGTCAGGAAAATGCAACTTTATCTCTGCAAATGTCTCGTTTTCAGTGAAGTTTGCCAGAAGAACAGCAGGTATAGACTGCTGTGGTGTGTTGACTTTCATTATCTGCAGCCTCAGCACATGTCCCTGTACTTCTTCTATGGGACCTCAGGGCACCCTATGGCCACTGACCTCTGGGTCACCCTACTTTCACCTTACTGTGATCCTTTCCAGACTAGGTCAACTGTCTGGAAACCTTACATCATCCAGGAGCTGTAGCTGCGGGACATCTCAGCATTGCTAACTTCCTCAAAAGATTGAGACATATTTTCTAGCCTCTAAGGTATGAAACTGAGATGGCAAAATCTCTGCAAGCCAAAGTTCTCACAGTAGCAAAAAGATCTACCCAAGACAGCAGGGAGCCACAGAAACTATTGCATTCTTTGTGTGTTATCTAGTCATCCTTGTGGCAAGGAATCAGCAGTCCAAAAAAGCACTGGGAGAACAAACTCAATCTGCCAGTGACTGACCTGGACTGGATGGGGCTCCCTCAACTGATCCAAACTCCTGGGGAGCAGCAGGAGAGCCCTTGGAAATGGAAGCACAGACCAGGAATCCTTAGGAGGAAGACATCTCCATTTCTTTAATGAAACATGGACCAAATATTTCCAGAACAATGAGCATCTGAAACACTTGTTCCACGGGGAATTTAGAAATTTCTCAGGACATTTTTTCCTGATTTGGAATAAAGTTTTTTTCAGCTGGCAGAGTTTCCTATTAAACGTGTGTATCTCAGTTTGAATCAAAATATTCCTTTAACAAACATTTCTAAAAGACAATACGCACCCTCTCTTCTTTCCCCCAAATTTCCTTTCTCTTGTCTATGACCACAGATAAAATGGTTAATGTTATGCCTCTGCTCCACTACTAATTTTGCTGTGTCTCTTTGTGATGGTGGTGTATCACGATGTGAAGAACGGATTTTGTGGCAGATTCAGAGACTTTGGCATGAGACCTTCAACTGGCTTTGCAGCACCTTGAGGAAGTAGCATAGGAGCCTGACTGCAGCGAGCAAGTTTTTTTCAGGTGACACGCCACAGATTCCAGGTTTCTCCACGAGAACTGAGAGCATTTGGCCATGAAGAGTACAGAATTTCCACAAGTGTTAAATTTGCTTAGTTTTATAGGCCAGGAAGTTTGTATGCAGGCTGAGGTGTAACACTTAACCCAGACCCCTTTTCTGAGTAGCAGAGGGGAACTGTGGCAGGAAATCTGGAAGGATTTTCTTGTCTAAATGCTGGGAGCAGAGCGATTGCTCAAATCAGTCATCTTTTGAGGGCTGCAGCATGTGCCTAGGCTGTTGCTGGTCAGCTGTACTGTCTGGTCCATGAAGATGCCAAATCCAGAGCTTGTCTTCTACATTTCAGGTATGTGAACCATCAAGGGAGATGTTGAAGGAATGGACTCTCTGATCCCAAGGACCAGGAGCCGGATTAATTCACTGCAGTTTGTTTTCCATCTGGCCACTAGAGAAACAGGTTTGAGTTGGACCTAAATTATCTGCCTGTATTTCCTGCACTGGTCATTGACCTTGCTGTTGAAAAGACAATAATTATTGAGATTCAGTAGCCACAGCAAGAGAAAGCTACAGAACAGGGCTCTGCAAGAATTTCTTTCCTCAAGTTACAGACTTTCAGTCCCTTTACCAAAGCACTTGCAATTCTTCTTTCAAAGTTGTGGAAATAATAACTAATATTGAGTAAAAATAATGAGATATGTTTAATCAAAAGTTAGAAAATGTGGTGAATAGCTACTGGCAATGACATTTCTGATTACCTGACTGCCAGAACAGGCCATTCACAAAACAGGACTACCACTCCAGAGATTTCACTTTCCCAAGCGAAAACCATAGCAAATACAAAATGGGTCAATGAATAGTGCATTCTTAAATTTCTTTGGTGAACTTTTAAATAAGACCTTGTGCCATGTGACTGCATCTATACGTTCTTTAGTGACCAGGACATGCAGTCAGGAGGTTAACAAACCCTTAACCTCAAGCTGTTAAGAGCTGGTTGATGAACTGAATCATGAGGACTGGTTGTGCTTTGGTGAGCTGAAAACAAAACCCCTTGTATAAATATTCACTCAGATAAGAAGTAAATTCACTGTGGCTGCATTTCTTCTATTTCCTTCCACTCACATGTGTGCTCTAGCCACTGCATTTTAGGGACACCTAACATGAATATTAAACTAGAAAATAAGCGTCATCACACAGACAACAAGCAGTCATCTTTGTAAAGGTATCATTCTATCTGACCAAAAATTTGGTGAAAACTAATCAACAGGTATGGTGTGTCATGATACGGAAACTTCAGTAAATTTTTTGTATGACAATTTATGGAGAGTTTGTCTATGTGGAAACAGTGCTCAGCAAACCAATCCTAACTGCACTGTATCACCATCGTGTCCATGCACATGACCTCTATGGGCAAACCATGCTGGGAAGTCTGAGCAAGATGACCAATGAAGCAGCAGCAGATGCTATTGATGAGAGAATAGAAATGATCTTCTGTTTTGCTGGTAGTCAGCTATTTCTGATAGAAATCCTGGTAGGACCAAAGCTTCTTAGAGGATTTGGTTACAGAGAGTGGAAGACGCTTCTCAGCATCTCTGGGAAGGAGTAGTCTGCATGCCAGGAACCACAGAGATGGGTACAAGACTGTTCTCATAGATTAAAAACATTAACCTAAGCAGAGGCTTACATTCAGACCACTGCAGTACATTTTGCACACTAGCTAAACAATGCATAAGAATGACCAACAGCACTGGGAAGAGGAGAGCATCCCATCCTGGGTAGAGTCATCTGCACATTGTATATGCTAGGAGAAATAGTTTGGGATCAAGAACTGTTGGTCTGCTCCTGCTCCTTCTACACATTCAATGCTTTGATTTCCTAATGGGATTAGGAAGGCCACATCTGTCAGCTAAGATGTGGGGTTTTGGCTTTGAATTTCCCACCTACTCCTTTTTAACAGTATCTTGAACTACTCTTTCTTTCAATGGAAAAAATAAGTTACTTGCCAAGATAAGGAAGCAAGACCGAGAGTTAAAAAAAAACCAACCACCTTCATATACATATTTCTACTAGTTATTTGCATTACTGTAACATAAAAGGAGAGGAAAAAAGGAAGAAATGACTGGTTTAATCTAGGCTCCCCACTTACATCATAGCAAGGTTAATCAAAAGATCTCAGTAGGGATTCCTTCCACAGTCTGCTCGTGTTACCATTTTAGGGTTACTCTGCAGGAGTTTTGCTGTGTTTTTCATCTTTACTCAGAGGCAGCAGTTTTTTCTGTCCCTACGTACAGTACCACTTAATAGATTGAGGATGCAAGGAATTTCCTGGCATGTAAACATAACAATGCAGTGGAGACAGTAGATTTTTACTTTTAATACATTTCCACTAAATGCATCTCAAGTCTTAGAGCATTTTGATTTCACTCACAGTTTCCTCTCTGTTAATTCCTGATGGTGTCCTTTCCCATTTCATTATTTTCTCCTATTTCTTTCACTTTTCTTTTGACCTTTCATTCCCCCTTGCCTCCTTTGTCTTTCACTTGTATGCTATGATTTTCTTCTGCCTCTATCTCCTTTTATTCCACTTTCTTTTATTAGCTTTTGCCTCTATTTCTTTCTTTGTCTTGTCCTCTTCTTTGCCCTGACATCCTTCACTTTCTAGCAAATTGCCACATTGGCATGAATTACTGGGGAAAGATTGGAGATATACATCCTTTGAGGACAGAAGAATTTATCAACAATCAGGCCTATGAATGAAAGCCAGTTTCTATTTCAGAAGAAAATCTAAAACGTTAGGAGACAGGGAGTTATTTGAAGGCCACAGCTGGAAGTCAGTTTAGGAGTCAAGGTGATAGGCTCTACTTTGGCTATACTGCAGGCTTGATGTGTGACCTTGAGTAAATTGCTCAACCTTCATGTGCCAGGATGAGCAATTTACCTACCTGTTAAAATTACCATAACAATATATCTGTCTTAGGAGTGCTGCAAAGTTTAATTAAGCTTGGTAAGCACTCGGACATTCTTCATTTAGTATAATTACCATCATTATGCATTAACCCACCATGACATTTTTCAGGCAGTAGTTGTCTTAACTACTCCATTCTAGACTTAAATGTGACAGCATCCTTCAACTACATTTAGCCAATAATTAAATTGTTTTGGAAAATATATTAGTTACAGCTGGAATTACAGTGATTGGTTGAAATCTCTAAAAGACTTCTGCATATCACAAAAGCCCTGAACAAACATGCAGCTGCTGAACTCACCCATCTCCTCTGCATAACACAGGCCCAAACTCCCCAGCTAACTGCATGTGTCTGCCTTCACGTGCCTCCACCTGCCTTTCCTTAGCTTAGGACAAGCCTTTTCAAGTGGCTCAGATGTTACTTGATTGCTTATATCAATAAATTCAGTGACTTCCTGTGGAAAAGGCTGCTCTGACACAAACTTCTCCCTTGTATCAACTCCAAAAATACCTTCAAACTTGATGACATGCTTCAGCTTCTATGACAGACCAGAGCCACCAGCTCCCTTATTCGTGGTGGAGTTGCATCCCAGGGTCAACACGGCAGCCAGCAGCCTGCAACACTCGCCAAAGAGGGCACGACGGCGGGGCTGCAGGGCTGTGTGTCACCCAGGCTGCGGGGGCTGCAGGGCTGTGTGTCACCCAGGCTGCGGGGGCTGCAGGGCTGTGTGTTATCCAGTCTCCCCGAGGTGGCTGGGAAGCCCTGGCTCTGGCTGTGTAGCCAGTAAAATTTATCCTTTGGCTTCATGGGAGAACCGGGAGAGCGGCAGCGCTTTGGAATTAGGCTTGATTTCAGCACTCTGTCCTGTATAAGCACCTCTTCAACGCAATTCAGTTATACACATCAGAGAGAGGACTAGATTTTAACACAGCTTTGCACAAGGATTTTGCACAAATGAAATCTGGGTAATTCTTTTTATCAGAAGTGGATAAGCCTCTTTTGATTTATTTCTGATAAAAATGCAGACTGACATTTTGTTCATAACTCTAAACCACTCCCTTCAAGATATTTCCAAGTCACTTCTTTCCACAAAGATCTGGATAAGATCTCATTTCTGAGACTCTCAGCTGACATGGCTTTCATATGAATTCCTCTTCCCTGACAAGGGAAGCTAAAACCTACTTCTGCCATGCATCTCAAAGTGAAATTCAGTACCTTTTTGTCTGACTGTTTATCATTTCTTGCAAATACTCAAATCCATTTCCTTTGGAAAAGGTTTGTCTTTGTATGACAGGCATACAAATAGGTTTTATTATAGTACTCTATTCACTGGTGCAGCTTAGCCTGGAGATAAAAAGGAATTAATTTTCTAGATTTTCCCCAAATGTCAGCTTTACATTATCAGAGTTCTTAACTCAAGAAGAATGGGTAAAAGAAAAAAAAATGAACCAATATATTGTATCTGACTTCATGCTAGTGACCGAGAGCCCAAACTTCCCCCCCAGTGAATTGAATCAAAGTAGAATCAAGAGTGCAAGATTAGGCAGAAAAGCACTGAGTCATCTGAATTTCAATAATGGTAACTTAGACAGTGCAATCTCTTAAATATTAATGGCGAACTCTGCTCACTGACTTAACTATACTGCTGTGTATGGCCTAAAGGTGAGAAAAATGGGATTTTCTTTTGCCTCTTTTTTTTTTTTCTTGACAGTCTTTGACATGTATATCTAGGCTTCTTTCTAAAAACAAAAACAAAACCAAAAAATTACCATACTATCACAGTAGGACACTTCTGGCCCTGTAAAGCAAAGCAGCCTATCATGACAGTGAAGAATCAGTAGATTATTATCTTGCCTATTTTTTTTTTTCTGCTGAGACTTGAAGGAAACCAGTACAGGAGCCTCTTCAGGCATGTTTGCTGTAATTGCTCTTGCCACCTTGGCCATTAACTGTCAACGTGCAGTTTGGTTTTGCAGGACTATTATTCAGCGCTGTCCAGTTAGGGCCAGATCCCAGCTGACGGCTGGTTTCACGGGTGGTAGCTGTGACGGCCCCTCCTGCTGACCAGTGGGTATTCCTGCCACGGGAAACTTATCCCCACTTTCCAGACACCTCCTTGCAGTAGTTTGCCCGTGGCTCAAGATATTTCTGCATGTTGTGCTGACTGGGAGGTATTCCAGCAGTATGATTTGTGGCACCCAGAGTGATTTAGATGTGTCAACGACTGCAGAGGTTGTGCTGACTATCAGAGAAATATAGAAGATGGGTAGAAAGCTTCACGTAGTCTATCATAGTCAAGGTAAATATGTTTAGAAACAGAGTAGCCAAAATAAAGCAAAAACCCCACTACCTGGAGATCCATACTGCCTGCCTCCTCCCAGTGTCCCCTCCTCAAGAGTTGGACTGCTGAAGCGAGGAGTAGCTCCAGCCTCAGTGAAAAGTCCGTGGCCCTGCAAGCATGTTGGTCCAGGCATGGGCTCGCGGCACGATTATGCAGGCTGGGCAGCTCACAAGCCCTGTTCTCAAAGGGAAGCGTAGCTCTTATCTTGTTAAACCACTGTATGTATTGCTATCCTTTTAGCGCAAAGGAGATATAAAATGACGCTCCCAGGAACCCCCTTTTTTTCACCTCACTGCTGAACTCCAGAGAAATTCCTTGAACTACAAGTGTAAGCTTAACTGATTGTAATTGACCTACAAGGAAGACACAAAACTCATACTCATCAGATCGTGGTGAAGCAGATTGAGCAGTGTTGCTCTGAGTAGTTTGGGTACTGCCTGTCACGCTGCTGCTTTCTCTCACTCATTCATTGCTTCCTAAATTCACCTGCTGCCTGATTCAGACAGGCTCAATGGCAGCCATGTATTACGAATCACATAAAATTACTTAAGAAATTAAAATTAAGCCAAGAGCTTCATCACAGAACAAACGTTAGCATGGCAATAGCGTTTTATAAACACCAATCGTGAGCTGGAGGCACAGTATATAAATGTTCAGACTGCCTCAGTTTGCAGCCTAGTCCCTTTCCTACTGCTAAGATGTCTGGTAAGGGCAATAAATCTGTGGTCCAACCTGCTTTTGGAATAAATCTCTTTGGGTCAGCTAGCACAGTTTCCTGACTCAAACTAGGAAAAAGTTGATTACAAACCAAATAGAATGATTTTTTTTACTGAAGTTTGCCTATTTTCATGTTTAGTGAGCCAGAAGAAGTTTTATCAAATGTTCTTTGTTTTCTGACAAAGAATACACAGAAATTTGCATTTTAAAAGTGCATTTTGTAGAGTTGGCTCTGTTGTTTCTGTTACTATATCATTAGAATGGGAGTCTTTTAGATTTCATTGTGAGGAAGCAACAGCATCTTACATGGTCTTTAAGCCATTTGTGTCCTTTAGCTTCTCTTTCCTCTAAGGATCAAACAGGAATTAGGAAGCACTGACCTCAGGGGCTCACAGGTCTGGATGGAGGCCCATCCCACACAGGCACTCTCCTGCTTTGCAAGATCCTGATGACATGGTGGCCCTGGAAAGAGAGCAGAAGATGCCTCCAGATGCTCAGACAGATCACTAAACAGGCTGAAAGAACCTGAGAACATCTCTCAGGCCTGCCCCCAAGAAACCTGAAATCCAGGCAACCTGGGACTTTGGGTCATAATGGTGATCTTCGTTTTCTTTAACCATACTGAAGCTGGTGAATAAGACAGTGCTGATGATGATTGAGCTAGGCTAAGAGTGGCATTACCTGCTAAGTGTCTTTCTTTTATAAACATCACCGTCTGAAAAATGGTAACACTTCAGATACATGGCAATACTCTGGTGGAAGACTTTTATGCAAGCCTTTGAATATATGTGTGTATATACACATGGAGATAAGGGAGGTGGAGAAAGAGGCTTTTAAATATATTCTCTGTCATTCTCACTCTTCTTGTTATAAAATCTAATTTGTAAAGGATCATTGAACTCTAAGTCATTGCTATAACAAAGTTATGGAATTTTGATCTAGAAGGAGTGATCCATGAATATCTTCAAGACTAATTTGTGGCTTTGAAAATTTTACTGACCATTAAAAACTAGGTAAAACTTTTTTCCACTGAAAAATCCCCAGAAAGTATCACCATTTTTATCAGGTCTACTTGTAAGTAAAAATAAACGTCTCCACTATTTATTCTTAATGCAGTGCTTGTGATCGACACATAAACATATGGACTTAGATTCTGCAGTAAACATAAAACTCCAGAAGTTAGGCATGATTTTGAAGGCTCAGTGCATCCTATTAGGCATTTAATTCTGCCCTGAGCTGTCAGGAAACCCAAGTACTAACCTGAATTGTGCATTTCAGTAGATTACAGTATCTAAAAGTGCCTAACTCCCTGTTGTGAATCCATCCAGCTAAGGACAGAAAAACTCTGAAAAAGCTCTTCATTGCATATGATGGAATCTATCTGCCTCATAATTGTAGTGCTGGTTCTATAAAGAGACCCCCAGCAGTTGCTAATTGCATCCAGAAACCTCATTACATTATACCAATTGGATTTTTAATTAGAAATGCAGATGGTAACTCATTTATTACTGTTGTAAGATCCAACTGGGAAAGAAATCTCAATTCTGTTTTGGATGCATTCACCTTTTGGATGCTGGAAAAGAATGAGGAATGAGAATGGTGAAACTGTGACTCATGTTATGACTTCCAATAAAGATGTATTATCGCAACGAAGCTGAAGGTCACAAGAAGTAAAAGGAAGGAGAAGCATCTATGAAGCCAGTTTCAGAAAAATAAAGAGCCTTACAAAGACCTCTGCTGGGATAGCCAGCTGGGAAGTTGAGAAGTGAAAAGCTAGCCAAAATGATTTTGTGGAGTTATTAATCTACCCTTCTCCATTCTTCTGAATAGGGAGGAGGAATGTAAGCATCTCAACCTACTATTGAAATTCACTTGTGTCTGTAAATCCTTTTCTCACTGTACAGAAGAGAAGACCGTAAATGTCCTGCCTTCTGTTGACAGCGGTATACGGTCTGTTAAGTCTATATCGCTGCGAGCTGACCTGCTCGGCGCCAATTCAGATCCCGCACCTGATGGCGGCCATGGCAGGACCCAGCAGTCTCTTGATTACACAGCAGATGAGGTTACAGCCTTGCACCTTCAGGGACTGGTGATGACAACTCAGACTGTCATTTTTCTCTGTTTGCCTTGTCCTTTTGGATTGTAAATTCTTTGGGAAAGTGTCTTGCACTTATTATATGTTTCTGCAGCCTGGAACAAAGCAGTCCTTGACTCAGAGCGAACAGACTGCAAGCTCAAGCACTACTGCCTGGCTCTTCCATCTGAAGATGTAAAGGGTGGGTGGGAGCTTACTTGCCATGTATCTGCCCCTTTTTTTGTTCAGCTGAGGCTTCTCATTTTGTTTGTTTTGTTTAGAATCATTTTGCTCTGTCTCTTCCACTCATGTGCCTTCAGGAAAAAGAAAAGTGTTTCTCTTTCACTGTAATGAAATCTCTTGAAAATAAAATACCATTAGCAGGTGTCAACCTGAAGAGGCGAGCACTATCAACATGTCAGTTACTTCATACAGTAGCTGAACAGTTTCCTTTACAGACACATTTTGTGTGTGTGTGTGAATCTCTGTCAAGTGGACCTAATAAGATATCTTCTTGCCTGCATATTCTGTGAGCACAGAGCTGTTGTCTCAGATCAGAAAGGAGTAACACAGCAACAAGGACATGGATTCTCTTTCAGAGTCTTCTGTTCCCTGTCAGGAAAGTGCAACCTTGCCTCTTCTCACATTTCCTTTGACAGTAATGCTACAATTTCTACTGAGAGTTAGGGGGTAAAAAAAAAATTAAAAGCTTTTACTGCAATTTTAAATTGTGAGTTATTAGAATTACAGTTGTGCTTTCAGAAATACTTTTAATCCTTTATGAGTAAATGGCAGAGCCTGCTACACATTCTTCCAGGTAAGTGAACGATTGCTGTGCTTTCTTTCCGTGAATCCAGAAAATTAAACATAGGCACCATATAAGAAACTAATCCTGCTACAGCCAGAAAGAGAGCATTTTCTTTTCCCTCTGAGTAAGATGGGAGCAGGAACAGCCTCACTGGCTTCCAAAGGGCCATATCCTTTCATTCTTAGTCAGGCATGCTACATCATGCCATGAAATATTGGAAGTGCCATATATAGTTTAGCTCACTTGATGAATCCTGTTTTAAGACCCTGACTTTAGTTGCTTTAACATGAACAAATGTAAACCATCCAGGCTGCCTTTTTGCATTATATTTTTCCTGTTTTCTTCCCTCAGTTAAAAAAAAAAAAAAACAAACAAAAAAACCCCAACAATCTGCTTGGTGTAACATTTCACTCCAACACAGGTATTTGAAGTTTACTGAAAGCAGTCCTGCTGCTAAGAATCCATATTGTTGTTCTGTTAGAAAAAGATGGCTAAATAAAGCCAAATGGTGAATTTCTGGAGTGAAGTCCATTAGCATGGGCATGGTAGCCATGCTAAATTTTGACAGCTGTATTCACCATGCTATTTGTCAGTAGCACTTGATGTGACTCAGATCAAGGAGACTCTCTCCTGTGTCCTCAGAGCTCAGAGGTAATCAAGGCAGCATCAAAGAGGGAAGATTGCCATCCAGACCAGCTTCCCAGGGGGAAGAATGGGAGGTGAATGAAAAGCAGGAAGAAAGGAAATAGTAGCAAGTGGGGGATTGCTTTTTTTTTTTTTTTAATTCAACTTTTGCATGATTCAGTGCACAGGGAGGACAGGGTGCAGCGGGCTGAGCAGGGCTGTGCAGAGATGTAGGCTCTTATCTGTAGGATCCCCCCTCCTCTTTGCCGAAGTCGCCATGCAGTGAGCAACGTGGGGCAGCTCCAGGAGAAGTGACTGCTGTAGGGTGCATAAAGCTGAACGCTACCTTGGAGAACTGGATTCTGTACCTGTCCCTGCTGCAGCATTCTACTTGTGGGTTAATGGATTGCCTGGTCCTCATTTTTGAATACCCAGTATAAAACTCCAGAAGCTGTAATGATAAAACCAGCATAAAATTATTCTGCATTTTAAGAAATACACTTTAGAATCCTAACAAATGCTGAACTGCATTTTTCTAAACTTCTCATGATTTGGCACTTGATAAATGAGCATGGTTACAAGCTTCTGTTATGTGAAATAATCAAAGTAAGTGGGAACTATGCACCTTGGACCTAGAGGCTGCAGTAGCAAGTTAAGAAGAAAGCCAAGGAGTGCAGATAAGTGAGCATTTTTACAGATTTGTCATGCCCATTGCCTTGATTTCCCAAAAGGTTACCAGTATGAAATATGCTGTTCCTCTACATGCTTGCCCAGGTAAACATCTGATTGTCACAAATATCATCCTGCATCAGTGAAGTCAATCCATCAGCTAATATCTCTCTTTTTCTCTGAAAAGCTGTAAGAGTAAAAGAAAGAATATGTTAAATATAGAAATTGCTATTAAGTACATATGTATAAGTGTTAGCATGTTGCGTTGGGATTCTTTATTAGAATAATTTTGGAGATGTAGTGATTTGTGGTGCAGTTTAAAAGCTCACTGACTTGATTTACTAACATGTGGTGGGTTGACCCTGGCTGGACACCAGGTGCCCACCAAAGCCGTTCTATCACTCCCCCCACCTCAGCTGGACAGGGGGGAGAAAATATAACAAAGGGCTCGTGGGTCGACATAAGGACAGGAGAGATCTTCACCAATTACTGTCATGGGCAAAACAGACTCAACTTGGGGAAATTTAACTCAATTTATTACCAATCAACCAGAGTAGGGTAATGAGAAATAAAACTAAATCTCGAAACACCTTCCTTCTACCTCTCCCTTCTTCCCGGGCACAACTTCACTCCCGGATTCTCTACCTACCCCAACAGCGGCGCAGGAGGATGGGGAATAGGGTTTACGGACAGTTCATCACACGTTATCTCTGCCGCTTCATCCTCTTCAGGGGCAGGACTCATCACACTCTTCCCCTGCTCCAGCGTAGGGTGCCTTCCATGGGCTGCAGTCCTTCAGGCACAGACTGCTCCAGTGTGGGTCCCCCGTGGGGTCACAAGTCCTGCCAGAAAACCTGCTCCGTGGGCTCCTCTCTTCATGGGTCTTCAGGTCCTGCCAGGAGCCTCCATCGGGTCACAGCCTCCTTCAGGCACCCACCTGCTCTGGCGTGGGGTCCTCCACGGGCTGCAGATGGATATCTGCTCCACCGTGGACCTCCCTGGGCTGCAGGGGGACAGCCTGCCTCACCATGGTCTTCACCAGGGGCTGCAGGGGAATCTCTGCTCCAGCGCCTGCAGCACCTCCTCCCCCTCCTTCTTCACTGACCTGGGGGTCTGCAGGGTTGTTTTTCTCACATATTCTCACTCCTCTCTCTGGCTGCTGTTTCTGTGTGCCCTGCAAACTTTTTCCTTCTTAGATACGTTATCCCAGAGGCACTACCACTGTCGCTGATGGGCTCAGCCTTGGCCAGCAGTAGGTCCATCTTGGAGCCAGCTGGCACCAGCTCTGTCAGACGTAGGGGAAGCTTCCAGCAGCTTCTCACAGAAGCCACCCCTGTAACTCCCCCCGCTACCAAAACCTTGCCACACAAACCCAATACATAACAATAACTGGGGAAAGGAGCTTAGTCCAGCTGCTACTGTACTATCTCAACTACAAAAATCAGAACAAAGTGAATGGATATCCTTTTGGAGTACCTACCTCTACATATAGGAGGCAGATAACTGCAGGTAGGCAATTACATATGGTCATCTTCTCTACAA
The DNA here is from genome assembly GCF_000737465.1 of Haliaeetus leucocephalus. Lineage (NCBI taxonomy): Eukaryota > Metazoa > Chordata > Aves > Accipitriformes > Accipitridae > Haliaeetus > Haliaeetus leucocephalus. Next base: position 19,241,034 of record NW_010972991.1, on the reverse strand, counting down.
GTTTCAACATCAGAACAGGATTATTTTTAACTTTGGAGGAAAGGATCACCATGGAAACATAATGAAGTATGAGAGTGATCTGACTGATTGACAATGTTACAGCAAAGGAAGATTGACATGAAAGGCAGAGATAAAATTCATGCTGTTCTAAGCACAGTTCCTCTAGTAGCTGAATTATCAGGTCTCGTTTTCCAGACACTAATATTACATGAGATTTTCTTGTCCTTATTCAAGTGGAACGCATTGCAGAGGTCACGTTTTCTCTCTGACACACTGTCAGTCACAGGGATGGTAACAACACTGAGGACCTTTCTTTCTATTTATGTAAGAAAAGGTTAAGACCTGAGAGAAAAGATTTATGTTTCTGTTAAGTGCCACCCTGCTATAAATCTGTAGATTAGTTTGGGCTTCTCAATACTAAAGCTAAATGAAGCTTTGCCCACATTTCTTTATGGAAGAACAAGAGGTACTTGTAACCTTAAAATGCTTTGCAAATTCATTCTGGTTTTATCAATTTTTTCAGTGTATGGGAAGGCCAAGAGTGGAAAAAGTCCTGGCGGAATAGTTATTTCAGCCTCTCATTTGGAAATTAACTTTTGTTTTGGAACATCAAATAATTATATTTTTGCATATAAAATACTCACAGCATTGAAAGAAAACATTTTCAATCATAGTGAATAAAATGTTTCGTTCCATCTGAAGGGATATTTTTTACTTCTTTACCCACGTTAAAAAACCCCAACAACCTTTGACTATTTTAAATTTAGGCTGATGGGACTGCCTTGAATTGGCAACATAGAGGAAAAAAGTGACTATTTCCATTTCTTGAATTCATCATTTCAAGTGCAAATCTTCATCTTCTACCCTTGCTGTAAGGTAAATTTAAAAATCTTGTGTAAGAATATTCTTCTAATCTCACATGAGAGTTGTAACTTCAGAAGATGCCTTCATTTCTAGGAACAACTGAACAGGGGACTAATACTATTAACCTGGTCTGTGATCTGAAGTCTTGCAAAGATGGTTGGGTTTGCCTGTTTGCTCTGTGCTGCCTGCTCAGCCCTGCTCACTTTGTCCCATGGCTCCCTCTAGCTTATGCCCTTCCGTTCAACAACCTATTCCATCATTCACTGGCACTCAAAAAAAGTCTATTGAGCATATTTTTCTTTATTCTACAGTGTTTCCTTTTCTATTTACTTATTGACCTATTTTTACTCAGTCTACTCATTATTCTGGAGGATTTTTCAGCTCCAAATCCCAAAGCTCTTGATACATGCTAAGTCTTTAAATTGGCCAAGAGCCACAGTTGGCATAGGCAGAAACAGAGTTCAGGAACCCAATTTTCAGTCCTTACTCTACGATTTGAGGCCAAAGTGTCTGATGTAAAGTGGTCACAGGACAACAGAATAATCACTTTTAAGACAGTTCAAGTATGACAGTGATGCAGATGTCAAAATAAGCCCTGACCACAATGGCCTTCCATGGCCGTTTCTGTTTTTCACTTTAACACCAAGCAAAGAATAAACTCCAGTTACCTCATTGAAAAGCCCATAGGGAGCCAAGCCTCATGTTATATTAACTGTGGACATTTGGTGGTTTATTGCTGTGGTATGGAGACCTATGGGATAGTGCACATTCTTCCTGTAACAACTCCTTCATCTCATTCTTGGTGCTGAGTCCATCATCGTGTGACTAACAGTGGATTGCCTTGTAGGGGAAAAGATCGTGGCTGTTTTGTGTCTGATCTATGTCCGTTCTGTCAGGAAAGCCAGCCAGAGCGCACCCTATGGACTTTGCAATGCAGCCTCTTGGGAGCACAAGTGGCCTTTCTGCTCTCTTAGCGATTGCTGTACAAAAGAAGAACCTGGAGTGGGAAACCTGGGGTAAATCTCCACCATGGTGCAACAGGAGCATGGAAAGAGGAACTGCAGGGCTTTTACAAGGCACTCACAAGACAATGGGAAAAGGAGAGAAAAAAAAAGGGGGGGGGGGAATAGAAAGATCAAGAGAAAAGTGACTTTATAGTCAAAAAGCATCCTATGGGAAATATTTATTTACAGAAGCAGGGGGAGAAGATTGCTCATAACCAGAAATGACTGATCATGAGCAAACACTGCGAGCTGCCAGCCACTGCAGTAACACACATGGAGCAGCTTTGGGTGGGAAAGTCTTCTGGGCATGTCACAACCCACGGGTCTCATCTGTCCTCTTCCCCAGATTTTCTACAACCAAGTCTTTTAGGAACAGATTTTAAAATGCATGTAGGTACCTATCACACAAGAACTCGGTGTTTAAATACACTTGAAGATCTGAGCTTTAGAGACAGACATTTAAAGCCTCTCTGGCACCTAAAGACTTTCAGCAGAACCAAGTTACTTAGTTGCCATTGAAATCAATGGGAGTGCTTGGCTTTTATCCTTAAAATGAGCAAAATAATAGTTTAATGAACATGGTTGCTAGGGTAGCTAGAGATACTGAGTTCTCCCTTTTTGTATAGAAGCAGGCACACTCGATTACGTGTCTGTCCTGTTAATGATCTCTGCCCTGTTAATAGCTGGCAGGTTTTCCTTTGCCCTTGGGGGCTGGTGACCGTATTGCTGGGGCAGAGGGTGCCAGGTGCCCTCTCCTCCGCCTCCATCAGTTCAGAGGAGCCAAATGTACAGCCCAGCAGCAACCAGCCAGTAGTGGGTACCCAAGGTTATGTCAGAAAAGAGGGGTGTCCCAGTTTATTCATATTTATGATTTCCATTGGGCACTAGTATTATAACAACATTCAGAGACTTGAGATTGCATTAGCTTTTTTTTGTTCCCAGTGCCTGGCATCACTCGTATTGATGCATAGATTAAAAGTAATTTTATGGACCTCTGGTTATTGAAAAGTCTCTGGGAGACATTTGATGAATTGATTAAAGAGAGATTGTGAGGGGTATTTCCCAGACATGTTCTCTGGGCATGAAATGTCCTTGCATTCTCAGTGGTAAAATATCGTGGAGACAATTCCTGTTACAGCCATGCTGTGGCCCAGTAGGCTGGCATCTTCTTATATTTTGAACAGTGGTGCAGCTGCTTGGTGAATTAAGATCTCACATAAGATACCTCCAACTGATGTTTATGAACAACAGTGTTTTACAAACTTACAGAGAAGATGAAAATCATTAGTATGAAGTTTGGTTGGAACTTGGTAATTTATATAGATAAACCTGGGTCTTTAAGCAGCTTGCCTGCTGCCAGAATGAAAGAAGAAATATGCATTAGAGCTGCTAACACTCATTGATAACCCAAATCACAATTCTTCCTCGGGGAATATTTTCAGCCTGTAAACAGAAAATCTACTGTAAATGCCACAGTGATGTTAGCTCGGTACTGCACTGATTCATTCAGTAGAGTACTGCAGAAATTAAACAGCCATTATATTATGAATTAATTATATGTCCTAAGGTGGGTTTTTTTATGATTGCGATGGGTAATAGTAATTACACAAATACACACTGTGTGTTTAGGTATAAAATGCTATATACTTGTTTAATTTTCCTTGCATGTCTGTGCTTCAAAATCCTAATCTTTTTAATGGAAATGTCTAGTAACATCTCTAATGTTAAAGGGGCAATGGTTTTAAACTGAAAGAGGGTAGATTTAGATTGGACATAAGGAAGAAAGTTTTCATGAAGACGGTGGTGAGACACTGGAACAGGTTGTCCAGAGAAGTTGTGGATGCCCCGTCGTTGGAAGTGTCTAAGGTCAGGTTGGATGGGCTTTGAGCAACCTGGTCTAGTGAAAGATGTCCCTGCCCTTGGCAGGGGAGTTTGGACTAGATGATCTTTAAAGGTCCCTTCCAACCCAAACAATTCTATCATTCAATGATTGCAATGGATCATGTTTCATGCCTAATAGAAATATGAGGAAAAACAAAAGAGCACTGACAGTAAGAGCTAACTCAGAAATCAAGAGTGGAGTATGTGGAAGCCAGCAGCATCACTGGGGCAATATTCTTAGCAGAATAGACATGACACAGGGTGATGCAAAAAGGGTTTGAATGTTTTCTCTTACCACTGACATCAGAGTATTTAATTAAGTGACAATGAATAAAAAGTGTGTAACTATCTAGACTCTCATTTCATGAATCAGAAATCAACAGAGGGAATGGCTGCTGATTGTCGGGCAGTTTCATCCCACATTAACATACCTGGCTATACAGAACAGGAGAATATTAACAATGGAAACCTCAGAGCTGAAAAGCTGGATGAAACAACCAAATACCTCATGCAACAAACAGCAATCACTTTTTCTTGATACAAGTACAATGACTTTAGCTTGATTCTTTCCTTAAGCAGATGTAAGAGGACAAATTAGCTCATGATCTTGCACCTGAATTGAAAACACCGTGGCTTCAAACCATTTGTCCTGGGAGAAGGGCAAGTATTGCAAAATTCCCTTCCCTCCACTCCCACACTGCTTCCACTGGGAAGAATCTAGCCAGTGATCTAGCACACCCTCCAAACAGCCTGGTACTGGCTTTACAGATATTCTCCACATCTGGTCAACCATTTGCTTAAGTTGGCACTTGCCACCAAAAGATTACAAAGAACCCTGATAGGCCATTCTGTTCTCTGAGCTATTTTTATGGCCCACTGGTCACCTAATTTGGAAAATCTTCTATGAAGGGGAAGAAAAAGGTATGTTCTTGGTCTGACTCATGCTCCTTCTGCAGCAGGAGAGAAACAGTTATGCAGGGATATATTAAGTGTACCAAACTACAGCTCCTGGCTGTTCCTCCAGAATCTCTCAGTCCTGGCTACAGTTTTTATTCACCCTTTTATTCATACCCATCCCACCAAGACCTCACTGTGTTGCATGGTCTCTTTATTATTCTCCCTTTGGCACTGGCCAAACTGCTCTTTCTCAAAGAGTTTGTGGGAGATGCTGGTGAATTAGTTGGAAATAGGTCCTCATGCTACTGCATCACTAGGTAATGCCCACTTCTTGGGCACCTGCTGGGAATGGTTGGCATTGTTAGGAGTACTCTGCTTGCTGTCCCAACTTCTATGTTTGTGAACTTTAGATCCTCTGCTCCCCTCCTCTTTCTATGTTCATTATTCATTCTTAGAATAATTTGGTGTTTTCCTTGTTCTCTTTTTCTCTAACCCCTCCTTCTGAAGAAAAGCTTAGACTTTGTTAGGGACAGGCTAATGTTTATCTTTAAAAGGAAAGACCAGCAGAAAAGCAGTTCATAAGCAAATGTTTTGGTAAAAGTAAGAGCAGAGCAAACATATATGATACCTTCCCACTAATACTCTCCACATCAGCAACAATTTTCAGCTCAGGGGATTTTCCTAACTTCTTTTTATTTATATATTTAGAAACACCCAGCTGGTCTCTCTATCCTTCAAATATTTGTCAAGTCTTCCCTTGCGCATATACAGACTTCTTGCACCCACAATATCCCTAGCAAGGAATTCCACAGATCTGCTTCTACTTGTGTGAACAGTCAGGTCCTATTGCTTGCTCTGAACCTGGCTCCCATAAACTGCAATTTTGAGCCCTATTTTTAGCACATAAAGAGGCAGGGAACAGGCAAAAGATTTTCCCCATGGTGATTTGGTAAACCTTAAATGTATTTTCCCTGTAAGTTGTCATTTCTTTGTATTGAATTTTCAACTAAAAGTCAATTGTTGCTTTTACAGTTTTCCATACCTTTGATTATATTTGTTGTCCTCCTCTTACACTTTCCAGAAAGCCAACCGTACCCTGGGCTGCATCAAAAGAAGCATGGCCAGCAGATCGAGGGGAATAATTCTGCCCCTCTACTCAGCTCTGGTGAGACCCCACCTGGAGTCCTGCATCCAGCTCTGGGGTCCTCAGCACAGGAAAGACATGGACCTGTTGGAGCTGGTCCAGAGGAGGGCCACAAAAATGATCAGAGGGATGGAATACCTCTCCTGTGAGGAAAAGCTGAGAGAGTTGGGGTTGTTCAGCCTGGAGAAGAGAAGGCTCTGGGGAGAATATATTGCTGCCTTTCAGTACTTAAAGGGGCTTATAAGAAAGATGGGGACAGACTTTTTAATGGGGCCTGTAGCGATAGGACAAGGTGTAATGGTTTTGAAGTAAAAGAGGGTGGATTCAGACTAGATATATAGAAGAAATTTTTTACGACGAGGGTGGTGAAACAGTCGAACAGGTTGCCCAGAGAGGTGGTAGGTGCCCCATCCCTGGAAGCATTCAAGGTCAGGTTGGACGCGGCTCTGAGCAACCTGATCTAGTTGATGTCCCTGCTGATTGCAGGGGGGTTGGACTAGATGACCTTTAGAAGTTCCTTCCAACACAAACCATCCTATGATTCTATGATTCTGTGATAAGAAAGAAGGGCCAAGAAAGAAGAAAGCTGTTTAGAAAGGCTTTGAAAATTGCTGTTTGTCTTCTTCCACTTGACTACTCGAACACATAAACCAAAAAATACCTTCCTTTGTCTAAGCTGCTTGTATCCAATCCAGTTCAATTGGGAATAAAATGTTACTGTTTTGAGGATGTGGAGACAAATTGAGTACAACAGAGGACACGTTCTTTTCTTTGAAGACTGTCTTCATTAAACCTTACTTGGAAAAGAAAAAAGGAAAAGAAAAAAGTAGACCAAAAAAATCTCTATATATTAAAGAAACAAGTACTTCTCAAGAGGTTCTTCCAATATTAAAATCTCTTCTCTCAAGAGACATGAGGAGACATTCATTTCCAAGACTGACACTGACTCAGAGTGAGCAGCTAATACACAATAAAATGGGAAAAGACACACTTGTCAGCTTCCCAGAAGCTGACATCAAGCGCAGTGTTTCTAAATCATAGTCCATAGAGCCTGAAATTCAAGCAGCAATTAACGTTGTTAAAGACAGAGTAGAAAAGCTAGCAGACCAAAGGTAGAATATTGCACTGCTGAAATTAATGGATTTTTTTGCTCTAGGATTGTAGAAAAGCTCTTCTTGACTTCTAGTGACTCCTATAGAAACAAACTTGAATGAGCTTGAGACAGTCCAAATGTAAAAACTGTGAGTATAGCAAATTCAATTCAAATAGCTTCAGAACAGTGAGACACAATAAATTAAAAAAAAAAAAAAAATTAAAAGTGTCCAAAAATAATAGGTTGAAAGAGAGGTGTTTGCAATACTTGTGGGATGGTAAGTTAGACACTTTCACAGAGGTAAAATGATCTCCTCTGACTGACAGGTTGTATCTATACAGCCAAGCCTATAGTGATTGTGTGTCCAGATTTTCATAAGTATCTAAGTATAATCATCCTTCCTTTCTTTTCTGAATGAGATGTAGTGGATAGTTCTGGCTGAGGTTTTTCTTCATCCTCCAGCTGGTCTATCAAGGCTACTGGAGTTGTGGCTATTTGGGACCTCCACCTGTTCTTCAATTCTCACTGGGGTAAGGAGCTGTGACATCAGTTACAGAGAACTGCAACTCATACTGCAAGTCAAAGACTAAGGATGTGCAAGCAAGCTTAGGAAAATAAATCCATACTCTCATGACTCATTACAAATCTGTAGTCTAGTGGGTCTCCCACCCAAGCCTGGTGTACTCACAGACTGACTAAATATCAGCCCACTTTCTGTTAGGAACTGATACATGCCAGCTACTTCAAGTAAGCATTTCTGAATCATTGTTATCTCATGTGGTCAATGTGGAGGTGAGAATAAAGTTTATTGCTCAAAATCTCCTTAGCCGAAAGTTAAAGAAACTCAAGTCACAGAAATTCAATAAAAAGTATATACAGAGACTTGCACTTACAGATATATCCATAAAGAGTAACTACTTTCCAAGCTTGATGTCTACATTAATTATGTCTTTGTAGGCTGTCTAAACTTGTAACATGCCAGAAGTTTTGTAGAATGTATATACAATCAATGATTTATATATTTAATGTGAGTGTATTACCACTGCCAAAGGGTTGTGAGCTTCCAGGCAGTAGTACCACAAAGTAGTTTTTGTGTCTGCCTTAAGGAGGAGCCAAGAGCATCTCAAAAAATTCACCTACCAACAGGATAAGCAAGAGTAAAAGTCTTTCCATAAGTTTCCACAGTGGCTCTGGATGAAATCATCAGGGACATTTACACTTGAATCCCAAAACCTGACTCTTAAAAGTATCAAGAATGAGGACAGAAAAGAAGAGCAGATTCAGAGGGTGGCGGGGCTTCCTAGGAAGGCATGACCCCATCCTGGTGGACAGGATACCAGGTAAGGTTTACATTTCAAATCAAGAGTAACCCTAAGGGTACACAAATGTTGCTGTCAACACTGAAGGCCTACCTACATTTGACAACAGGCCAAAATCTTAGGATCCTAAGTAAGAGATGATGAGTGAATACTATTTGGTATAATTAAATGATATTGTTTTCTGCATCTGTAACCTTCGTTTCCAAACTAAAGTCTGATCTTAGGTCTAGCTAACACAGCTTATCTTTGCTTTACTACTGAGCTTGTCTAGCGTTGAAAACAAGATGAACAAAAAAAATGCACCGTCTCCCTGAAGGCAGTGGACCCAAAGAAGTGTGTATACGCAGCCTCACTAACCCATACCCAGGGAAATTCTGAGGAGAGAGGAGGAACTGAGAGTGCTTTCTGCCAGACTGCGCTGCCAAGTGCTGAGCTGTGGGAAGGAAGAAACCAGTGATCATTATACAAGGCAGAGATGGTGATGGATACTCCGTGACTCAAGGGTATCTCTAATTGCAGACTAGCATAATACCTGAAAGTTACCCCAAATCAACAAAATTGGAGATCCCTCTGGTATCACTGATTGCAGAGCTTGCAAGGCGGTCACGAGCAGTCTCTTAGAGGTGCTCGTGGAAAGCAATATTGAGAAAAACTGAAAGAAACTGGTGCTGAGCCAAGAAAAAGAATTTCTTTACATCACAGAAACATAACCCAAAACATACTGTGAAAGAAATTCTCTCTGTCTAGAAGGCAAGTAAATATTAAGTTATGTAGTATAATGGCATTATTATAGACTAAATAGTAAAGCTGATGTTTGAAAAGTTTGAAATGAAAGAAGCAACAACCCCCTCTCATTTGTTTGCTTTTAAAATCAGAGATAGATTAGATAGAATCTGATGGTATCAAAGAACTGCTTAGCAGTAGGAAATCTTTTCTTATCTGGCCACAAAGAGGCACATCTTACAACAGAATTTGGGTATTCTAGGCACACACATGTTAATGAACAGATATGCAGACTCAGAAACTCCAGATATGGTTTTGCAATTTAATCTTGCTGACTTGGAATGGTTCAAAGAAAGAAAAATTTTTCTTTCATAACCATTACTTTGTATTTGCATGGAATAAACAGGTGCAATATTGACATGACAAACTAGAAAGCAGGTGTTTTAATTAAAGCAGCCATAGGAAGGATCATTTGCAATGTCTCGACAACCACAATTAACTGATCTCTGTGTCTCAGTGTTAATGGAGCTCATTTAGGAGGAATCAGAACATTTAGAAAATGCTGCAAGTCAATTGTTTTCTATCTCCTAGCTTGTAGGGTTACTGCACAATATTCACTCTGCCTCCAACATAGCTTAAGTCAACATTAGGAAGTCCCCTGCATTGTAGCTTTAGAGTTAATTGCCTTCATTCGCATTCAGTAGTTATTTATTATGCAAAGAGCCAAACATTAAGAAGACCTCACCGTGGCAGTTAGGTAGTGTATAAGCCTTGTGGAGGCTCCCTACACATAGATGAAGTTCACCCTCAAGAAGTGGCTCCATGGAAGCATTCTACCCCCATGCCAGGGATGCAGTCCACAAACCAGTGTGATCTTCACAGCCTGTGGGTCTGGAAGGCCCTCAGTGATGGTCCTGTGTTGGGCTGTCAGGGCTCTCTCCGGAGATTGTGGCAAAAGCAGGAGAGGATAGTCTAGTTCTAAGGATCTCACAGCACTGCAGCTGGTCCTTACCACTCCAAACATGGCTAACGGTGGTATGGGGAGATGGACTTCTGCCTGCCAGGAAACAGGTAAGCAAGCAAGCTGTTCTAGAAAGACCTACATCCAAAAAGAAAAATTATTATTATTCTAATGCTTTGTTTCAAAGAGTGAGAGTTTCCCCAGCTGCATTTTTGCTCAAGTATTCACTGTTTCTGTTGGTCCCAATCCAAGCTGTAGTAAACAGGCTTCCGTGCCACAAAACCACCATCACAAATATAATTCCACTGAAAAATCCCAGTATGGACAAGGTCTGAATTACCACAAAGACTGAAATAATAACACATGCTGAACATTGCACTTCTATTAAATAACTAATTCTGATGATACCTTGTGATGATGATGATGATGATGGAAAGAGACCCTAAAAGATTTGAAAGCTATCCATGATGAGAATTGAGACTATGAGTTCAGATTACTGAATGGGGACGCTTTGCCTCGAGATGCTGTGGTGGTTCAGCCAAGAGCTCTCCTACCAACCCATCTCTTAGGGACTCTCATCTCTGATGCAGGGAAAGGTCAGCTCTTGGTGAAGCAGCAGATGAACTCCAGTTGTTTACAATATGATGTGTTAATATAAACTGACATTCAATTTTTATTTTACTTAATGTCCTAGCGTGGCAGTGGTAGCAAACCAGCAACTACTACATGAGATTCATCCAGGGAGTTAGGTGGGACAGGTAGCTGGGGACAGCACCAGCACAGCTGCTCCAAAGGCAGTCACCCTTGTCGCAAAGCAAACTCTGCAAGCCAGGCTTTCATAGCTGGCTTTATCGCCCATTGGGGAGGAATGAATACTAGGGAAAGTTACTGTCTGCCATTTAGCACTCCTTGTGGGTTGAGAGGTGTCACTGCTTGGGAGGTTATTCTTGTTAGCTAACCATCAGGGTTTCAGCCTTCCCTGCACTTGCAGTAGGAGGCCAGCTGGGAACAGGAACCTCATCATCACCATGTCAAGCTCAGCAGTCCTTTCTTTGTGAATTAAAGTGTCTAGTAACCATGTAGCATGCTGCAGCCATTTAGGATCTGATTATTCTGACATGGTTGTCACCTGCACTTCCCATGGGTTTCAGCTATCCCTGAGGCTGATTAAATATTCATCCTACAAGAAAGTGGTATTTCAACTAAGTTAAAATGTTTGGAGATGGAACCTTTTTCTTTAAAAAAAAAAAATCTTTCTGTTGGAAAGGGAGTAAGATTCAGCTGTAAGCCTTTTTATCCAGGCTATTTGATTTTTTTCACAGAAACTCAAAGCTCTCTGTGGGGTAAGTTCTCTGCATTTTATAACCAGATCTGATTATCTGATGCCTGCCTTCTCTGGAAATATAGTATATTCTTTAAACCCTTTTGTCCCATAAGTATTTCTGTGGCACTTTAAATTATCTTCCTTTTGACTGCTTTTTACAATAGGAGTTCTCAGCACCATGATGCTCGTCTGGTTGTTCTCATTCCGGTGCTGAGATCCATGTCAGAAACTTCCATAAAAAGAACTTTTTATGTAGCTCAAACATTTGTTACCCTCTGAATCCCACTTTTCTGCTTTTTGCAAGCCAGTGCTGCCTCATTGTCCCTTTCAGCCAGACAGGTCTGCAAGGCTCTGCCTCCTAATAGAATGGTGCCTCCTGGATTACTTCAACTTCCCAAATCAAATGGTGTGATTTCCCTCCTGTTTTTCCTTCATGGATATATATTAACAATCATCAGCATGTGAAGTGACATACAAACCAGAAACAAGCTCACTCTCAGTTTAGGGCTGTAGTCTTGTAGTCATGTCTGTATTAATCACTTGGTAATGACTTTGTGTCTTGAATTGAATGGGACCACTCATGTGTATAAAGTTGCTCACCTGTATAAGAGTTTGCAAAATTCTGGCCTAAATAAAGTAAATAAATATTTAGATTATTTGCAGCAGGACCAGAACATGACCATCTGCTTAAGCCCACTCTTTCTCCTTCCATCTTTCTTCCTTCCCCATCTGCCACCATGTCATTACACCTACTTTGAAGTTAGGGCTTTCTCTCCATACAGTTTGGCTTATGAGTTCTGTGGGACTTCTCATATGAGTTATTCTGGTGTGTCTGCAGGACACAGGGATACACTTTCATCAGCTTGGATGCACCTCTCCTTTTTTGTCTTCTAATATGCTTGAGAAGTTTCTGAACACTGTAAAAATACTGATGAAGAGACAAGACCAGGACACAGACCATACAAGCTCCACATATTTTCAAACCAAATATGCATAAACTCTCTATGCTCTAGAGGAAAACACATTAAGGATATGCAAGAGCGATACCTTTTGAATGCATCTGTTTCTTCATTCTCTCTGTCTCACTGAGATTTTCCACCCTACAATGCTGCCCAGGAAGGTAAAATAAGATCTTATATTTTCCACATTAATACCAGAGAAATTTAATACGAAATGGCAGATCTGCGGGATACACCAGTGAGCACTTATATGATCAAGCCACACCTTATGAACCCAACTTACTTACCCTTTAGGTGCTTTCTTTGCTTCATCTGCATATCTGACAGTGTTAGAAAATACTTCTTTGTTTAAGAATTGTGCATTAAATGACAATGTCTAGCTGGGAAGCACCAGGCAATGTATATTGCTAACACCATCCAGTGGATGATCAGCCACATGCAGAAAAAATTTCCTATGAGGAAAGGCTGAGAGAGTTGGGCTTGTTCAGCCTGGAGAAGAGAAGGCTCTGGGGAGAATATATTGCTGCCTTTCAGTACTTAAAGGGGCTTATAAGAAAGATGGGGACAGACTTTTTAATGGGGCCTGTAGCGATAGGACAAGGTGTAATGGTTTTAAAGTAAAAGAGGGTGGATTCAGACTAGATATGTAGAAGAAATTTTTTATGGTGAGGGTGGTGAAACACTGGAACAGGTTGCCCAGAGAGGTGGTAGATGCCCCATCCCTGGAAGCGTTCAAGGTCAGGTTGGACGGGGCTCTGAGCAACCTGACCTAGTTGATGATGTCCCTGCTCATTGCAGGGAGGTTGGACTAGATGACCTTTAAAGGTCCCTTCCAACCCAAATCATTTTATGCTTCTATTCTATGAAAATGAGAGATGGAAACAGGGTGTTGTGTTCATGTGTGTGTGTGCATGTGTATGTTTGTCCACCACTCTGACTAGACTTCAGAACATCAAATAAATAATATGACTCAAAAGGTAAATCATTAAATAAAATATCTTCAAGTGCACCATTTTTTTTGAGTGTATGAAGAACATAGACCAAGCATCCTCTCACTGAGAGAGGAAGAGCTCAGAGCAAGGCTTTCCTATCTTTAAGAGGGCAAATGATGACAATCTGTTTTTTTGAAAGCACCCTTGACACAGCAGTCCTTGTCACAGTGTTTCTTTTACCCAGAACCTCCCTGCATGTAAAGCAAAACATCTGCTTATGGATGTTTCATCACTGATGACACCTATAACTATTGGCAATTACTCTATTTCCAGTTCATAACTGTTTGGCATTTATTTTAAAGGTGGCAACCTTAGAAAAGACAAAAATGACTGATCTTTTGAGCAGGCTCCAAATGTCACATTGTGAAAGATGTTGTTTTACCATCAACATATGGCATCTGTCTGGGCTCCTTAAAGAAGTCTCTAGCTGGAAAAGAAACGTTCTCTAACCAGGATCTTTGTGTCTCAAGCTTTTAGGCAGCTTTGACTGAAACACCATTCTGAACATTATTTACCTTCAACTTAATTTGATCCTCAGGAATTTACACAGAGTTTAAAGTTTCAGAATAAATTCCTCAACTAACTCCTCATTAAATTTACTTGAAGGGTTCTTTTATGATTAAAACAAGCTGGTTCCCAGAAGACTGTATCTGCATAAATGTACACATTAGTCTTTAAGACTACCCACATCCTGGTACTGTGGTTGCCTGTGCTTTTTAATGAAGAGTGAACTCCACAGTATATTTGTTGTGCCAGGAATCAAGATATTTTCAGTTTGCTGCCAGATAAGGAATTTATGTGAGCCTTTATTAGGGCCTTTTTACTTTGTATTCTATGTTTTGTTAAAAAACATTTTTTTTTCTCAAGAAATTATAGTTATAGTTGATAATGAAACGGGGGCAGAAGAGCAGCCAAACTGTGCGGTGATGGATGCTATGGCAACTACAGCAGGTATGAAAAATGCTTTCAAGCAGAGTATTTAAGTCAGAAAAATTATAACAAGAGAAAGCTAATTAGCAATTTAAGCAGACACCTTTGACTCCAGAAGTGAAGGGCTCTGGAATGCTAGCAGCTGATATTGTTACAGCTTATTTGAAAGTGCTTTTAATTTATTGTGGGTTGTTTCACTGCAATTCAAGGAATACAAATTTAAATTCATGCTAGATTTTTGCCAGTTTCTTCCAGGGTAAATTCAGGTTTCTGTAGCAAAATGTCTGCCAGGAAAAGAGGCCGTGGCAATGGAAAGAAGCAACCAGCCAGCTACAGCCACACCATCCTTGGTGAGCCAACCAATGAATAAAGGTGGCACTGCTTTCAGGAAAGAGCCATGTGCAGGAAAGTTCAGGAAATGGTGACTTTAATGTGTTCATCTAGTACATGTGGCCCCGAAATTCTCTAACTTAAAAATACATCTCTAGCTTTGGAAAGTCCAATTTAGTGTAGCGACATAGCTCATTCACCTTTCATGTCTTCTCCAAGCACAAGTGACCAGGTTAAACTGGGGAAGTAGGCCTGAGCCCTCCTTATATGACTTGGCCTCTTGTGGTTTTTTTCAGAAGCTATTTGCTTGCTTCTGGAGACACATATACCTTCTATGTACCTTCTATGGACATATATACCTTTGCGTCTTTGGATTCCTTCAGCACTTGATTTTCAACATGTGTTGGGCAGCTATTCTGAGCTGATGTCCAGTTTAGCCTCCTTCCAAATAATACAAACCTTCTTCCATCTCCTCTAAAGAATATGGGTATATAAGAGTTGATAGTAATATCATCATTGTTTTCTCAAGTTCCTGTGAGAGAAAGAGAAATATTGATTTCTGTTGTGACCATCAAATGCCAAAAGACAAGGAAAAAAGTAAACACTATTTTTTCACGGCAGGAACGCACAAGACTACCTCCTAGGCCAGAAATGTCACATCTACAGGCACACTGTGCTTTTGATCTGTGTGTGTCCATCAAAGTCTCACACACTGAGTGTGGCATGGAGGCAGCAGCTCTGCTTTGCATATGCAGCGCCACCAGGGTCCCTCCCTGCCCCCCCCGCCCACGCCCCAAATTTCTAGATTCCTTAGAATAGTGCTTTTGATAGACAGTCTTCAATGGCTTGGTGAGCTACTAGAGACACCCTCCAGCAGGGTTTATTTTGCATGATGACATACTCCATTCTCATTGCAGTCCAAGGTATAGCTTGCAAGGCTGCTTAGCAATTTGCAGGATCAGGATGCTTTGGCATCTGAGAAGCTGAAGGTTGGTTACAGTTGATGAAAACAGCCTGAAACCAAACAGCTAGTCAGGGAAACATCTAAGAAACTTACAGCTCCACTTCCCATTGATGTCGCATGATGAGGGACTGGATGCTCCTTATAACAGAAAACCTTAGAAAATATGAGAAATGTTGCTGCCAATCCTGGCTCCTTCCCTGAACGTGCCAGGATGCAGGATGCAATGCCATGGGAATGTGAGGAGCTAGCCAGGGTCCAGCGCTGTCTCTGAGATGGTAAGTCCCCCTGGAACCTGTTGTGAGGGGAAGTCTGGGACAGAGCCACCTGGGTAGCTCTGGGCATTGCCGGGTCCAGCACGGCTCACTCTGAGTTCAGGCTGCTCAGCCTGAGCTGGCTTCAATGTCTGTGACGCTCACCAGCACTTACAAGAGCAAGCACGTGAGATACATGCTGCCATCCTAACTACCGCTATGGCTTCACATGGGAAGGAGCCAGCCAAGGTACCTGTACCCTAGCATGGGTTATCTATATGTATAGATATAGGTAACTATCTAGACAACTCAAAAGAAATAGCTGATTGCTGAAGGTATGCTATCCTCTAGCTTAAGTAGTCTGCCTCTGCAGTGGAATAGGAGAAATCGATTAGCAAATCCTGGAATGTCTTTGTACCTTTGCTATAAGGCTCTAAGACCACTTTTATGACTCCTAGAATACTGTGAGTTAGTTCTCAGTGGTCCTGCAGTTTTCCAGTAATCACATCCCATAACATGCAGCAGCACAACACAGAGCAGATCAGCCTTATACAGAGGGTTTGCTGTGCTAGCTGAAATATTTGCTTGTTCACGTCAAAGTCACAAGGAAATGTTCTATAGTCAGCATCTCACCAACAACAAATCACAAGAGTGTTTTTGCAGAGTCCATGTAGCTGCATCAAATTTGGCCTAATATAAAAGACCATGGAACAGAGACAGGCTTCTCTATACATCACAAGCCCCTATAAATTAGACATTGACCTTTTGCTTCCACAACTTCAGAGACTATTTTCTTTAAAGTAGCCTCAGCAGCTACTTTCTTTCTAAAGAAAATAAATGTTGTTTTAGTTCTGCTCCTGGGAGCTGCACACTGCAGAGGTGGTAACAGCTAGTTCAGGTGACACAGAATGAAGCTGAAGAATTAAAATGCCCTCTCTGGTAAGAAAATGTAGGTGATAGATGAAAACACGTTTCTTGATCATGTCCTGAACAGAAAGTACATGAGTGTTCAGTAAATTGATCCTGGTTTATTAAAAGAGCAACTTGATTTTTAGAGGAAAATGGCTTAAAAACAGCCTCTCAGTTTGGGTCTGAAGTGACTTAGGAGCACGGAACGAAGGCCAGCTGGAGACCCTTTGCTTTTCTCTTGCCCCATTGCCGTTTTACCACTGCAGCCACACAGAGCAAGTCTGTCCCATAGTGCTATGAAAATGCTGGTTGACAGTCGTGGTTCACTCAGGTACAGTCCTGAAGATCTGACTTTTGCAGTTCAGGCTGGAGCAGAAGACCCTGAGTATATTGCACTGGTGCTCAGAAGAACAGGAGAGCATGTAGGGGCTGACAGACCACCACACAGATACATGCTTCCAGCCAGGGAAGATGAGAGCCTAAACACAGCCATAAGCATAGATAGGAGGTCAGACCCAGGATGACAAACATCAGCAATGATGGTTAGGGAGAGCATTAGGCAAATTCGGCTTGCAGAGTGGATGAGGCCCCTCCAGCAGCAGAAAGCTGCATCCCACCTTTTCGTCCTTCTCCCCACATGCTGAGGTTAGTGGTGACAAGGAGATGCTACCTTAGAGTAGCTGTGAACCTATTACCTTGCTCCAGCATTTAAGGGGACTGAAAAGATGAGTTTCTCCCAAGATCAGTGAGGCCAGAAGAAACACAGTGGTGCATGTTTTTAGCCAGGTGACAACTGCCTTCCCCATGAAAACAGATATTGACATGTAGGACAGCATAGTCTCTCGCAAGTCATGGTGACAGTTCCCCCACACCCTGTGGTTCACATCTCTTGATTGCTAGCCACTGTTATTGAATCCATCTGTCACACCATAACATTGTACTGGAAAGAGTGGCAAACAGCCAAGGAACTCTGCCAGAGCTGTAACATAAGATCCTCAGCAGTTCCAGTAAGAACCTCCTACCCCTCATCCAACTGACGTATGAAACCAATGAAAAAAATGTAAGGCTCAAAATAAACCCGAAATGTGAAGCTGCAGTTTGTTTGGGTTTGGTTTTATCAGTTCACTCTATTGATCCCCTCTTTGGTTTTTTCCTACATGGAGCAGCAGAGGCTTTCTGAGTGTGTGTCTGAGACACCTCTTGGGGCAAGGCAAAATATTTGCCTCCAACCTTGCTGAAACTGAACCTGAACTTTGCTTTAGGGTGCTTTCCTGAGCATTAGCCTGTGGTCATGAAAATCTGGCCAACGGTTCTGCTGGTTGTATTTCTGTGCTCTCAGGTTTACGTCTACTCTGGTCCATGGAGTGTGATGCCATGGGCCAATGGCAGTGACGTAGCTTGGAGCCAGAGGCACTATAGTTGTATTAACAACTGGCACAAGTGTAATGCCATACTGACATGTCTTCCCTGTTTTCAGCACCCAAAAAAGTATCTTTTCATGGCTTTGTGCTACGCTATGTAGATACAACAGCTTGCTTGGTGTCTTATGGACATATGATTTCTCTATTGCAGCAACTGCTCCTCATTTTCTTTTTCTACTCTTCTTAGGCTAGATTTTTTTTTTCTTTCCAAGATGATTTAAAGCTAAAATTCCTCTTATGTAGATGGGAGAGGTTTAGTTGTGCAGTAACACAGTCTTCTATACCTTGCTCATGTCAGGTGTCTAGTAACAACTGTGGGAGTGCTGCTTGTGCACTGACTGTTGGATTGGCCCATGACTCATGTGTTACAAAAGGGTCTATTCTGCAGGGTTTACTGGCTGCTACCTGCTGCTCTGCAGCCAACAGAAAAAGCGGAGAACTCAAGGCCAAGCTCCATTCCTGGTGGAACCCCAGTAGATTTGTGTAAAATGAAGTTGGCTCATAAGATGTTGTAAAATCCATGAAATGAATGGCTGTTGTTTCTGCAGAAATACTTCAGCAATGATGATGGTTTGTTACTTAACTGCTGCTACTGCCATCTAAAGAAACAAAAGCAGCACAGTTTCTTTAGACTGTGCTGTATGGGCGGCTCTTAACTTATTTTGAAAAAAACTCTATTGATCAGTCTACTTAATGCACAGTATTTAGCAGCTCAGTATTTGGTTTCCAAATCTTAATACCTTTAAATTACCTCTATCATTTGATTAAAATACTGAATTATTTTCTTGAAGGGAGAGATAATATCTTTGCAGGACAAAAAAAAAAAAAGAAAAAGAAGTCCTGTTATTAAATTTTAACATTGGTGAATGTCTCAGATTAAAATACTGTTGATACCAATACAATACCACAGTGGTCCTCTAGCATATCAGCTCTCCATGCTCCTGTGCCTCAGGAACTGTCTCTGTATGTCTTTTTTGTCATTAATTTGTCAAAAATGCCTTTATTTCTAGGCTTAATAAAGTTTCTTAAGGAAAAATCTTTCTCAGAGGAGTAGTTAATTCTATCTTTTCTCTTAAGCCAATGTTTTTCATTTAGTTTTCTAAGCAAATAAAAGGTCAATTAACACTTATAAAATAATGAAACCATCTCCATGTGTCTTGCTTGAAATCTCTAAGTTATCATTGAACGTGATTACATAGGAACATTGCTAATTTCATTTGCAGCTCTTGATTACTCTATTTGAAATGTTCTTTAAGATACATCTTTAACTCCCATGTTTGGGAAATAATACTCTATTTTAGCACTAAACTATAACACAAGAAGATTATCACACATAGTCCAGTCATAATTAAGTTCTAACTACAAACTGGTCTATGCACAGATGCCTTTCTTGTTTTTTCTAGTCAATATACAAATGGAATATTGTTCCAATTTTATTATAAATCAGAATTCCATTACCAGATGCTTTAAGAAATACTATTTATTAATTAAAAATAAATATTACCCCAAAAGCTGAAACTAGTTTATATTTTTGCTGTTCCCCCCCCAAATCTCAGTATTCAAAATTAGATGTTGCCTAGAAAGAACACCCACATGCTCCTTTAGTGATATCCACACCTGTTAGAGAGACTCCCTCAAGTGTCTTTGCCACTTACATTGCAGTTGATTCAAATCTTGATTGCCAAAGGTTGGAAGGAAAATAACTTCCCTACCAAGGAAAAAAACATCTCGTGCTTATCCTTTCTTATATGTTCTTTAAAGAACTTCTCCATCTGTTGGGGACAGGATGCCTAGCTTTGGTCTAACCAGTTGTTTATATTTATACTCCCAGGTGATGTATAATCCTAGTGCCAATAGTCTAATGCCAGTAGCAGGTAATCATTGACTGTTTCACTTTCCTGTGCAGGACTGACTACTTTGGTGGTATTACTAAAGAGTGTCTCCAAAGTTCTTCCAGTTTTATGTCTGTGTGCTGTTCCTGCTTTGACATGTTAAATCTCTGACATCACTGGGGTTTCTATCCAAGACAATGGTCTTGTTGAAAACAGAGCTCTGGAATTTACATTTGGATTGTACGTGGCTCACTGGACAACTTCAACTGTTGCAGAAATGGTTTATGTATACAACAAGCAAACATAGTAAATGAGAAACTGGAATCAAATCAATATTGTAGAAAGAATTTGAGAAGGTTCATCAAGTTGTCTGTCAGCAGTCTCATTCCTTCTAATTCCTTTATTAAAACCAGCTTTCAGTAGTTTATTATATGAGCTCATTTAGGTTGAAACAAAACCCGCATTCATCCTGTGGCCAGAAAGTCTCCATGAGTAGCAGAAATTGTACAATTCCACTTTGGAGAGGGAGGAGCTGAAGAACAGTAAGGTAGCATAGAAATCCACAGCTTCCTTTGGAATCCTATAGCTGAGTCACATGAAGGCATTTTCTATAAACATGTGCTCTGACTATGCTGTAAATCAGTACACAGCTGCCCTTCGGGTAGGAGGGGAAAAGTTTAATCTTAGAGGTTTCCCCCACCGAAGCTCTTTACTCTTTCTTCTTGAGATAAGATGGATTTCATCCTTAGATGATGACTAGCACTTTATGTATTCATTCTCTGCCATCTGGGGATATAAATCCTTTCACACTGGCATTTGAGCAGCTTTTCAGTTCTTTACATCTTTGAGCACTTAAGAACTAATCCCATCCTCAATACACAGTTTTGTGTGCTGGATTATCTATGGCAGTGGGAGAGGAAGAACTTCTCTCCTGGCAGGCTGAAGCACCCTGTGGGCTGGTCTTTCCTACCAGGGAGTAAGGTGAAACAAAGATTTCTTGCAGCTTTGGCCTCTAATAGCTCTGCCATTCCCAATACCCTGGAGCAACTACGCTCTGGGTTTGAACCGTAAGGAAACTTCCCTCAGCACACGTCCCAAGACTGGCCAGACTGTCAGTCACTGGCTGGGTTTCTAACACTGCCACCTCTCCAAATGTGGCTTCAGCTGCTTTCTGGATGGTGACATTGGGCTATTTGTCATGAATGCTGACTGGCAAGCATCAAATGCTCAAGGAAACAAGTCCTGTGTTTTAAAACAGTTGTATACTGGCTGGAGCCAACCACTCTAGCAGGCTTTGGGCAGTCAGAGAAATAAAGAGGACACATGGAGATGGGCCTGAAGACATTTTGGGTGTAGTTGGTGACAGATCAGATATTGTTACGCTCATTTTAGACCAAGTACGTCTTTGCTGGTTTCTGGCCTTCTGCCCCGGGTCCCGTGGAGACATACCGTCCTGACACTGACAACCGCCAGCAGCTGGGGCCAGCTGGGGTCAGGAGGTGGTGGCAAAAGGGAGCAGGATGCTTTTGAGCTGGGGATAAAAAACAGGAAGTAGAAATAAGAAATGTCAGAAGACTAGCGAGTTACCCCCGTCAGCCCGACAGACAGAGGACCAAGGGACGTAAAACTTCGGATAAGAAATGGGGAGACTGCTCTCTCCTTCTCTTGAAACCAATTTGAGCAGGAGAACGTGATCCCCAGAGGCCAAGGAAGCAGCATGGTTGTGCAGGGAGGTGCAGGGCTGGTCTAATAGATCTTACGTCCTAGCTAATCTGGAAACCATTTTTTCCCAGGAACAAGAACAATCAAGGCAGCTCACAGCCATGCTCCCCCACCCTCCCAGCGGGGCCAAGCACTGTCTTAGCACAGCTGACAACCTAGCCCTTAATCTTGTTTCTCTGGGTAAAGGGATGATAGCCATGTATCATCCTTCCCTTGTTGACTTTTACTTCTGGCACCATTTGTTTCCATTTCATTTTAAGGTCAGTATGAATTGTCTTGGGCAAAAATGACTTAATAATGACATTAATAAATGAAAGAATGTTAAAGTAATACAATAAACACATCTTTTGGCAACCAGTCCAGCAAGAGAGGCCTTAGATCAGATTATTCTATAATTACTTTTTACAAATATACCTAAGCCATTCCTCAGCGTAAACTTTCGGATAGCACAGGCACTCAGCAGTCCCTTGTAGGCTGCGGATTTGTATCTTTCAAAAAACTCAGCAAGGTTTGCTGCATGAAACTCTCCAGTCTAAAGACTGTGATATAACTGATTGCTTTAATATAATTCTCTAGCAGAATGTTCCATGGAACATTGTGCCCTGAGATAGCATCTGAAAGTGGTTGTTTGCAAGAGGTGTAGGAGGACCAGGATTCAAGACTCTATGGCAACTGAAAAAAATGGGGTCCCAAAGTCATAATAAAAATGATTCCCTGCGATAGGAAGTTCTGTTTACTCTTTGAAGCTGAGAGCAAGAGAAGAAAAATAATATTTGGTATCTAACCAGTTGGAACAGGTGGGGCATGTTACACTCCGGTCGGAGAAAGCATGTGAATCATCCTGCAAGAGAGCAGCATGAGGCAACTAATAGAAAAGAAAAGAAAAATAGTTCACGGGAAGAAGAAAATAGCATTCCTATAAAAAAATTATTCCTTAGGAGTACATTGGTTTCCTAGCCAGAGACATAGCAAATCACATCACAGGCTGTGAAGTAACTTGCCGGCCCACAGCATCATAAGGAGGAAATGAAGGCAAAAATAGTTGGGGGGGACATCTCTTGAAGCAAAAGAGCACACAGCACTTCAGTCAAGGGTAAGTCAGAACTGGGCCTGGAAGGGATTAATGAATGTACAATACAGGAAATGATTTTCCAGAGTTTTGCACATTGAGCTGAATCTTATAAGATACTAAAATGTGCAAAAAGTGCTGTTGTTTTGCACAGATGACTACCTGAGGAGCAAAGGCTGAGACAGTTATGTCTTTCATCTCAATAGTTACAGACAGGAACAGAAGAGAACTGATGATCTTCTACTAATGTCATGATACAAATTTTTTCTTCCACAGAAGAAGATTAAGTGCATTCTGTCAATTAACTTCTACCTTTCTTGTAATAAGCAGTGAAAAACTATTTTAACTAAGCCCAGCAGTAAATCAAAGACGTGTGTATACAGAGTAAAATTGCTTCTTTCCTTTTTACAGTTACAAAAAGACCATCTGATTCCAATGATAATCAGCCACTCCACATGATCCCCATTAGCTCAGTCCATGGAACACCTGAACAAAAGCCAAGGAACTTGGACATGTTCCTCATTCTGCCTTTTCGTTATTTTTTTCATCTAAACATCTGTTTTCCCATGTTGACATATGAGCTCATAACTTGCAGAACAAAGAGAACCCAGGCCTTCATGTAGCAGCATGTTTATGTAGGTAGCACTGGGCTTTCTGACACTTTCTAGATATCAGTTCTACCCTTTAGCCTGCTGCCCAAATTCACTGCCACTTTCTAAGGAATGAGCAAGAGTCACTGAATGCTTCTTACATGGGGTAAGATTTTCAAAACATAACCAGAAATTATGGCATAATTTAATGAGGGATATTGGTTAAATATAGCTTTATAAGGAAAACATGATCGTGATTACTTCATGAATAGCAATGCTATGACCGCTATCACAGATCATGTCTATTTAGCTGCACAACACCATAGCATTTTCAAAACAAATGGAGCGCATGTGCCCTATTCTGAAGCTCTTACATTTTAGGGCCACGATCCTGTAAAAGTCTGCACTTTTCACACATCACGGGGACCTCTTGCAATACCCAATGCTAAGTATGCATGGGTAACATCTCAAAGGACCAGGGCCTCTTAAACACAGAGCAATCCTACTTACTTAAGATCACAGGATCCCGTGGAATGTCTTCCATGTGGAAAGCTATGAAAACTGTAAGTGCTTGCAGATCAAATAAGTGAATTTAGAAACAAGATGAAGGATAAAAAAGTTAAAGAATACAAAATGGAGTACAAAGTGAAGTTGCGTTGGACTGTAATGTGGTTTGTGCTAGTCCTGCTGGTGTTGGCTTCTCTTTGTTTACATTACAAATGCTTGTGTACCAGAACACACTTCCCCTCCCTCCCCACATATATCTTAAGTTTAAATGAAGGCCGAGTCAATGTTAAGCATTGAAGTATTTTAAAAGGTTTGACAGTTTACGGTGTTAAAGTTTTTCTTGCACTAATGCAATTAATTTATTATTATCTTTATCTTTAGATTAGAGTTTACATAAAAACAAATATCTTAACTTTATTACTTTGTTCTCAATTACATAAGGAGAAGCTGGACTATTGAGATCAGGAACGTGAAAGTAGAGAGGGACAAGAAGATGATAAATGACACAGAAGTTGTAGCGGGAAGATCTTGGAAATGAATGAGAGAATGAGTATCATCAGTAGGTTGAGAAGGTGAAGCAATAATAGTATGGATATATGGATTTGTGGCCATCCGGGCAACTGAATACAGAAATGCTGAATACCAAATGCAGTTCTGTGTATTCCCTTAGTAATGTAAACAGAGCTGCAGGCATCAGGAGTGCAGCATCTGTCTCCAAAGGTGCCGGCAGGCTGCTGTCGGAGACCATGAGAGGGCACCAGCTCCAGCATCAGCTCCAGAGAGCTGGGACTTTAGAAAGCTGCTCCAGATGCTTGTGGCACAGAAGTGGAGAGGACCCTGGGGCTCCAAGTACCTCTGCATTCATCAGAAAAAGTCCAAGTTGGGGAGCAGCAAACACGGTTTTGGTGGATTTGGGATTTATTCTGGGTTCTTCATGTTATGGTTCTTCATGCACAGATTGTTTTACCTCTCTTCAGCTCGCTTCAGGGAGCCTCTACTTCCCATCATGGATTTCTGGAGATGCCCATTTCTGTAATGTTCGTTGTCTGAAGGTTGAAGATCTAGCCATAATTACTACCCTTTCAGCCACAGAAGATAGCCATTACTTCAAGTATTACCCACCACCACCCCATCAGCTACAGCTACTCACATGTATTTCCCACCTAGGAGGACAGTTCAAATGCCAGTTTTAGCTGACTCTGGTCCCGTGACAAAGACAGACATTAAGAGCAAGTAATTCTTAAATCAGATCTACATACAGCAAATGCAAGGGAATGCAGTTTGTTTCTATTTTTGTCAAGATGTGTTGCATCTGAGATAAAAGCTGTGTGTTGCCTATATGGTACGCGCTGAGGGGAAACATTCACACTGTGCAGTTTGAGGGGAGGGCTGGGGAGTTACGATCCCTGTGTACAAGACAAATGGGCTCTCCTGGAGGGTGACAGACCATGCTGTAGCTTCTCCACAGGCTCAGCATCTGTGCAGCACATCTGGTCAGCTGATGCCAAACAGGGCAAGAACACCCTCCTCTCACACCTCCCAAATACGTGGAGCTGTGGTTTTCATACCTTCTCTTACACTGGCACTGGCACTGCACTAACACTCTCTGCAACACCATAACAAACCAGGTTGGGGAGCTAAAGCAACACCCAGCTATTTGCATTTTCCAGTGCTGGTTTTCTGCTAAGTTGGCTTCCTGGACCCATTCCCTCTGAGAGGGCAAGGGATGTCCCACTGCAGTGGTGCTGAGCTTCTGTATCCCTTGGGGTGACCCCAGGCCACCAGGCTATACAGAAACCTGCAGCACTCTGGGACCCTGCTTCTCCAGCCTCTCACTGCATACATACAGACCAGTGCACCCACCAGCACATCTCAAGGGCAGGAGGACTAGCTCCAATCTAGAGAAAACTAGACAAAACTGTACAGTGAGTAAGGGTAGCTCATTCCCACCAGCAACTCCTCCTATACTGGAAACCCTGGAGTCTCCTCAGTCCACACCAGAAACCCTCATCAGTATGCTACAGAGTCACAGATTTTTGGGTGCTGTGCAGTTGCCTAGCTCTTCTGCAGGTTTTGTTAGTTCTTGCTTCCAATTTTTCTCCCTTCTTGTGCTTTTCAGGCAGTAAAAGGAAACATCTCAGTTTCCAATTTGCAGAGGGATACAGAAAAAGGAAGAGGCCCTAGTTCTTTCCCAGATAATCTGGCAGGGTCAGGAAGAACTTCCTGGCAGCAGTGTCAGGACTTTCTGCTGTGACAGAAACGTGGAGCTTTGATGGGTCAAGTGAAGATGAAAGCCACATTTAGGAAGGTTCACGACAAAAGATGGACAGCTGGGCTCACTACACAAGCATTTTCACACTATGATAAGCTGAGTTGTACCACAAGCTAAGTAATGCTGCTGTTGTGCTTGTGACCCAGGATCCTTCTGAAGGATCTCTCTCTTCACCGCACCAGGTGCTGAGATGACTGGGTTTTCTAATTTTTTGCACATAGAGAGTGTGATGGCAGCAACAGCTCACCAGGGGTAAATGTTTTGGGCCCAGACACTTAAGAAGTCTTGAGTCATGTAAACACAGCTATATAAATTTGTGAATCTGGTTGTAGCAGGCCCTGCAGAAACACAGCTAGATGCTGCTGCCCCTGCCCTAAGAGACTTATAACCCAATTTGTGAGAAGACCAAATGGAAACAGAAAAAGGAGAAATATTAAATAATAACAGCAAATATTTATATAGTAACTACAAGCAGCTAAAATCTTAAAGATTCAAACAAAATTAAACATTAAGAAGAAACACTTTATAAAGGTATGGACAATCTTGGAAAGATTGCGTTGAGAGAAATAGTGTTTCATGCAGTTCCATGATCCTGCAGATCTGTATCATTCCCAGCTGTCCAACAGGTTTCATATCTGAGATCCTCCTTTAAAGACAGTGTAAAAGAGAAGAGTAGTTTCTTGCAAATCAATTCAGAAACAATAAAGGGGCACCTTTAAGAGGCACACAGCAAACAGGCAACCACAGCAGAGTGGACAGCTGAAGGAAAAGCAGTGTTAAGAGAAACTCAGTTACGAAGCACTTTCACAGAAAATTTACATGCAGTGAAACTCAACAAGAACAAGTTTTACAAATCTGTTTTCATGCTCTGCATTTATATTTAGGGCTTATTTAAGCATTTATTTAAATTATAGCAGTTGTAGTACAAATTCATTTGCATAGTTTAGTTCCAACAGTTCTACTTTGATTTATAAAAAACCCCACCATAATGAATGAGAAGTGTCCATCTCTGTTCTTTAAATAATCTTCTGTACTGTGAACTCTGAGTGCTTCACAGTTATACTCACGGTCCTATTAATTAAGAAAATGCTGTTATCCTCAGTACCATGAGAAACGGAGTTACTGATAGATAGACCTTTAAATTTTTGAGGTACCCATCTTCCATGGGAGCTCCCAATGAAAGGGAATGTGGGTGTCTGACGATCAAAGTTCTTTGCAGTGTGGCTGAGAAAAATAAGCCTGCGTCTTTGCACCCTCAGGTACTCTAACAAGAGTGGCATTCATCCTGCAAGCACTCAACTGGATTCAAATTGCACTGTTCATACTATGTGTTGAGTAATAAGAGGGTTCAGACTGTCCTTTCTCCATCTTTCCTTGCTTCCGTGTACACCCAACCTGGGAAATATTGTACATTAAGTTCCAGCAATGTGGGGATATAGGAACTTTGTGCTTTTCAGATCCCATGCCTAAATAAACTGTCCAGGACATAACCAAATTCCAACTTAATTTTGTATATTAGATAGTATAAACAACTTTATGTAAAGTAATGCTGATTATAATCCCACAGTAAAACTGCCAGCAGTGCTACATCAGATGTAAACCTCAAGAGTTCCTCTCACTTACTGCTATTTTCCTGCTATATTGCTTCATGCTTTGGTCTGTATAGATGCATAGAGGTGAAATGATACATGTGCTAGTTACACCACTATTTATGTCACATCTGGCTTATATGTTTTGATTCAAGAAGAAAGAAAAATTACATCTCCTAAGGTCCAGATTCTGAGAAGAGGTTTGTTGTTTCACTTCATGCATAAAAACATTTATGTTTCAGCCTCCCAGCACCTACAGCAAAGAACAGGGCAGAAGGAAAGATAAGTAGAAGCATTTAGTCAGTCAGCCTTTATCTTTTTCCCCATTTTTGTCTTTCTCTCCTTCCAGATACATGAAAGGGAAAGAGCACACAATGGTTAGCTCTTAACAAACCAGGCTAAAACCCAGGCACATCTCCCGATCCTTATCTGGGCAATGACATAGCAGCATAGTATGTTTAGAAGAATGAATGATAATATTTTGCTAATAAGTATACATGCTCCTGAGACACCTATTTATGACCAAGTGTCATTTGCTTCCTATTTTTGATAGAAATTGTATCATACAAGAAATTGTGTCATGCAAGAAGACCTACAGTGCATTCACTGCCACTTAGGTCCCTCATCTGACTGCAGAGATAATTTAGAAATACTAAATTCTAAATACTAAATTTTTCTTACTCATGTTTGAAGTCTGACAGTCTAATGTTACATACTGATGTAGGTGCTACTAAACACTTCATGCTGTATTTCACACTGGCATGAAAGCTAGACCTTGCAAAGTGTTACATTTTCTCCTGGACATACTTATCCCTGTTAGTTATGAAACAGGAGACAAGACTTGCTAGTGGACAATTTCAATACTTAACCTTTGGCATAAACCTCATAGGAAATTCCCTTAATTCAGAAACAAATTCTGAAACTCTTATTCAGATTAAACTGCCGTCAACATAAAGAGTTGGTGTGTCACTCAAGTTTATGCTGGATAACCAATGGAAAAATGGTCTTATAATTTCTTTGTGATACCTTCTGCTGTATTGAATGGCTTCAACATTAAGCGTGGGTAAAATTCCTACCAACATAGTAATAATATCAATAGTAATAATAGTAATAATATCATCTGGCATTATCTAGTTTTGCCAAGAGACTTGCTATCATAATAAAGAAATTAAAGATCTGTTTATTTCTAGGTGTTCATGGAACATTTAAATTTATGTCCACAGAACCATATTAAACAGCTATGTAACATTTCCCATTAAGAGTGAAGATGCTGCCTGGGAATGATCCCTGTCCTGGCACAAGCTGATCATTCTCTAAAGAGTGTTTCACTGAAGAAAAGATCAGAAACAGGACTGAAGAAAATTTAAAATAAAATACTGGAAAGAAATGGCCTCCTAGAGTACCATATAATCAAAATAACTCAGCCAGCTAGAACCAGCTAGGAAAAAAGAAACCCAACTCCCAAGCAAAAAAAAGTTACAAAACTCATTAGTTCCCTTTGCATACCATTTTTAGGATACCAAGGAAGAATAGTTTTGGTCATCTTAGCTGAGCAGCTAATGAATACAAACCTAGATGCTATAACATCTCCCACGTGGGAGCTTGGGAGCTTTGATTCAGAAAGTGCCAAAGAAAAATTAGTATGGAAAGCAAATTTTATATAATTCATATAGAAGATGATCTTTCATACCGCAGCTCAGATCTGGAAAATAATGCAGGGTCTGCAAGAGAGGTCACTGAATTGTGACTCTTTGGAAGTATCAAGCTATTTCCTACTATTTCCTTTGCCTTGTGTTTCCCCAGTTGGAACATTTTTCTTAAGCAGTAGACAAATAATAATAGAATGAAGCACATAGCAGTGAAATTAGAGCTCTCCATCAGCTAGTGTATTTTATGCTTCTTACACCATGAGGTGAACTTTACTGTAACTTTTCTGACTCTGTGAACTTATATAAAGGATAGAGGGAACTAATGAGTACAGTAGGATGAATGGCAGTAAAAAAAGAGCTGATTTCAAGATTTACTGCAAAGTATATTAAGGCTTTAAATGTGCTATACATTGGCCAGACTTATATGAGTTGCTCCTGTTACAAAATACCCAATTGACTTCAAGTTTGAAAGAATTCTGACTCATTAATTCACATTATCGGTGGCAATTCATGTGATTCAGTAACAGGAAATATTAGTACTCAAACGCCATAAACACATGCCCAACTGAGAACAGTTTCCCTTATTTTTGAACAGCTACGTCACTTATCATTACTTCACTTAAATATTTATTTTTTTCCAAAAATACCTTCGTGAAGAAAGCATAACAAAAGAGAATACATCTAGGAATTCTGTACTAGCTAAATACATAGGAAATAAGGCAAACTTTAATCATGCTACCCAAGATCACTTTGAAACACGTGTATCTTGAGGATCGGTTATTCAGGTTTTAGCTCCTGCTTTCATTGACGTTCCAGGTCCCACAGCGGCCGTACGGATCTGAATGACAGGATTACATTGGACAAGCAATATCTGCCATCTGCTGGAAGGATATTTTCTAGCACTGATGAGACTGGCGTTGTTTGGTTAGGTGACCAAATACAGGAAAACTGAACTAATAGCATTCTAGAAGAAGCTGAGAAATTGAAACTTAATCTGCAACATAATAAAAAGATCTTCACAGGCTGTTAACCAGTGGAGAAAGGAGTCACAGAAGAGAAATGATTTACAGAGCGACCTAATGGAAGAGGACTAGAGACTTGATCTAAGTCCTAATCCACTTTTCTGTATGGTATCCCACACTGCTCCCATTTTAGCTCATAAACCCCACTAAAAACAATTTTGCATTTCAACAGAACAGTCGTCTTCTATCCATTCTGCAATTATTTGCCAGAAACAGAGAATACAGCAATACTACACATTCAGACAGAAAAGGGTCTCAGTCTTCTCTTCTTATTTTACATGAGAAGTAAAGCATTTAAGTTAACCTTGATGATAAAATATTTTTAAAAGGGAATCAAACCTAGTGTTCCTGTAATGGTGTTATTGGTATAGATGGCTACTGTTACACACACATATGTTGCGTACAGACAGTCTTTCACATTAAACATCTTTGGAATTTTGACAGAACACTGTTATTTGCGTGTGCTTCATAATGCCTTTGAAAGTATTCCATTAGGCTTCAAATTCGTATTTCCATTATGTGAATGGAGTGAAATGTTATAATCACCTCTGAGCTAAAAGAAATTGCACACTGCCTTTGCTACTCTTTGGTGAGCAGTAATATGCTACCTGATTTGGTTAATACATGAGTGTGTTGTAGTCAGACTAGTAGCACTATTATGACAATTATCCATCACTTCCGAACCCACAGCCCTGTTATCAGCTGCGTATAATTTTGCCACACATGAATTGCTCAGTCTGGAATTTTCCATGCTGGATGTTTGCCTCTGGACAATTTTCTAAAAAACTTCAGTCAAAGGCTTTCAGCTGTTTCTGAAAACACAACTAAAAAAAAATACATTGTTTTGACCACGTTAAAAAATTCTGGCAGGCTTTTCTTTAAATAGCTTTAGTACATTCATCCTTTGGTACAGGGACTTCCTGTTTGCAAGCTGGGTGGCCTCTTTATCGAAGATGAACTTCTTGCTATCCTCATGAAATTTTACCAAAGTTTGGCCACGTTATAGACCTTGGAGCCTGTGCATAACAGATGTTTTCAGGAGAGACCCCAGTTTTGAATGAAATTCTCCCAGAGTCCATCCACACAAGCATGTTCCAGCCTCAGGCTGCGCGTGACTTTCCCCACGTTTCTGGCTCCGAGCTGTTGTCGTTGCTGGATGGGGTCTGGGGATGTGATCCGAGAGCAAGGATGCACTTCCAGCAGTCACAACACTGGGCGTTGGTGGTATGCGAGAGAGAGAAGGGGAGCTGGTCAGCACAGGAATGCTGTGGTAATTGTGGGTGGTGTGGTGTGGTGTGGTGTGGAAGCTGCAGCATGAGAGAGGAAAGCTGGAATGGGCTGCCAAGGCGCCGAGAGCAGTAGGATGGGAATAATTGAGACGAGAGAAAAGGCGGGGGTGGGTAGCCTAGGATCTAGTTTGAGGTGGGATTGAGATGAAGATCTAGAGGAGTCTGTGAGTGAGCAAAAGCGTTGGTAGGAAGGATGTATGCAAGGGAGATGGGTTTAATTAGTGATCAGATATGGTGGAAATGGTGGGAAATGTCTAGGAAAATCCACTAGGACAAGAAGCAGAGATCAGCTGACAAATCTAAAGGACGAGATTGGAAATCATTGTGAATGAGCAAGCTGAGGAAGAAAGACTAGATTGAGGAGTTTTAGGAGAGAAGAAACAGTATGGGTAAGGCAAACATGGAAATGTGAGCTTAGGAATGCAAAGTGGCCAGTCAAGGAGATAGGGTGGGAGTAGAGCTGACATTTAGCTGCATCAGAAATCAGTACCGGCTTGAGAAATTTGTCAGACTGAGTATTCCCAGCCATCATCGATTTCAAGGCTCCTTGAGCCATATGGGACGTATGTCTCAGTGGACTATGTCCGAGGCATGGGCGGTAGGCTGGGCATCCCCAAATGATGTCATTACACGCTATCTTTTCCTCCTGTTTCATTCACTGGTCTGCTCTGATGATGCATTTACTGCTAGTGTAGTAAAGGAAACCGTATTGTTCACTGGCCAAGACGTGCTGTGAACAGACGTGGCTGAAGTCTTTCATTTCAGTAAACACACCACCTATCAAAGACAGTATGTTTTTACTTGGTTTTATCACTTCCCTTAGAACGGTTCTGCATGTGTGTGCACGCATGCATTTCTCTTAGGTTACCTTTTCTTCACAGAGTGGGAGGGAGGTATGAAGGGGGATACACAGTGATCTATCCCCTCAACCTATTGTGGAGGTGCCTCCCTCATTCTTGCATGCTGGTTTAGAAATGAACCTCAAGTATTTTCATGCTTCTTCTGGTATAAAGAGAGCTGAAAAGCATAAGTTCATGTTCAGAGAATCAGCACATCAAGAACCACGGGCTGGAGAGGCCAAGATGCGTGGGCAGAGCTGTGGGCAGCTGGCAGTGAGCACCAACCGTTGACTGGAAGTTGCTGCATTTCTTGCACTGGGTCATGTGAAGATCCCACTGATGTCCCTGCCCATACATTAATTTTGAGAAACCTGATCTCAAGAATTCCCCACCAGTGTACTCATAATTTTTGAAGACCACATTGGTCTCGGGGGCACGCTACTGATAGACAGTTAGTAATCCATTATTTTTGGATTTTCATAATCATGGTTAGAACAGAAGTTATTTTGTGACTTCAGCAATAAACAGGATGCCATTTTCTCATGCAACTGAGGAGCAGGGGGAGGAAGTAACACAGAGACAAACAGAAGCTTTGCCCCTATCCACTGAAGACTGTAGTGAAATAACCATTTCCGTGAGAGCAAGAGGAAATATAAAATACATATGAGACTAGAATAAACTTAGTCATGTGTATAACATTATGTATGAGTGGATTTAGAATAGGTACTGACTCATTGCTCCCTGAAAAACTGCATATAAAATCTCTAACATCCTGTAAAAATGTGTGTTTTGCTAACTAGCAAAAAAAAAAAAAAAAAGGAAAAAGGATTCAAATATTTAAAATATTTCATGTGTATCTGGAGTATAATTTTAAGAGAGCCTTACTAAAGCTTCCACAACTGATCTTTAGTCTCTTTAGACTGGATTTAGAACAAATATGAAAGAACAACCCATGTTATTCAGTGACAGACAAGGAAGTCTTTTAAACTAAGTGGGTGATGTGTGTACTTAAAGGCTTCCATTGGTCTCTGGTGGCAAAGGTTCCCAGGCACCAAACCTTTCCTGAGTGGTCAAAAACAGAGTTTTTTCAACCTTCTTTAAATTCTAAGCTATTTTCTTTCATCTTTCTCAGTCCACCCTTGCCTGTTCCTGTCTTGGGTTCATGTGAGTGCAAAGAGAATGCTGTGGTATTGCTGCCTAGTGCCCAGAAAAAGCTGTGCTGCGCAATAGCAGCTCTGTCTTACACGCTGCAGCTAATTAGTGTCAGGAGGTATGAAATCAGAAAAAAAAAAAAAAAGACATCTTGAAAATATTCTTTTTTTTAGGATCAAAAAGTCATTTCACTCTCTTGGGCTGGTGTCAGGAAGACAGAATCCAAATCATGTAAATATAGTTCAAATGTGGGGTGATGTATTTTTATTCCCCATCCACAAAACTTCTGCCTCCTCCTCTTAGCTGGCAACATTGAGGCAAAGCTAAAAAAAAATCTTTTGAGACTCACTTGGAACTTGCTGCTGCCTCTCTGTAGCCCAGTTTCTGGATGTCTGAGCTTCAATTCACAGGCGCGTGCCAATACAAAGCCCAATATTGAGCCTAGTGGGATCATTTGTGACACTTTTCTTCTTGATATGATTTCATGGTTTTGGCAAGTCTTTACGCCTCTCCATTAAGAAGCATTTCATTTCCTTGGTCTCTGGGTAGTTCACCTTTGTTTTAAATTCCTCCCACTTGTTATCATAAGGCCAAATTTCCAAAGCTGCAGAAGGGCTAAAGTTGGGAGAGAGGCACAAAAAGGGCAAGGGCATGGCAATCATTTCTGGAAGAGGGCACCAAGTACCTGTGTGGAGGACTCACTGCATGTGCACAGGATTCAAGCTTTCTGCATGCTGTGCCTGTGCCCAAGGATAACATGACTAAGGATTATATGTTCAATAAATACTTTTGAACCAAGTAGAGGGGATAGAAGATAGCTACCAAGATTCATCATAAAGAAAGTAAGGTCTCTGGGACAGAAACTATCTTTTTGATCTGTTTGTGCACTACACATCTCAGTGGGTTCCTCAAGGGAACTCACTGCACAATACAAATAATAAACAGGTGAAGAACTTGGACAATCCAAGGATCACCTAAGCAGTTAAATCATAGCTCACTTTTTGTTCCTTTTTTACTTCTGCACCTTCAAGGAGCGTTCAGCAACAACTAATGTTTCAAGGTGTGCAAGTCTAATGTGAATTTCATCTAAAGACAAGCTGAACAGAAAAGACTACCTGTTTTCAACACTGTCAGAATTGTTAATACTGAGTAACAAAAAGCACAGGCGTGATCAGCACGATCCTCAGAAAGCAGAAAGTAGTGTGAAGTCCTGCTATTCTTTTTGGCTGAGAGGATTAATGCAAGGAAGGCATGGAGAACGACGTTTGTCCAACACTTTAGTCTTAGCATTTTTCTCTAGATGCTGCTCACCTGGTTTTTCTACTTGACACCACAGGGCAAAGCTTTCTAGGTGATCTGCATTATTTTTCAGTGCTGGATAAGGCTGTTGACAGTCTTAAAGCAGACAAAATTCATTAAATGAGTGCAAGTTTGGAAATCCTGTTTTCTAATGCTTCACTGCAGCATCTTAACAACCACATCCAGTGTTCCTAGTCAGTGACTCCTTGTTAAAATGTCACATAACTGATTAGGAATCCTGATAGTACAAGGAAAGAAGCCATTTTTAGAGTCATTATTACTATTAATGCAGCTTTTATTTTTCCTTTGTACCCCAGTATATTGCAAGCAGTTACTACCACGGCTGATGACTAGGGGGGGACTAGGTGAAAGGTTTCTTTTTAAGTCATCCCAGACAATTTCCAGACACTGTAAGTCTCTGTCTACCCTTCATTCTCTTGAACTGCTCTTCTCCAGCATGACAGCATCTTCTCCTTTTTCCTGAGAATTGAACTACTCTAGTTCTCCCTTTCTTTAGGAGAAGACAGTTCCAAAAGCTGATTTGATTTCTGCTGTAATTTTTTGAGGCTTGGATAGTTATCAGCCTAGACAGACAATTTAACTGGGCTGGCAATGTGCCAGGTGCTCTCTAGCAGCCAAGACAGGTAAGAGATCTCTAAGGAAGAGCCAAAAATGGAGTACACGAAGTCAAACTCTCTTTATTTCAGGATGTTGTTCTTCTCTAACACATGTAGCACATGGAGCCTTTTCCATACTTTTCCCAGCCGGACTGATCCACTCAAGTGTTTGGGTCCTTACAGCAGTAACTAAAAGCAACATTGCAGAGATGCCCCAAGGCACATCATGAAGGGGATGCCAGTGTATCCGACCCCACAAAAAAATGATAATGATGCATCAAAAAAGGTATTGTCTTGCCTTGAACAGCTTGCACTATAACACAGACAGGATAAAAGCAAGATGTAACATACACGTGGAGTAACTGGAGTAAAGGCTAGCAAACTTTTTATTATATTTTAGTTTCTGTTTTTTGTTCAGTGATGTTATACATTATAGTGGCATATGTTTAATAAAAGTTAAAAAAAAATTAGAGAATGAGTTACAGGGACTACAGAATTAGGAAAGGGCAAGAGTGCAGGCATAACTCTGGAATGAAAAACATGGCAGGATCCAGGGGAAGAGGAAGGGCTAGGAGGAAGGTAAGTCAGAGGACAAAAAGATGAGGTTGCAGAAACGGCAATAAAAGAAACAGGGCCAACAAGAAGGGAAAAACACCTAACATCCACTCTGGAGCACACAGTATGTCATTTGTGCCCTGTTGAAGAACCATCTATTGGCCTTTTTAAAAGTCTCCTCTCTTCATTACTGTTTGAATGCTACTGCAAGAAATGCAGAATTTCAGAAGGATTTATCCCAGAGAACTTTGGGCAAAATGGTCACCATAAATAGAAATATTTTAAAAGATTATCCAGACATCAGCATTAGGAATTGCATGTAACTGTTGGGGGCACTTTGGCATCTGCATAATTGTATCACCTTAGATTTTAATAGGAGTCCATTGTCTTGTAAAGATTTTTAAGCATCTGTTATTTCTTCCCTAATGCACACAGACTGCTGATATCCTGAGAATATTTTGTTATTATTGTTCAGTATAATTCACCAAATAATATCTCACACTTCATGAGAGGATTTGAGAGTATGATTTTAATACAGGAAATAGAATGTCTATTTTAGACACTGTAAAAATGGAGCAGCAATTGTTGAATAGTCTCCATGAATGACATGTAATAAACCTAAGTATCATAAAAGTTAGTCCTTAGGTTAGAGGACAGGTTTTGGATTTTTTTTTTACTTCAGAGAGACTTTTCAAATAAAATGGAAAAAAGAAGACAAGGGGATGCACAGAATTTTCTTGAAGTCAAAGGCCATAGGCCAGTAAGACATGCTGATAGCATGGAGACAGCATAGCTGCAGGTAGAAAGCTGAAATCTGCTCACAAATTTGGTGTGCAGTCTGCAGTGTTTGCATCATACTGGTTCATGACCATGAACATGCTTTGAAAAATCTGTGGAATTAAACACCTGTGACTTTTTAGGTCTTAATTTTTTTAATGAAATGTTTAGGCCTATTCACCTTTTGGAAGCTATAAAATGCTTCTTAAAGTTCAACATACAGAAGAATCAATTAATAGGGAATATGGTAAAATGGAACTAAAGGGAAGTGTTTATGAATTTGAGTCAAACTGCTGACTCGCAGTTTTAGCTAGAAGACAGGGTGGAAAATCCATATAGGCTGAAACAGTTCAACATCTTTGCAATAAAGTAGTTCTGTTCAGAAATGCCAAAAGCTTTAAATACAAATTTTTGTTTCAAAAGAACATTTTCTTATTTTAAAAATAGCCTAAGTTAAACCGAAAAAGACTAAGCAAAAGACATAACTCTAAATGAAACAGGAAAAAAGGCATGTTTCCCATTTTGATTGGCCAAAATTGTTTCTGCCTTTTCAGAAAGGAATTTTTGCCATTGTTCCCATTGTTCTGGTTTAGCTTTCAGCCCAAAATATCTGTTTACTTCCCAGCTTTCTTTTTATTTGCATACTGATTTTCAGGCTCTATAATGTATTTTCTCAGTGTCAAATTCACTGTTTTCTCAGTATTTTTTCACTACTTAGAAGGCTGGAGCATATGACATAGAAGGAGAGTTGGCTTTGGTTTGCCTGGAGAAGAGAAGGCTAAGAGGAAATTAATTGCTGTCTTCAGTTAACTAAAGAAGAGTTATAGAGAAAACAGTGCCAGACTCTTCTCAGATGTGCACAGCAAAAAGACAAGATGCAATGGCTGCAAGCCGCATCACAGGAAATTCCAGTTGGATAGAAAGATAATCTTTTTCACAAGAGTGTGGCCAAGCACTGAAACTTGAAACTAGAGAACCTGAAAAATCTCCAATCTTGGAGACTTTCAAAACCTGACTGGACAGGGCTGAGCACCCTGATCAAACTTCAAAGTTAGCCCTGCTTTGAAAGTGCAGGATGGGAATAGATAGGTCACTCCAACTTAATTTACTCTGTAATTCTAAATGTGAATGTTTTGCACAGTAGTGCTCTGGTTTAGATCAAAACCATACACAGAATGATTAGGTAACAACTACAGGATTACCAGAAAGCATTGGCCTGGCAGCTAATGCACAAAACTTCATAGAAATCTAGGTGGTCTTTCATGCTGTACTTCACTTTCAGGTTGAGCTTGGCTAATGTCTAGGAGGAAATGTTCAAAAGCGAACACTTCTTTTCAGTACCTATGTTAGACATTTTAGATAGGTCTACTTATATAAATAAAAGAGGACAAAAAGTACAATGCTCATTTACTCTGCGCATTCAGAGTCCTTAACCATTAGTTTGCATCCTGGGTTTGTTTTGGACCACTCCAGCTAACTTTCCATCCAAAATTCAGGCAGTGTACTCAGGATAGTTTACTGTAAGCACTGTTGACACTGTTTGGCTTTGTCTGACCTACACAGTCTTCATGTGTTGAAACATCTTCACAGATCCTTAAGGCGCACAGCAAAGCATACACCCCTTAATTTCATTCTATCAAAACCTTGCTCTGGTAAACTGCAACACAGCCCTCACATTGTTTCAGACAGTTTGACCTAAAAAAACCTACCAAAAAATAGCAGTTATCTCTTAGGGTCATAGGAACATCACATGGTACCCAGACGAAACCCAGAAGCACAACCTACTCAGTATGAACACAACCCATCAGCTATAGCAGTGTGGGTGTGAGCCAGTGTGTGCCACCCTGGGGCCAGGAACTGAAACAATCCCTGGGATTATTTTATTGAGCACTCTGGACATACACACTATAGACAGTGTGATCTTCCAGGGAGTCAGGTTTCAGTGAGTTTTAAATGATGCTGAGGTTTTTACTCTTTATAGGAATAATTTCAATCTGAAGTAGATTTTCAAATCAGGAAAACTTTTTTCCTATTTGGTTTTCTAAAAAGTCTAATCGGTATGTAAATTGTCACATTAAGAATAACTAAGAATGCCAAATCAAGTACCCAAAAGTAAGGAAATGCCATCTCTAGCATTGACGGTGCAGACTGAATTCACATATGCTTTATGTATTATTCATAGTTTCATGACTGACTGGTGTTGGGGTTTTTTTCCTCCTCCCATGGGACTATACAGCTTTCTACCTACTAAAAAAGGGACTGAAACACCATGACATCCTAGCTCAGGCAAGGGTTTGGGTTTTCTGGGTTTCCAAGAGTACAACTGCCCAGAACAGGTCTTCTCTGTGGTAGACATCACAGCCAAGGGTGCTCAGGCTTCACAGCATCACATTATCTGAGCCATCAGGAGAACAGGACCAGATTAGGCTTCCTGTGGGAGCCCCAGTTGTGCTGCATCCAAAGCTCACTGAAACAGAGACATTTCCCTCCATGACTGTCATTTCCCTGAACTGGAGTTTTCTGGTAACATTTGGTATTTTGGAATATTCCCACCTACCTCTGGGTCAGGATGACAGAAACCAGTCCAAGCCTATAACAAAATTATTTAGGGTAGAACATATAGGAATAACTAAAAGAGCTTGAATATGTCTACACTGATGTCCCTGCTGCTTCTGTCACTAGCTAGCTCAGGTGCTGATAGCGCAGGAGAGTCAGCAAAGTAGACTGCAATGCAAAAGCCTGAACACATAAATGAGCCTGCACACGTGGATTCTGTAATTGTATTGCTAATAAATGAACCACATGGTTTCAAGTTAACTTGGTGCCATCTGTATGAACAGCAACCACCTCTTGATTAAAATGCTGTATTAGGAAAACTGTCTTGGCTGTAAAATAAAGCTGTGAAAACTCTCCAAAGATAAATATTAGAAGACATATTACAGGAGATATTTAATGTACACTTGAAAAAACACAGAAAACAATTACGTATAACCAGTAATATGAGCTAATAGGCCTATAATTTGGTGTTTGCTTTCTGTTAATTCGAAGAGTTTTTTTCTCAGCTGGATAGCAAGTCTTTGCATATTTATTTTTCTCAGTGCTTAGGGCTGATTGATAGAAATTTGAACGTGAACAGTCTGCCAAAGTGTTCTTCACCTCCAAAGACACTCATGAGCTCTATCTGTCATAATGACAACTTAGCTTTGATGACTAAACACTATTTATGTCAAAGGTTTAATGAGAACAGACTTATCCTTTGCAGAGACAATTAAGTTTATGATTTTTGTCAGAATGTTTCTATATTTGAATGATATAGTTATGCACAAGAACGTGAACTATAATGAAAAATAATGTAAAATTAAGAAAGATTTTGAAGAACACAGCACTCCTTAACAGTGAACTTTGATTTAAGATTCTGTATCAGCTCAAAAAGCTGATTGTGTCAACAGGAAAAATAAATAGCGTGAACTTCCGAGGTCAAAGCGGGACATGGATTACTCCTCTAACTGAACTGTCCTCTTCCCCTCCCCTTAGCTGGGAAAGAAATCCTTCCTGAAGCACTACATCAGAAAACCTGAAATTGTTCAAAGACTTGCTGAATCATTCACTACTTTGAGAACAGGAGGTCACTGAGCATTAGCCCATGTCCTCCAGTCATAGCCTAGATGTACAAGTTCTCAGGGGACAATGTGGTTTTTTTTTGAAACCTACACCTTCCTTCAGCAACCTCCTTCGAGCCTCCCTCCAAATGAGTTCTGTGCTTTGTATTTCTCCAAACCCCAAACCTATGTGTTGGTGGAGACTTAGCCCCAAATACCCCAGATATTGACAAAATATCCTAACCATGACTCAGATAAATATGTCCTCATGTCAGCTGAAGCTCAGCACAAGATCTCAGCCATGGCCCAGGTGGAAAAGATCTCAAAAGACCATTCTTTTGACACTCCACTCTTCCCTTTGGCAGCCCTTTTCCAGACCACTAAACTGGAGCTCCCACTCTTTGTGTCTCTTCTAAACCTTACCTCAAACTAGGTGTAAGGTAAGCTCTAGCCCAACATCCCCAGCCATAGCCCAGGTGAACATGTCCTCAGGGGACAATTACTTTTGTCCCCTGTCCCTTCCTTTGGCAATCCCTTTCCAATCCCAGTCTAAATGGAGATCTAGGCTTTCTCTCATCTCCCAAACCTGAACATAACCATATCCCTAACCATAGGTTTGGGCTGAGACTTAGCCCAAAGCCCCTAACCATCAACCAGATGAGAAACTTCTCAGAGGATAATTCTTTTTACAGCCCCTTTCCTGCCCTGCTCCAAATGGGGATCCAAACTTTGCCTGTTCCCTGTCCCTAAACCAAACTGTAGCCCCAACTCTAACAACTGATATGAACAGAGACTAGCCCAAAACCCCAAGCCATAGCCATGATGATCAAGTTCTCAGAAGATAATTCCTTCAGCAACCCTTTCTCGGGTTGACTCAAAGTGGAGCTCTAGGCTCTGCCCTGTTAAAACTCTAACTTAGTCTGAATGCAAAGGATGGGCTGAGCCTTAGCTCCAGACCCTGAGCTAGCACTCAGATTAAAAAGATCTCAGGGAAGAATTTTTTTTGCAGCCTACCCATTACTCTGGCCGCTCTTTTTCTGCCCCACTCCAACTGCAGCTCTAGGCCTCATCTTTCTCCCAACCGTATCTGTAACATTGACATTCACCCTAACCCCAGACATCAGCTGAGCCTCCCGCAACATGCCCAGCCATGGCCTGGATGAAAAATGTCTCATGGAAGAATTCTTTTCATGTCCTACCCCTCTTTGCCCCCCTCCTTGGTAGCTCCAAGTGCATCTCTAGGCATGGTGACTCTCCTGCTCCTAATCCAATCCTTAACTCTAACCCCAGTCCTCACCCTGGGCTGAGTCTTAGCCCAAGGCACCCAGCCACAACCCAGATGAGTAATTTCTCAAGGAAAACTGTCTGCAGACTGCTCATCCCTTTCATGGCTATTTGTTAACATTGCCAAGGATGGTGATTGTTAGATAGGGGATTTTTTGTTATTGTTCCCTGCTTCAGGATAAATAATGAGTCTCTGCCTTAGTATTTTCAATGAATTATGTACTGAGTTCACCTTAAGGCAATTTGGAGTCATGATCTATGTGAGATAGTATAATTGCCTGTTGTTCAAGATCTCAACTTCCTGACACAAGAGAAACTTTGAATGTGTTTTGTTGGGATTTTGCTTATTTAACTGCTGAGAGACTTAATTTGCTTCTGTTGTATCCATCTGACTTCTAGTCTAAAGAATATCTACATGACACATGGCTTCAATATTGTTTGAGATAATCATAAAAACCAGATGGAACAGGTATTTTGAGTTCTATGAAGCAATAGTTCCTTTTTCCTCATGCCATGCCAAATGGCAGGTGCTAAGTTTTAAATGTGGTTGTGGAAAGGTATTATATAGGGTACGTCTAATAGCAGTTGCGGTAAAACAAGGAATGTTTGCAGGGACAAGAAAGGTTACATTTAGAAAAATTAAAATTAAGCTTTGTCTTCATTCTTTTTTGTTTTGTCATTATTTTCTCTTTTGTAATGTATCATTCAACCTTCTGCTGTGATCCTTCAGAGAAAGGACAGCTTGAGAAAGATGTTTTATGTTCAGCACTGCCAGAAAGAGTCCTTGGGGTATCTATTTAAGGCATCTGAAGATTAATACTAGACTTATAACAGTATTGAAATTAGTATGAAATAAAACGTTTGCTTTATTTGATGAGTACTGTGAGACTGATATGTTTCTTCCTGCCATTTTTAATGAGTCACACAAACTTTCCTCAAAATATTTCAATTCGCTGCAAATTGCACGCCTATTTATGGCTGTATCTCATTAGTTCAGAATAAAAAGACATTTATTAGTTTCAGATTAACTTGCTTGACCAGCCGAATCAAACCGAAAGTGGCTATTTTCAAGTTAGGATCTGCCACCTTTCCCCCCGGCCCCCAAATGTTTCCTCCAACTGCTCGGCTATTCACGATGCTGCCACTCGGTGGTGCCACGGTGCTGCGTTTACAAAGTTTCAGTGGGTCTTAAAGTCAATCGCTCGCATTGTGGAATTCAACCTCACCGGGTTCTTGCAGCGTTTCCTTTAAAATGAACAATAGCTACTGTTCTGTAGCCTCGGTTTAAACAAAACTAAACAAAACATCCACTGTAGCTGAATGATGCTTTCAAATTTGTTAGGTGTATTTTTTCAGCTAATGTATTTAGAACTAAAACTATGTGACCACTGTTCCGTCACCTCTATCTATATAGGGCAACATCTTAAACAAAAAACCTACTTATAGAATAATTTATTTGGGATGCTAGGGTGGCTGAATTGTGCAACAACCAGCACAATGATAGTTAATATTTTCTGATAAATGTGCACAGTCTGTGCTAAAGCATAAAAGGCTTATAAAAAAATAA
Organism: Haliaeetus leucocephalus; assembly: GCF_000737465.1. Lineage (NCBI taxonomy): Eukaryota > Metazoa > Chordata > Aves > Accipitriformes > Accipitridae > Haliaeetus > Haliaeetus leucocephalus. The sequence continues at coordinate 19,197,838 of NW_010972991.1, read as the reverse complement.
AGTATTATGGCTATCAATAAAAAAAAAATAAAATCTTCTAGAAGTATATAAATGTCTACCAGTAAAATGTTCTGCCTGAGATTGTTCCTACCACTAATTCCAGCAATACCCTTTGTTCCAACTGAAATCAATTAGAAAAGCAGTACTTGACAGGCTGGTGGTATCATAAAAATAAAAAAAAAAGTAGGACTTAGAAGCAATTTGGGAGTACTTTACTAAAAAACTTTGAAAGCAGTAAAAACACATAAATACTTGTATGTGAAAGATATATTCACTTTACAAAATAAAGCAAAGTTATGATTATATGAAAGCAGTGTAAGCTATCACTGTGTTGTTTAAACAAATGAATTTTATTTTACTACATTTTAAATTTCAGTTATCCCATGCAGATTTCAATGCACTAAACCCAGATATTTTCTTAGCAGGCTGTGAGAGAGGAACACTTTTTATAAGTAGAATTGCAAGTGGAAAAAATGGGACACAACATTACTTTCCAGCAACGCACCACTGCAGAAGACTATAGTCACTGTAAAGCCACTCAACAATGCCAGCTCAGAGGTTCTGACAGCTCAAATTCTGCAGGAACTCTGGATGCTGTGAGACCGGATTTCTGAAAAAAAATCAAGACATGCATTTGGGGTCAAATTTTTTAGGGCTCATTTTTAACGTATGTGGAGAAATGCACTTTTGGAGTTCCTAATGACAAAACAACTCCCACTGTGATACACACCGCTGTATTTTTCTTAAAGCTATTTAATTCGGGTGTATTAAGCCAGTTTGTGGGAGCTTTTAGAAAACATGCTCTTAAAAAACATTTATGTTGTTATAATACCTTGTCTAGCATATTTAGAAATAAATAAGAGCACACCGGTTTGGGGTTTTGGGGGAGCGGTGGGTTCGTTTGGTTTTTTTAGCAACGTTTTCAAATGCCTTTTCTGCAGAAGAGATGGCCGCTGCGGGGCCCTGATCCCGGCCTCCGAAGCCTGACAAGGCAGGAGCATCTACCTGCAAAGCCCAGAGACCCCTGCCGCGGCCCCAGGGCTGCTCCTGGAGTTCCACCGCTGGTAACAGCACCCACAAACCGGCAGTTAACGTACCCGCACCGGAGCTGCGCCGCCTCTCTGGGGCAACCGCAAACTAAAAACAGAGCTGGTTAGTGACCGTTACCGTGGAAATGCACCCACGTTGCCGCGCGTGTGGGAAGGCCCTGCTGGGGCCGGGACACGAGCGCCGAGGCCGTCCCTCACCCGCTGCCTCAGCACCGCGCCACCGGGGGCGGCCCACTCCGCGCAGCGCTGCACGTACCACAGCACGGGCACGTTTCGGGGGTGGGGGGGTGCCCACAGGGGAAGGAGCACGGCCCGTCGAAGCGGCGGGAGAGGCCGCCAACCGCCCACCTCAGGCCGCCATCCCCCGCCCCGGACCCCTGCGAAGCGAAGCGCCGCGGGGTTTCCCGCCCCGGCCGCAGGGGCGGCGCGGCCCC
>NW_010972991.1:19195352-19196091 GCF_000737465.1 Haliaeetus leucocephalus | reverse complement strand
GGGGCGGTGACGTTGCGCGCGAGGCGGAGGGCGGGGAGGAAGAGGAGGAGACCCGGGCGCCTCCGGGGCTGAGGCAGTTGCGTCCCGCCGAGGTTCCGCTCGCGCCCCGTCCTCTCCCCACGCTCCCGGCGGCTCCGGCTCGGGCAGGCGAGCGCGGCTCTCCTGAGGCGGCGATGCGCTCGGCCTGAGCGCTCCCTCGCCGCCCCGCCCGGTTTGGGCCTCTGCGGGGCAGGGGGCCGCGATGGCTGCGGGGAGCTGGCAGGAGGCGGCGGCCCAGCAGGCCGAGGAGGCGGCGGCGCGGGTGCGGGACGTCCTGTCGGGCGGCCTGGGCCTGCTGCGTGCCGAGCTGGGCCTCGAGCTGGGCCTCGACCCGCAGGGCCTGCCCACCTGGCTCGCCCTGGTGGTCCCAGCCGCCCTGGGGCTGGGGCTGCTGGGGCTGCTGCTGGCCGTGGCCTGCGCAGGCGGCCTCCGAAAGAAGCCAGCGCGGAGCGCGGCGGAGAAGAAGGGTGACGAGGCGGCCGGCGCGGGCCTGACAGCCGGTGGAGGTCAGGGCAAGGCGGCGGGCCCGGGCCCCGGGCAGCTGCACCTGAAAGGCGACGAGCAGAAGAAGCGAAACAAGAAGAAGCTGCCGGAGAAAACGGCGCGGGTGAGGGGGGCTGCGAGGGCCGCGCCGCTCGGGAGGGAAGGGGTGAGGACACGGCGCGGCGGAGGAGGGGGGGATGAAAGGCTCGTTGACAGC
>NW_010972991.1:19156461-19195329 GCF_000737465.1 Haliaeetus leucocephalus | reverse complement strand
GGGGGGGTCTGCAGTGGCACCCGGCCGGGCGCTGCCAGTCCCCTGCGGGAAGGCGACGGCGGGGGGGGGTGTGTGTGTGGGGGTCGCGTCTGGCCAGCGGCCCCGAGCGCGGCTGCCTCTCCCCAGCCCTTGTCCCCCGTGCCCGCTGCTCGGTAAAACGCCTGCCGCTCGGGTAGGCACCGGTGAGAAGATGGGGGGGACCGACCGTAGGGTCTGGAGGCCGCAGAGCTCCCCCCGAGCCGCCGTGCGATTCACCTGGGTGATGTTTGCCTGTGGAAGGGATTGGGGGGGGATCCTGACTGTCTGCTCTGGAGCCGTCTCGTGTCGTCTGGGTTACTCGGTTGCTTTGAAAACCTGGAGGAGCAGCGCGCACGCACGGAAATTACACGTTAACAGTCCTGGGTGATGAGGAAAGCGCTCGTTTCTTTTTAGAAGGTTTTTAATGGAAACAAGAATTATATGAAAGCATTATTTTTTATTATTCATCGAATGCTTGCAGGGTTAGGAACCAGTAGTGGAGACCTTAGTATGGCTTAGAATTTCAAGCCAGGAGTTGCAGTCCGGGCAGGTATAGACTATTGGAAGCAGTACTGTAAGTTCCATAAATGCTGTGATGATTCAAACTTGAGTAAGGCTTTTTGCTGTGTCTTTTCGACAGAACATGTTAATTTCAATCTTGTGGTGAGCTTGCCTCAGTAGGAATATGTCTAATTTAGTTGTTACAGTAAGGATCATCTCCTTTAATAAGGAAATCTGTGTCTTAGCAGCCCCTTAAAAACAGATCATTCCTGTCTTTTTTTTTTTTTTTAAAATCCTCAGTATGTGGTGTGGGAACCTTCCATCTTTGACAGTGTGCGTGCACTTCATGAGAATATTAGTAGAATGCAGAAAATACCAACTGTCCTAAAGCTTCCAGTTATCGTAGTTTTGGGGCTTGAAGGGATTGCTTCTATAGCTTTTACATTGTTAGTATGTTTGTAATCTTATTTTTGTCCAAATGGATTATAGGAACGAAAGTGCAGCAGATGTCCCCTGCCTATTACAACTGTGATTTTAATTATATCTTTTTCTATAAAACCTGAATTGTTTACCTAATGACCAGAAAAAGGAGAGAAAATGGGTTTGTACCTTCATTTGAGTCTGTGGCAGTATTTAGACTTGAGAAGTTTGGGGTTTTTTTAATGAGAAGTTAAGGCTAGAATATCTTAAAAGAAAACAAAAAAAAGTCTGTATATGCCACCGACCTGTCTTTGAGCAGTGGACTACGGAAGTTGATTCTGGAAGTTGCAAGAGACTGAACACTGAGCACGGAGAAGAGGAAGCATTGTGATTCAGAATCTTTCCAGTGTAGCTAGGTCTCCATTTTGGAGGAGGCACATTAAAGATGCAATTCTTCTTTCCATCTTGAAAGCAAATCCTTCAAGATTTAGTAGACCTGTTATGCCTTCTTAAAAACAAAAACTAATCCTGGAAATAATTTAGATTTTGCTTGGTTTATTTTCTTTATAAACTCCAGTATAAAAACAAAGCATAAACTCTTGCAAGTCATCATTGAAGACATTAAAAAAATGCCTCAACAGAAGATAGACTGAAGAGGTAAATACGCTGTTAACTTCACAATGCCCTGTAGTGCAGGGCTTCATAAAAGCAAGCTTTGTATTAATTGTGTATAAAACTTAACCAACTGACATATTTGGTGAATATAAATACTTGCCATGTTTCAAGCTTGGTTTACTCAGACACAAAATAATGAAAGTTAAGGCTATGTAAGAGTGAATATTTTCATAATCAAAAAAGTAAAAACAGTTTTTCAGCTGTCAGGCTGTCATTCTGTATTGTTAAGGTTTTTAAAGTTATTTTTCTAGTACTTTGTATTCATTATTTCCATGCAGAGGTGAAAAAAACCCAAACCACCCCACCTTTTCCAAAAAGAAAATGCACAAACTGAATTATTAACTGTAGTGCAAATAAGTTCATACCAGTGGCAAAGTTTAAGAGGCCTGCCTCGTGCTCTTTTTCCAAAATAAGTTTGTAGAAACCTGTATTAGCATGTCCCAGTATTTTCCAACTGTCACATGAAGAATTCTCAAAATAACATTGGAAATTTAAAGATGCAACAAAAATTCTTTCTGATTGCTGCCTGGTCGTTTTTGTCTTATGTTTTTGTATGCTGTGATGCTAATACTTATGTCTGTGAATGGAAAAAAGTAAGCCTATTATCAGTAGATTTACTACAGGGCTTGCTATGCCAGGGTCTAGATTTCCATTGTGGGCATTTCAGAAAGCTTAGAGCAACTGGTCTGTGGCATTAAAGAGCATGCTACAGATGTCTAATTAAAAGCTGTAGGGTTACTTTAATACAGGATTACTGAACTCATCGTATGGCAGGTGATGCATAACTCTCATCAGTCAAGATCAGATGTGTTCTTCACTGTACCCTTTCTGAGGAAGAGTATTATTGCTTTGTTTCTTGCACGTAGCTTTATTCAGTTCCTGTATAGGTAGCGTACAACTTACCTGATATTTTTAGTAAAATAAATTTAGTTGAATAGCACTGCGTTTACTGGATATGGTAGCAACTATGAGATTGTCTTTACTTGCTTTGGGCAGGCTGAGAAAAAAAGTGAAGCTGAAACAGTATAGCATTCATTAACACTATGGTTTACAGAGCCAGTTCTGGCTTTCTCCAGCTGCTTGGAGCAAGGTAGTATCATGGTATCTTTCCTTTAGATTCTATGCAGTAAACCTGAAGCCCTTTTCTCTTTTTTCTTTTTTTTTTTTTTTTTAGTTCCTGGCAGGGGCAGAGCTCTTTGTCTCCTGTCACAGAGTTCTTTGGCCCCGGTTAAGAATTTTTTTTCTCTCCAAAAATCTCTTGATCTTTACTTTTAATTCCTTTCCCTTCTGAGTAATTGCTGTGCCTCTCTCTTCTACTTTTTAAACCTTCAGCAGAAAAAAGGTGAAACTGTTCTTACGTGGTTTCTGTACAATTGGCAAAACACCATAGAATCTTGAGTAACAGTCTTCTGTGCTCTGCTACAGCTTTAGAAAGCAATTCATACCATCTATTTGTGGATGCAGAAAATACCAAATTGACTATGTACTTCCTATTATTTGTAGTACACCTGGACAGTAAATGCTACACATTTTAGTAAAAGCATTTGCATTGATCTGTCAAAGTTCCTACTTAGTCTGCTTGAAAGAACTTCTCAGGCTATGACTTATTGCACTTAGAAGTAGACTGCATAAAGACTTTTTCATACTTTCAACTGATACTCTGTCATGGTTTAAACCCAGCCAGCAATTAAGCACCATGTAGCCGCTCACTTCCCCCCCACCCAGTGGAATGGGGGAGAGAACTGGGGCGGGGGGAGGATAAAACTTGTGGTTTGAGATGGGAACACTTTAATAGGACAGAAAGGAAGATAATAATAATAGCAATGATAATAAAATTACAAGAATAATAAAAGAATTGGAATATACAAAACATGTGATGCACAATGCAGTTGCTTACAACTCACCAACCGATGCCCAGTTAGTTCCTGAGCAGTGATCGCTGCCCAGGCCAACTCCCCCCAGTTTATGTGCTAGGCATGACATCACATGGTATGGAATACCCCTTTGGCCAGTTTGGGCCAGCTGCCCTGGATGTGTCCCCTCCCAACTTCTTGTGCCCCTCCAGCCTTCCTGTTGGCTGGGCATGAGAAGCTGAAAAATCCTTGACTTGGTATAAACACTGCTTAGCAACAACTGAAAACATTAGTATGTTATCAATGTTCTTCTCATACTGAATCCAAGACATAACACTATACTGGCTATTAGAAAGAAAATTAACTCTATCCTGGCCAAAACCAGTACATACTCACATGTTGGTTTTGTGTATATGTTAATTGTCAAATTGCAGGAGAAATAGGGCTGTAGGATTTGCCAGTGCTCAAAGAGAAAATGGCTTAGTTTATTTTCTCTTAAAAAAGAATATTGGTAAACATTGGCCAAAGATATTCTAAGTAGGCATATCTTTATAATGTGGGGCTAAGGGCTTTGGCTAATACAGCCTTGTAAAACTCAAATGATAGCAATTTCATTACTGTGATTTGAAGTGTGAAACTGAGTTATCCATTGCGCAGGACCATATTTAAAGAACAATATTGGTTTTTTTATTTTAACAGCCTTAGCAAAACCTTTATTCTAATTTTGGATTATCTTAATGCCCTCAAATGAATGTGTGTGGAAAAAGGTTTCTTTAAATATTGAGATTTCAAGGTCAGCAGGCAAGAAATGTATTCAGAAATCAGTAGTGTTATTGACAGCACTATTTCTGCCTTGTTGCATCTTCCCTGTAGCTTTTAGGATGAGGAAAAAAAGATGGCAAATAATAAATTGCACAGTTTGAATGAATTAATATTGTCAATGGATGTTTAATATATTACCATAAAGTTTTAAACTTAGGGGTTTTGGCTATAGTTGTCTTTAAAAAAAAAATTTCTGAATACTATAGAAAAGCTTTTTTCTTTCCCGCTTCTGTTACTATCTTTGGTATACCCCAAAATGGTCACATGAATTTTGGTTAAAATTCTATGATTCATCTGTGGGCAGAAAACAAATGTGGAAAGCTTCCACTGAAAAGGAGACTATTACAACTGAGGGATACATCCAGGGAGAAACGTATCGAAGTACAAGTTTTTAAACATATTTCTAATGGTTGTTTACATGATCAGATGATCAGACAGCATTTTAAAGTCATGTGGATTAATTTTTCCAGAGGGTTCTTAGTGGATATGAATTAGTTTATTACTTCAGAGAAACAGCTGATTTTTTTTTAAATTAAAGATTAAAACTTTTATGTATTGAATTTTTGAGAGGGATTAAGAAAGTGGTTTTCAGTTTCAGGTATATATGTAATAGCAAAGAAGCAAAGCGAAGTTCAGAATTAAAAAAATTAGTTGGCTATCAACATTTTTGACACACATCCAATACTAGATACAGCAAACCTGTTACCTAACTTGGCTGCTAAATAACTTAGAAATAGTGATTCTTTCTCCAACTTAAGATCTTAAACATCACAGGTACTAACATGGATTGAAAGACCTCACACCACTAATAACATGGCTGTGCAGTATCTGGAGAAAATAGAGGGGTTCAAGAACTGATTTTTGGCAATAGGTTATTTTCAAGACTGAGTATCAGGTCTTTGGTATCCCTGTGGAATCGAGTACTGTGAGCTTTGTTGAGAGGAACGTTTAGAGAGAGTGTTGAGACACAGATCTGTAAAATATACTTCTTTTTCAGAATGCTGAGGGAAGTGTACAGCATCTTAGATATTAAAAGTCTAGTTTAAAGCTGGTTGTTGTAGGAGAAGAGGTGACCTGATCTTTCAGTTTCTATTAATAGTTACAAAATAAGAAGTTGGCATGCTGGCTAACTACAGTAAGCAATACTATGTTATGCACTGGTGAAATTATGTTAAGGGTGATTTGTAAGTGTAATATAACATGGCAAGACTTAAATACCTGTACCAGTTAAACTGAGGATCAGACCTGATATTTGAAGGAAGAGGTCACACTAAGTTGTAATATGGCCTTTGTTTTAAAGCAGTCAGGTTCCTGTGATGCAGAGGTAAAACACTTTTGGTTTTTTAATAACAAAAATAACTAAAGATAATATAGTTTGAACTTTATTTAAAAAGAAATTGTGGAAATTAAAGCACCTATGAAGTAGTTATTTATGCTTAATGTCTTCTTTAATTTTCAGTCTTTAATTTATCTGAATCATTATGAATGTGAATCAGTATGAAATTTGACAATTGTTTTTCACTGAGTGAAATTAATGGCTAACAATAGTATAATGGTTTGTTTATTTTCATCTTTTCTGCTGTCAAGTGCAGTAAATTCAGTCAGAGCTTTTTGTTAACAATGAACACGACTTAAAAATTACTACATTTTTTGCATAGGGAATATGTAGGCTAAGGTGTATGCCTTTGCTGTCAAAGGTGATGATAAAGACTAATTTAATGACTGTCCAGAGTTTTAACTTTATATGTTAAATAACACACGCTAATTTTCTTTCCTTTATTATGTGAGGAGAAAATGGTAGACTAACATAACGCCTATAATCAAGTCTGTCTGAAAAGAACAATGGGTTGTCATGCTTCGTGTTTGACTTCTAATTTCTGTTCTACTATGAATTTTAACTTGTGAAGGAAATGAGCTGTGAGGGATATGCATAGGTAGATATTGCAGAAATTTGGTCAAGGTAGAAATAATTTTAAAAATTCAGCCCATTGCTGAACTGCTACAAAGTGGTGAATGGGTTCTTTTAATTAGATAATTTATGGCACATACAACTGTATGTTCTGAATCAGTCTCTGTAGCTGTTCTGAAAGCTGGTAACTTTGAGAAATTTACCTTTTGATAAGCAGTTCCTGTGTTGAGTAGGACTGAGGTGAAATGAGACCTGGTTTCTTTCCTTTCTCATTTCTATGTTTGGTAAATAGAGAATTGCAGTGGGTATTTTGAGCACCAATCCACAATTCTGTCTGCTTTACTTAATAATCTTGCAAGCATTTTTCAGTCAACAAATAGTTGCATTTCAGTTGATACTGTAATTTGAACATTACTTCATCTGCTTTCTCCAAATTTTTTATTATTCACATTTATTGTTTACACAGCCTAATGGACGGTCTTTCCTTGATGTATCTGAGGATGAAGTAATACAAACTGTGCGTAAAGAAAATATAAAGCAGCCTGTGGACACAGAAAAGAAGAATGAAAAGGTCAGTTATGGATATGAAATGGCAATGTCAAAGTTTATTGCACGTTATTTCAATTTCTAATAACTCTGTGATTTGAAATCCTGTTCCTTACATGAGTGAAGAAGCATATTTCTTACTATGAAGAGTACTAACCTAATTTGGTATTGGAAAGAGCTAAAGTAGTATTTTCTTAACTTCTGAGATCATGCCTTATCACAGAAAGCTTGCATCAAGCAAACCCCCCTCCCTGCCCCTCCCCCCCTCCCCCCAAACACTGATATCTCTGTTCACTACGTGAAAATGTTAAGCCTACAGAAATTAAGTTTGCATTTCATCTTTGCTGGCTTCTATGGAGATGCAACATAATGATAGTATTGCTAAGTGGCTTGTAAGTGGTCTAACAATTGGGGGAGTACTATTCAAAGGATTAAGACCATGTGCCTGATTATTTCTTTTGTCAGATGTATCCATTAGTGATTACAGTTCTTAATTTCTGATCACAAATACGGGCTTTGAAGTCTGGTGTGAGCTTTTTGTTGTGCAAATTGAACAGCTACGTTAAAAACATCTTTTTAAAGCTTGATCTGTAGCTTTATCTAAAAACCATACTAATGGCAATGTTGTTTTTTGCACTGTGAGGACTAACATCTTCTAGCCTTATCATAAATGCTATCATTTGTAGGCAACATGGATATATTTATGATAGGCCTTTGACGATAATTTTTGGCTCGGTTTTTTGCTAACATTGTGCATTAAATTTTCCTGCTGTCATGGATTTGTGATTTATTTTCTTCAACAAAATGCATTTGTTCTAACTATACTAAGGAGTATTGGAAAAATAAATGATTATGTGTAAACAGTAAGAAACCAGTAGCTGATTATTGAAATTTGTTTAGCTTGTTCAAGCTTTAATTAACTTACTTGACTATCCTGTAATAACTTCTTTTGCAGTTAGTATGTTGGCTAAAAGACTGTGTCCTGTTAGTTAGCTAGAGGGCACTAAACATTTTTAGCATTGGCGAATAGAAAGACTTTCCTGTGAAATGGGTTTGCCTTAAAATTTCATGCTGTGCACTTCTTTCTCTTCTCCATGTGTCACATATCAGATTGACTTTGTGGGTTTGGTTTTTTTCAAGAACATAATAAAATTTGGTCCTGAAGGAATCACTATAATTTTCTTCTCAACTTTCACTTTATCTCAAGCAGGTTTTCAAGTAGGTAAGGTGTTTAAATGCTAAACTCGAGCTTTACCTTAAAATTGCAAACATAGTGATCTGAATTTTAAAATGTTAAGTTGAAGCTGCAGCTCCAGGAAATCAGTACCACTATATGGATCTGGATGCTTATTCAGCTAATTATGTTTTCATGTCACTTTGGGGACCCTGGGCAAAGCATGATTGCCTCAGGAGTTGATTGTTACCCTTCAATTAAAAACATACCCAAGAACTTTCTTTAAACTACAGGTAACTTTACAGGCATCTAGTTATTTGATTAAGCCTCTCAGGGTATCTGTTGCATTTGTAACATCATAAACCTGCTAAGAAGATTGTAAGGGGTCCTGCCTATTCTGTCTTTGTATAGCTTGGGATAGGTGGTAAAAGTCAATGGGTGGGGTTTAAGTAGTATGTGCATGTGTGTAGATATATGAATATATAGAATCTATGACCTGAAGGGTATGATTTTTTTTGTGCGCTTGAATATATGCTTTCAGTGAAAATTGCACTCCCTTTGTGGTTCTGTACTTCTTAGGTGCTTCAGGGTTGTGAATTTTATGCATGTTTTTTCAGGATAGTCATTTAAGTTGTATCCTCTTGTTCTGCTTTGGGGGAGGGGAAGTGTTGGGTAATGCCTGGATTGTGGCTGTTCATAGGGTTTATGATTCTCTTGACACTTTGAATAGTTTCTTCCTTTTTTTTTCCATTTTAGTGACTTGCACAGTACAGGGGATTTTTTATTTTTTTTTTAGTTTTTAGCATAAGATACTGTATCTAAGAAGTGACTCTGTGGATGAGAGTGCAGGATGTTAAAACTTCATTGCCCATTCTGTTTGCAAACACAAAACTGCCTTGTCTTGAATACTAGAAATAAACAGACCATTAGGGATGAGGAAGAAAGGTTTATTTTTCTATTGTTCTTGCATGGGTGACAGTGCATCTTAATGACTTAAAAAATTTTGGCAGGCCTGCAGAGTTCCTCATGTGCTCTTTGGCTGGTGGCAGAGCCAACATTGGCAGAAGGTGACACTTTGAATGAATAGGCTTCTGCAAAATGACCAGTTAGCTTGCTTAGTAACCTTTAATGTCTCTTGCTGTTTCAGTCAGTTTGTTACTGAGATAGTGACTGCTACAGCACTAAGTTTAGCAGATGGTGAGTAAATTGGATAACTAATTATGGTTCTGGTTTCTCAGATCAGGTTCTAGTAACTCAGGTTAGGAAAGTATATTTTCAAGATTTGAATTATTGATTTTTTTAAAAACAGTGTTTGTTACTAAGAAATTAATTTTTAGAACTGTTGAACTTTGATGTTTTCATGAGAAATGAAAAATCTGATGTCAATACCTCTGTAGCAGCTAGTTATTTAAGAAACTGGAGTTATAACTTGGAGGTGCAGTCATCTTAAACTGCTGTCTGGGAGACTTCTGAAGTCATTTCAGGTGTTCTCTTAGTGGCAGAGGACAGTTGGGTAGTTACGGCTTTGTGGGTGGGAGGTTCGAAGACCTCAACTTCCATTCTCAGTGTAGCTGAAAATGGGAGACATAGGTACAAACTTATTAATCTTTCCTCTGCTTGAGCTCCGAAAAGCAATTCGTAACTGTTTCCTTTTTAATTCTTTCCTTAGAAGGTGCTCTGGCAAATTATTTGTCTTGTTCATGTTCTTAGAACCAATTCTTCTCGGGTTGCTTTTGAAACAGGCCCTTCTCTTTTTGAGACTTTTCAGAAGTTAGATAGCTGGTACATGGGTAAAGGTAGTCTACTGAGCAAATAAGTGAGATAATTCAGTTTGGGTGCATCTGTATTGTGGGTCCCCTAGTGCAGTAAACAATGAGTTAACTGTTCGAGTCAGTTCCCTAAGTGTCATAGGTGTGTTGGCACAGCATTGCACATAAGCAGTGAAATTTTTATTATCTCTGGTGCTGCGTTAACAAGCTATACTGCTTTCAGTACCTATATTGAAGCTATGTGACACTTTTGGGGCATGCTAACTCAAAGGCATGTGGACTGCATGCCATTGTGGGCCCATAGGATGTCTGCTGCAGCTGAGGTGATAATTTAGCTGTTACCAATTCTGAATTCTAGAGAGATTGTTATACTCTTCTTGGACATCTAAGACTAGAAAATCATATAGTTTGAACTCGGGTATAAAGCTGACAAATACTAGTCTTATTCTGGCAGAAGCATGTATTCCAGAAAGATATCCAGCATTCTTAGCATATTCTTATTTGAATATTCCAGAGACAGTAAATCAGTGATTAGTTCCCCTTATAACATTTGAGTAGATAACCATCTTTCTTTAAAAAGTCTGTTTTTTTTCATTCAGGTTGCCTGGTAGTTTTCACACCTTTCCTCACTAGATTGAAAAGCTTTTCAGTACTGTATTTTCTTTCTAAGAAGGTAGTTAAGTCAATTTGCCATCACTTTAGCTTATCAAAAGATTAAACTCCAAAGCTTTCTGCAATATACTCTCTCCCAATATCTTGGGTCATTTTGCATCTTTTTTTCTCAATATTATCTTTTTAACACTTCATGTCGCTACCTGTTGCACCAAAACTGCATGCAGAAGTAGTCATCTCTGTTCTTCTTTGTTTATCTCTGCTTGTATAGCCAAGAAGCCATAACTGGTGAAACATTGGGAAAAAACCCTGTACATCTGTTAAATGGGCTCTAATCACAGTTCCTGTTTTGAAGTCATTTTCCAAGCTGGAATTCTCTTAACCACTATTTTTTTAAAGGAGTCACTGGCATTATTTATTTCTCCCTGTATAACTTCATACTTGCTTCTGCACAGAACAAATTTTGCCAGAGTGGGATCTGCTTGCCAAACAGTTCACTACTCCTCTGTGACTGTGATGCCATCAGCATAGCTTCTTCCACCAGGCTTTGTGCTCTGTAGCATAAGTAGTCATTCCCCCACCTGCCATTTGTGTACTGCGTAAGACTTTCATGTTACTTCAGTAGTCTTAACCTATATTTAGCAATTAGTAAGTAGTGTTTAGTACTTTCAAGAGACTGTCCGTAGTGAAGGTTGTTCAGGAAAATCTGTTTCAGATTTACTCCTGTATTTCAGGGGGAGGGGTGGGATTCTAAATCACTATGACAAGTGATCACTAAGTACTTATTAAGATAATGTTTTATTTTTATTCTAGTCAAAGAAAAAAAAGAAATCAAAAGGAGATGCTAAAACGGTTCAGGATATGTCACGTCTAGATGGAAAGGAGGTTGATGAAGGTACTGAACACAAACACACACAAAAAATGCAATTAGGCATATTTTTGCTTAAATGCTGTTTAAGATTTACTTGTTTGTGCTTCATAAAGGAATACAAGGAACTCATTTTGTCATAACTCCATAGTTGCGTATTGTGTCTGGAAATCTGAAACAACAGTATTTAATAACTTCAACTGCCTTTTTTTTTTTTTAAGTTAAACTTGCAAAAAATGAGAAAAGTCCTGAATAGTAGGGCCCTCATGTTCTTCATGTTTTGCTCTGTGAAGCAAAATATTATTGCATTGCATCCAGAAAAACTTACCTTTGGCCAGTTGTCCATGTTTTCAAACTAATGTTGAGGTTGACTGCCATGTCTGTCATTTTTAAGCTGAACCTGTACTCAGACTTCAGCTTGATATGAAACAAGCTAAAACTCTTCCCTTTTTGCTCTCTGACTTATTTAGTGATGTTTTCATTTGGGGGATGTTTTAGGAACCTGGGAAACAAAAATCAGTAACAGAGAGAAGCGACAGCAGCGTAAGCGAGACAAGGTGCTGACCGACGGTGGCTCAGGAGAATCAAATCTCCAAGGAGTGGAAAATACAGTTACTGTATCCATTGAACAACTGATGCCTACATCATCACTTCCGGTTGTTCTCAGAAAAAATAAAGGTATGATGGTCAGTAGGTCTGTGAATGTGTTCTAGAAAGATAACTTTACTTGAATGCTTAAATAGTGACTCTGTTTTGGAAGTATGGTAGTTATATTTGGAGGTGTAACTCTTGAGGAAATTATTTCAAGCTGTGTAAAAGTACTTTTCATTGCGCAAAACTCCCTTTCTTTTGAGCCACACTGTCAGGGAAGCTCAGGAGAGAACATTCTGGAGTAAGTGACTGAGACACTGGCATCCACGCTGGTCCTCTGTCAGTAGCTGCACAGGCATATGTCCCCATTCCTTCACTTGTGCTCTGCTGATTCTGCCACTTGTGTTTCTGGAAAATTCAAAGGCACCCTCAGCACTGCTGCAAGCAGCACCAACTCCTTAACTTTTTGAACGCTTCGTTGTAGGGAGGTTATGCCCATGAGTTCTCTTTACAGATCATTCACTGCTTAACGCGTAGACATTTTAACATAGATTGAGTAGTACCTGTACAAAAGCTGTTCGTAATGGTGGGGCACATCTGGCTGAAATTAGTAATCAATTATTATAGCCAAGGATTCAATAAGCAAATGTAGACTTTAGCTTCTATGGCTGCTACTGTTTCAGAAAAAAGTTGCATGGGCTGGTTTAAACTGTGTGTAGGCACAGGAATTCGTATTTGGCTGCAACTGAGAAATGGTTTAAGAAGCTAAAAGAATCTGAAGACACAAACAGTTTAGTTTTCTGACATACTTTTAACCTACTGATACATTTGGTGCTTTAATTACATTAAATTTGATGTTCTAGCAAAGTGACAAAAAGACTGAGTTTAGCAGCTGTCTGGTACATAGTAATGACTTACTGAAATTTGCATGCCTTACCTGGTGTGTTTATTGACACTTGTTTTCATCCTGACGGAGTGCATGATTCTTGTCCTTGAGGACTACATCAGTTGTTTCCTGTTTTCTTTTTTTCTGTCCATTTACATACAAACCGCTTAAAGAAATGGTAATTCCAACTGTCTGTATACTCTGGGGCTAGCCATAACTACTGTAACCTCTCTAGCCAGAGTCCTTTATTGTATGTTCTTTGCATTGTATGATATCACCTTGCACCAAACTAATCTGAAAAGAATTGAGCTGTATCTAGTGTTTTCATGGTAAGGTAGAAGTTAGAAATAGCTGTATATTTCTGAAATACTTAGAGCTGCCCTTTGCTTGAAAATGACAGCCTTTGTTTTAGATTTCTCCTCTCTGTTCTTGGGGAAGCTAGCTAGAGTTCTTTGAAATCTGCAGTTACTTGGTTTATAGGCCCTAACTCAGTTTTGAGTTCATTCTGTCTGCAAAATAAACACAAATAATAAAAAATAGAGCATTTTAATTTTATTCTTAAGTTTTCTGGAAATGTCTTGGTTTACTTTGAGGTATTGATGTTGGGGTTTTTTCTTAAAGTATCAGTGATGGATACTCTTTTAGATTTTTACAGGTGTTGCTATTTGAAAAAACTTAATCTAGCTCTGTTTCCTCTTACTTCTTAATCAGGTGATACGCTTCTGAATGCGCAAGTTAGCAGCTCTAAACCTGCAAAGGGGGAGTCATCTATTCCACAAGGTAAAAGGCTTTCGTTATTAGGCATTCTAAGTAACTAGGAAAGTGTTCTACAGAAGTGAAAACACAAATTGTCAGTGTGGGATTTTGTGAAGTTACTGATCTGGAGCTTTATTATGCAGCTGGCTTTTTTGGCTATGCAAATGTTACATTTCTAAGTTGCGGTTACTTCTTAACAGGTTGAAAACAGTCTCTGTTACATGTAGAAAAAGGATTCAGTATCTAGAATTTTCAGACATTACCTATTGTACAAATTACTTATAGAACAATAAAGCTTATTCTCAGGCTCCACTTGAAAATCTTTATGCTAGCTTTTCGAACTTACTTTTTTGTGTTAATGAATTGATTATTTGCTCAAAGAAAAAATTAATACAGATAATAGCAGAGCTCAAAGATACCAATCCTGATTATTGCAAAGATTGCACTTGTTTCAGATTGTATACATGAGTTAATCAGTTCTTTACATTCATTTTGGAAGTACTTAAATAGAAATGTATGTTTATAAATAAATATGCATGACATTATATGTCATACATGTAATTATTAAAATATTTGGTGATTTTTAGACTGTGATTGACTAGTGAATCTTAGCAGTTTTCTAGTAAGAGATACTGCTATAGTAATACTTTAGTATATATACTAAGTATACTTAGTGACTTAGTTTGGCACAATGAAATCAGGATGGTTGTTTCTTACTCATAGCCAACATTAGTGGTGTTGCTTTAACGAAAAGTAGTTAGTGTAATTAAGCAAGTCAACAAATGAGTTATTAAAAGCACCCAGATCCAGAAAGCGAATCACTTTCTGCTAGATTTTGAGAGCTTTACTTCACATACAAACTTCCTGGAGTATAGCACAGAAGGAAGGAGCTGTATTCTTCAGAGGTGCATAATGGGAGGACAGGAGGCAATAATCAAGCTTCAGTAAGGGAAATTCTGACTGGCCATGAGGAAAAAAGCTTTTCATAAGATTGCCTAGAGATGCTTTGAACTGTCAGCCTTTATGATTTCCAGAATGTGAATAATGTGGTATAATTTTTAAGTTAGCTGTGCTTTGAGCAGAAGGTGGAACTAGGTGACTTCTGGAGATCCCTTCCAATTTTAAGTTTTCTGTGATTCTGTGAAAACTTGCTGGTCATGTAGAAGGTAAATGTTTGTGATGGGAGAATAGGATGATAAACACAGAATAATCAAGCTTCTGCTTCAGGACTTAAGCTGCCTTGCAGGTTTCCAAGTGGGTGAGGTTGCAAAAGAGTTTTTCTACCAGCTAGTTTGGTTTCTGTGTCTCTGCTGTTTTTGTTGTTGCCTTCCCCTAAGACATCATATTACCCTTAGAGGATGTTGACTGACATGAATAATGTTAGTGCTGTGGAGAAAGGGCAGTGGTTTTAGGTACAGCGATGGTGACCTTACAGACGTCTGTGTTTGGAAGTGATTTGTCTGAGAAAATCTAGGCATGTCTCACCTAATCAATTCCTTGCCAGTGAGGCCACTTTGAATGTGGCATGTTCATGCTGCCTGAGGTATGAGTTCATTTGACGAATAAAATACTTGGTCTGTAGTTTTTGTTGGCATATGTCGTGGTTTAACTCTAGCCAGCGACTAAGCACCATGCAGCTGCTCTATCACTCCCTCTCCTCAACTGGACAGGGGAGAGAAAATATAACAAGAGGTTCATGAGTTGGGATAAAGGACAGGAAGAGATGACTCAACCAATTACTATCACAGGCAAAACAGACTTGACTTGGCGAAAATTAACTTAATTTATTGCCAATCAAACCAGAGTAGTGTAATGAGAAATAAAACCAAATCTTAAACACCTTCCCCTCCACCCATCCCTTCTTCCCGGGCACACCTTCACTCCCGAATTCTCTACCTATCCCCCCAGTGGCGTAGGGGGGATGGGAAATGGGGGTTACGGTCAGTTCATCACACATTATCTCTTCTGCTCCTTCCTCCTCAGGGGCAGGACTCCTCACAGTCTTCCCCTGCTCTGGTGTGGGGTCCCTCCCACGGGAGACAGTCCTCCACGAACTTCTCCAATGTGGGTCCTTCCATGGGCTGCAGTCCTTCAGGCACAGACTGCTCCAGTGTGGGTCCCCCACGGGGTCACAAGTCCTGCCAGCAAATGTGGTCCAGCGTGGACTCCTCTCTCCACAGGTCCACAGGTCTTGCCAGGAGCCTGCTCCAGTGCAGGCTTCCCACAGGGTCACAGCGTCCTTTGGGCATCCACCTGCTCCAGCATGGGGACCTCCATGGGCTGCAGGGGGACAGCCTGCCTCACCATGGTCTTCACTAGGGGCTGCAGGGGAATCTCTGCTCTGGCGCCTGGAGCACCTCCTCCCCCTCCTTCTTCACTGACCTTGGGGTCTGCAGGGTTGTTTCTCTCACATGTTCTCACTCCTCTCTTCTGCTGCAGTTTCTGTGCCACAGCAACTTTTTTTTTTCCCTTCTTAAATATGTTATCCCAGAGGCGCTGCCACTGTCGCTGATGGGATTGGGCTTGGCCAGCAGCAGGTCCGTTTTGGAGCTGGCTGGCATTGGCTCTATTGGACATACGGGGAGCTTCTAGCAGCTTCTCACAGAAGCCACCCCTGTAACCCTGCCCCACTACCAAAACCTTGCCACGCAAACCCAATACAGTATATGATATTGACTGACTTGTGCATCAGGTTTGGGCTGACTATTTAAGTGTTACACTTGCAATGTGCAGGTATTGTGTAATTGTTGGTAAATGAGCAGGTTTTCTGTTGTTTGCACTGCATGTATAAAAAGAGAGAGAGAGGATTTGATATACAGAGCCCTTTGAGAAAGGTTTGTGATATATAGGTCAGGCTGGGTGCACCAGGTGACCATTAGCCTTTAAGTTTTATAGGGACATAAATTTAAAAAAAAAGTTTTATGATGATCTTTATGTCTCCGTGTACTACTGACTCAAAGTATATATTAAACTTGCTATGGCTAGTAATTTCTCATCGGGGTAGACTGTTGCAGTCTTGTGGTCTTTTACCTTAGTGTAATGCCAAATATATTGCTTATTATTTTGAAAGTGTTACCATGATTTTTTTCCTCTAACCTTGATGGACACTATGGCCAATATGATAGCTATGCTCTTTGTGAATCCTGTGTAGTGTTTGGGAAGAATTTTCTAATCCTTGGTCATTTCTTCTACTTCCTGTTTAAAGAACTGCTTTATGCAGTTACGAAACAGAATTTATTCTCCATTTAGTGCGTGGGGTTTTCTACAAATCATCAGCATACTCTGTAAGAGAAATTACATGGCAGTGTTGGAATCACCCCCACCCCATTTGTTTTTTAATCTAGAGGCACTGGTTCATCAAGATATCAGCCTTGTAAAGAAAGGGATGCAGGAAAGAGAGTGCAGTTGGTGCTGGTTTTCCCTCACTCTCAAGTTAGTGGACAGATGGTGCGTATCATCTGAACTGGAAAATCAGCTGAGACAGAGCAGCAGCTCTTCTGTATCACACCGGTGTAGCAAAGCTGCTGTTCATTTGTACTTTCTTTTTTTATTGTTAAGTGTATGTGCACATAAAGTAATATTTTAATTCTTCATCCAGTTCTTATTTTAAATAATGCTTTCATTATGCTCATATTTAAGTTTCTCCAGGATTGAGTGAAAGCCATACAGTAAATGGAGGAAGCTGGAATGAGAAGTCTGTAAAAATCTCCTCACAGATTGGTGTAGGGGAGGAGAAATGGACATCTGTTCCTTCAACTGCAGCTGGGAAGAGGAAGACTGAGACATCGGCTTGGGGCCAGGACGCTGGCGACGCCAATGGAAATGGAAAGGACTGGGGTGTAACCCTGGTGGGCAGGCCCTGGAAAGAGCGTTCTTTGTTCACTCCTATTGGTAAGCTATTCTGAAGAAAACTTGCTTTACTTAAGTGTATTTTTTAGTAGTGAATCTCTTAAATAGCTTTATGTTTAATTATTAAAAAAATCTTGGAGTGGTCTAGTGAAATGCGAAGTAAGCAGTTTCTCTTTACTGTAAGTTTACTTATGGCTTAACATCTATGTCTCTGTTTTTAGTTTAACTGGTTTTTTTGAGTTTATCTGAAATAAAATTATTTCTGTGAAGGAATAAAATTCTTTATATCACTTTCGTAAAATTCTGAAAGTGATTACTAAGTCATTTTGAAGTGTAACTTCTTTTTTTAAGAAATGTCTTTAAAACCCAGGCCATAAGTCTATTCTGTTGCTCCAACATGATCAAATCAACTATGTTTGGTTTTGGCAGACGTTTGTTTAGGCTCCAGGCATAAAGATTGTTTGGCTCTTGTGACATCTAGTGTTACACCGTTTTTCTCATTAGAAATTGTTTTTAGCCTTCTCCAGTACAATTTTTTGCCTTTATCACTTGTACTGTCCATAATAATAATAGAGAAGAGAATTATTCATTTCTCTCTGGGCAACAATCTTCAACTTATTAGCAGATGCTGTAATATGATCCTTCCCACTGTTCAGTCTAAGTTATCCTAGTCTCTTCTAGAAAGCAGTGTTCCTTTGTAGTCAGCAACGTTGCTTTAGTCTAGACCTGTTTTATTTGTCTCACATATTGTGAAACATGGTTCCTGAGGCTGGACCTGCTGTACAATTGGAAGCTTTATTATTGCCAAGTAGAGGCAAAGGGCTTTTTGCATATTCCAGTTAAATGTATTCTGCTGTATATTCTAATAAGGTAGTTCTTAGTGACTGTGACCAGCTTGTTGTTGGGTTTTTTTTACCAAGAATATATCATGCCTCACCAGGCTGATTTGCTTCTGGTAAAATTACTAGTTTTGTGAGTGAGGGGAGAGCAATGGATGTCTTTTATGATGACTTGAGTAATGCTTTCAACACTGTCTCTCACAGTATTATTGTATCCAAGTTAGGATGACTGAAAAACTGGTCAGGCTCAAAGGTAGTGGTTACTGAGTCATCCTCTACCTGGAAGGTGGTAACAAGGGGGATATCACAGGGCTCTGTACTTAGAGCTGTCCTGTTTATCATTTTTATAAATGACCTGGAGGAGGCAACAGAATGTTCTTCACATCAGATTCCCAGATTACACCAAACTTGAGGCAGGAGAGGGGAAACAGTAGATACAATGCAGATTAGGGGTGCCATCCAGAGGGACCAGCTGGAGGAATGGGCCAACAGGAAGCTGAGGAAGTTCAACAAGGACAAATATGAAGTGCTGCACCTGGGTGGGAAGCACCCCTGGCTGGGGACTGACTGTCTGGAGAGCAGCTCTGTGGATAAGGAGTCCTGGTGGACAGCAAGCTGGACATGAGCCAGCCATAGGCCCCAGCAGCAAAGGACACCGACAGTATTCTGGGCTGTATTAACAGGAGTCAATAGATTGGAGATAGTGATTATCCACTTCATGGACCACATCTGGAATACTCTGTCCAGTTTTGAGTGCCTACCCCCCCAGTCAAATAAATGTAATTCTAAATAAAAGCTACAAGTAGTTGATTGGGGCTCAAAACATAATTTACTTTTCTTTTGTGAGAAGTTTATATATACAAAAGGCTGTTGAGGGAAGAAGACCTCAGAAAGCTTGAAAATTGTTTCAAGCTGAGTGTTCATACAGTCACATCTCTGTCAGCACTGATTGTCTGATCTAATAAGCAAAATAATGCCCTCAGCTGTGTGAAATGTTAACATGGCTGGAATGTCCACTGTTTTCCTGACCCTATTCGTAATTAAATAGCTAACTTTTTCAATGTGGCGAGCAATGTGAAGTTCGGTTGTTTTTTGTTTTGGTTTTTTTTTTTTTTTTCCCCACAGCTGCTTGGAATGTGGATGCAAGGATTAATACCTCTGAACAGAATTCTACTTCTTTCTCTTCATTTGGATTAACTCCTGGAGTTTCTGGTATGTATGCCCTTCCAAAGATTTTTCCACTCTCTGCTGCTCCACCAGGTGGAAATAGAATTTGCCAAGTCTTACTGATATGCATCTTTCTCATTGTTCTTTGAAAATAGTACAGGTAACTGGAAACAGGTGGAAAACATGTTTGATGAAAGCCTAGAAAGCTTTTTTGTTATGCTGAAATTATGCAATAAAGTAACTGTTTTAAATTGATAATCAAAATCTAGATCAATAAGAAGGTGATACTTCTTATTTAGCCTTCCTGTTTGTGTGTTGAGTAAATAATGGGCATAAGAGATTGCTCAGTGTTGCTGTGTCTCAACCTGGAGATCTGAAGATTGCTTTCTAGGAAAGTCTTTCTACCCTGATCTTCTGAGAGATTTGTTATTTGATGGCTACATTTTTCCCCTTCAAGGAACTGAAGCACTATTTTCAAAATATGTTCCATAGGCAGGATTTGAAGTCTTGAGTCTTTTCTCTGTATGACGGGTGGGAAAGCTGAGCTCTGGGGTTTTCTTGTTTGGAAGTGTGAAACTGCTGTAGAGTGCAAACCTGGCTTCATAACAAATCTTGTGTGTTAAACTACTGACATAAGTGCTACAGTGATTTATTATACAATAAAGGGATCATATGTCAGGTTTTCTGCTCTTGCTTGCTTATTCCAGTTATCTAATGAGCTTGGCTTGGCTATTTTCTTTTAGGAAGTAGCTTACGCACTTGGGCTATGCTTACTTGTATTGCAGTTTACAGTCTTTTAACTGTGGAACTCAAGCTCAGTGTCCTACAGCTCACAAGCGCTTCATTCTCTGGGCACACCTGAGCCACCATAACAAAGAAGTTAAAATGCCAAAGTCTAATTTATCAGACTTTCCAAAGAACAGTTCACTTAATAAAAACTTACAGAAACCTTGTCTTAAAGAAAAAGAAGAAACAAAGTCTTAATTGTATGGAGAGTTTTAATAAAATAACATTTCCCAGGGAGCCACTTGAATTCAAGTTCAGTCTCTAGCCTAAAACTTAAGAAAGTTTAGTTAATAAAGTGGGATGGCAGACTGATCTAAGATTCATCTGCAATACCACCATTCCAACTTTAATCGAGAGAGAAGTGTGAAGATAGTGAAGTATATTCATCATCTTTGATGCACCTTAGCCAGCAATGTTGTAATGCAAAGTGACCATGTGAATAAGTATTTACTTCTTATTTGTAACTGGCTAGCAAAAAAATGAGAATGTGTCAAGGTTGCCATCATCTGAGGTATCTTTTGCAGAGGTGTTTGTAAAATAGAGAGACCCAGGTAGCTATGGTCCTATTTGAACTTCATTTAAAAAATAAGTCTCATCATAAAGTAATATATTAATTTCTTTCAGTCTCACAGTTAAGGGTTTTTGGGTTTGTTTTCTTTATAAAATGGTTTCTGTTTGCTGATGCCTTATTTTTATTAAAATAATGATGTTACATGTCTAACATTTTCTGTTATCATGACTGGTATTGGCCTCACTGTTGTTTGTCATGCTGCTTTTATGTTCCTGAAACCTTTTACTTGAAGTGAAAATTGGATTCTTAGTAATGAATAATATAATTGTGATATCTGCAATGTAATTTATGAGGTTTCGTTCTAGTACTCTTTTCTTTTAAGCTTCTCCCTGTAAGACTTCTTACTGATATAGGGTAATAATTTCACTACCCGTAAATATTCATTGTATTTTTCAGTTTGAGGGGACTGCTGTAAGCCTTATAGACCGCTGTTATTCACCCTTCTTATCTTTTTTTCCACATTCTTCTCCGGACTTAATTTTGTCTTCCTTCTTCAGTTCCCTCGTTTTATGGATATATCTCATTTTCAAGAGCCTTGTAGTTTTCCTGTCCTGTGTAGTCCTTAGAATCAGACTTTTTTCTTTGAGCCTTCTGTCTTCCTTTCCTACTTTGGAATTTCTTTACCCAAGAAAACTCAGGAAGCTTGTTAACTTACGAATACAATTCTATTTATTCCCTTTCAGGATCCAACAGTGAGTCAGTTTCTCAGGCTGGTACTTCTGATTTTCAGTGGGATTTAAGTCATGCTCAACCCCCTGTTGATGACGAATGGTCTGGGTTAAGTATGTTCCTCTAAAATGTTCATTAACAAAATTCTGTTAATTACTGTTACTTTAAAGTGTAGTTACTTATATTAGCTACTTGTATTAGCCAGCGTTGAGCATCTGAAGAAAAACCTGGAATGTTTCACTTCTGTAAAGTTAATCAACAGTTTGAAGACAGCAGGAAAAAGTATTTTGACGAATATGATAGAAAATGGTTAATTTTTAGGAAAAATACTTGGATATTAAACTCAGAAGTGAAAGAGAGCGCATGCATTTTAAGGTAGTTCTGGTTTTTGCTAGAAAATTTTGGTAATCAAACAGTCAAAGCAAATGTTGAGAAAAATGTACTGCAAGTCTGCAAAAGATGCATTTAGCAGATTGTATTTGAGTCACAGAGTTTCCTTTTACATGTTTGTTTCTTCCTGAAAACTTAATGTGACATAAGACTCTGATATTTAGTATAACTTAGTTTCTTATTTAGCAAACATTAGGAAGTTCTTATGTGTATAGAAAGCATATACAGGATAGAAATCACTGAAGTTGCTTGGGAATTGTAGTAAAATTGATGTTTACTCTCCCTTTCCCCTCCCTCCCAATTTCACAGTATTTTTGTAGTTCTTACCACAGTCTCTCCCTAAGCAGGGCTGTAGTATAATAAAGTTACAGCCATTCCTAAGTATTTACTAGTGAAACTGTACCTGTGAAGAAAGCTTTCAGCCTTAAATTGACTTTTTGAACTGCCTTGTAATTGATAGCTTTATTCAGTCAGATGTAAGAATGTTTAAGAAAAACAGTTTAGTGCCTCTCATTAGGTCATTGACCTGAAAAATTGGTCAAGAAGTTGACTAGAAAAGCTGCCTTGCATGTTACCTTCTCTCTAAGAACAATTTCTCGTTTAATGACTGCAGAAGTGGAATGGTTTGGTGCGCTCCTTGATTCCATCAGTTTTAGCATGACTGTTCTGATACCAGATCATTTTGAAACTTATCTTTTGTCTTTATCTGGTTTAAGGATAAGGGAAGCACATTTCAGTTTTATCGTTTGAAAGTAATCAGTTTTACATATTATCAAAAGCATAATACATTCACGTTTCTGAGCATAAAATGTTTATGGCTATAGCTTGTGTTAATAGGGTCATAGATATATCAACTAATTGAAGTGTACACTAATAGAAGTGGGGAAATAATGGATGTTTAGACCGGTGTGATACACAAATACATATTACTGCTTTTTCGGGTTCAGGACAAGGAAATTAACTCTATGTAAAAATGCTACTAATTTTTACTATTAAAGAATGAATTTTTTTTCTTAAAGCAACTAGTGAGAGGGCAGTAGATAAACTGTGAAGTGTTATGTTGGGCAGTAATTGTTTTTTCAAATCAGTAAATTTTAGTGTCCAAAGTAAGTGTAATTGAGGTAATATTTTTATATGAAAGCAAGAGCTGAAAAAGTATTGTAAGTAGTTGTAAGATCTCTTACTGTATTTTTGGTTTCATAATGTTTGCCAGTAAATTTAATTGGGTTTATTACTGTTTTTCATTTTTACTTAATTTTCAAATGTTTAAACTGAATCCCACTGTAGTTTGCAGACCATGTTTGCCTCTTCTTCAATTTGGCATAGACTGAGGGTGAGAAATATTTGTGATGTTAATATAAATGTGCAATGAAAGATGATCTTTTACAAGGTCTTCTGTTTTAAAATCGGCGTGCTGTAACTTTCTACTAAACAGACAGTCTTAAGGCTTAGTTCTTCCCTTCAGATATTTTTAATTTTTATATAACTGACCTTTTAAATCTGTCATTTCTGTGTGACAGCATAAATATGTGCCATCATAAATTAACAGTAGCAAAATGGAGTAGGGACTTAGTCTTGGAAAAAATAAGGTTATTAAAAAATGTCAGTGTTACAAGATGACTTTTGGCTCAGTAAGATTTACACTTTCAGATATATCACTTGTAAAGGATTCTTACTAAGGTAAGATTGATCAGTGTTACAGTTCATATTAATTTTTTCACAAACTAGGAAGAATGTTTAAGATAGAGAACAACTCTTAAATTTGTCCTTTACATAGTCTAGAAAAGTATCTCAAAGCAATTGCATCTACCTAGCTGCTGCTGTGACTAGTTTGTAATCTGATTGCTCTGTAAAATAACCAAGTCTTACTCCTTACAAAAGTCTTCCACTAAATTTTTTTCAGAAATACAGGAAATGAATATTTGTATCTTGATATCAGGATGTGGTTTTATGCATAGATTTTTTTGGTTTTTTGTTTGTTTTTCATCTTTAAACTGTCAGAGAGCACCTGTAAAGTAAGGAGGCATTCCTGAAAATCTTTTTAATCTTTGTAGATGGACTTTCTTCAGCTGATCCCAGCTCTGATTGGAATGCACCAGCAGAGGAGTGGGGAAACTGGGTAGATGAAGAAAAAGTTGCTTCTGTTCCTCAGCCTGAAGAGATATCTGATGTTCAGAAGGTAAAAGGTGATATTTAATCCCTAGCTCCAAGATTTTGTCCTTACCAGTGCCATTTGTTAAGGTAACTTAATGGTGGTGATAAAGGTAATCTCTCATCTCTTTTACACTGATAAGAGTAGCACAATTGTGTTTAATGGGTACACAGAGGAGGAAAATGCTGAACATTGTTATTGAGAAAATAGAAGCCACTTTGCTCCATGTCAGATCTTACTGTCTCACCATAATATAAGGATTACCTTCTCATTGTAGACTGATAGAGGATTTAGATTTGTTTTTGTAAATACTTCTTAACAATATTTAGTTCTCTGTATGGAAAACAGTATTTCCATGCCACCAGTACATGATGCCCTGTTGCCTTTTTCATTCCCAACTCCTGTACCTATATTACCAGATAGCACGTAAAGAATGTAGCCTTCCTGAAATGAACTGAACAGAACAGATAAGGTTGTGTTCATTTATACTTTTATATGCAATTAAATTCCTTACAGCTATTAATTTGTGTTTAGTCTCTAGAAGGCATGTTTCATTGTCATTTTAAATGCTAAATACCTTATATTCCTGCATGAAGGCTTCAGATAATGAAAGAGAAAAAGCAGAGCCAATTCTTCAGAGTTCTACAAGTGGCAAATCCAAGAAAAAAAAGAAGAAAAAGAAGAAGCAGGGTGAAGACGCTAACTCTCCTGCGCAGGTAAATGGAACAAAATCTGGACAGTCTGAAAGGCAATTGTGAGGAATTCACAAAATCACCCTATTTTTGTATATTAGTGTCTTAAGCAAAAATTATTTTGGGGAAATTAATTTCCTTGTGGTATTGGATTGTCTACTATTGTTTCTGAAGTGTTAAAGTAATCCTTGTCTTACTCATATTTCCTTTAATTTTAATTATTCCATGTTTGACTTGTGAATACAACGTAGTTTTGCTGGATTTATGGAAAGCATGAAATATGTGGAAAGTATGTATTCTGAATTACTTATTTTCTATCAAATCAGTATTCTGTACTGTAGGGATGCTTCAGGAGGAGCTTTCCTCTGCATGGGAAGCCGCCTTCTCCTGTCTTTTGAAAGACAGCTGCCTTGGCAGATACAGCTAGTTAGGAGAATGAGAGAAATTGAAGTTTTCTCTTAAGCTGTTTTAAAGTACAATTCTACGAGAATATAGTGGTTTTCTGAAGTACTTTCATAGCTTGATGTGAAAAAGCGAAGTATCAATGCCTCGAACTCAGTAGGTGGAGCTACTCTGTGAGTCAGATTTGAATGAGTGTTTGCACACTGAGGATGGTTGGAGTTTTCTCTGTTACTTGAATAGCTTTTGAAGAATTACATTGAAACAGATTTGTTGTAAAAATAGCAAAAGCAGATTGCACTTCACTTGGCAATTGAATCATGTTTGAATAGATGAAAACAAGTACTTTTCTACTAGGAAAAAGCTTTTAATAGCTTATGCTTAGAATACATACTGCTTCTGCTTATAGTGACAGCCATTCATAAGTTACATTCTTTACAAAATGTTAAATGCTCAGTTGAATCTGACTAGGTGAATTGGAGAGAGGGGGAAAGCATTACTTCAGTCATTCTTGCTTTGGATTTGCTTTTTATGATTATCATGTTTTCAGTCTGAGATTTTATTAAAACAATTTTAAAAGGTTAAAGTCCTGTTATGTAGAATTCTTTCAAAATTGTCTATGTGGAGGTGGATGCTTGTGTCAATTTGCAGTGTTTTGTTTGAGGCAAATTCAAACTGACTGTACTAGGACTGCAGCTTTTTTTGTAATTGAAATCTGTCATGTTCTGGTATCTGCAATGACTCCAAGTGTAAGTCAAGATTAATAGGTTATGGTTAACAGGCGTTTGCGGATATCTTGCATGGATCTTAAGGTCAGTGAATGCATTCTGAAATTATTTTTTTTCTGTGGCCTATGAGCTGCCTTTAAAGTTGTATATGTCAAATGGAATCCTACTGTCCATATTAACATAATCAGATTCATTTATTCTACCCATTGGTCTCCAACCATTCTGATTTTGTTACTTTTTCTTTCAATCTATCAGTCTATGAGATCATCAGTTTAAAGATGAGTATTTCTGTGTATTAAATTTTTATGGAAAATTGAGGGGTGTTGCTTGATAGGAGCAGACAGAACTGCTAATACATTCGCAGATAAGTTATCCTTGTTATAGCAGTTTAGTAATTTAACTTGCCAATCCTACTTCAAACTCACTTAAGCTTTGTATATTTATCCTCTGAAAATTGAGCATGTTCATTTAAACACTATCATTTTTGTCACTGATTATACTTAAGTGTTCACACTCGTATTTGTTGACTTCAGTGTTTGTCAAGGCAGTGGAAGCTATCTTCAGAGCTAGATGTAAGGTGATATATATTCTTTCCTGTCAAGAATCAACAGACTTAGACTGTGACTGCGTTTTCACAAGGTTCCAGGGGAAATAAGTGAAGAAACAATGTCTCAAGAGGTACTTTCAGCTTAAAACCAGAGACCTGTATTCTGTTTACTGTTCACCACCACAGGATTCTTCTGGTGCTATAAAAAAAATGTAACTACTCTAATTCCTCATGCAAAATGAAAACCTTCCACCATTAGAGTTTTTAAGGAGTAAAGGTTGAGACTCCTCGATACTTTGGATACATTTTCAGTTTCTGTACCGAGAGGTTTGTTTTACAGGCATCATGACAGACTAAATTGTGTTGCAAAAATATTATTAGAGCTTAATATATGATAGAAGACTGAACATGATAATATGCAGAGCTTGCATTTTAAAACATTTTACTTGTAGCAAACCACAGAAATGAGAGCAGTCAAGTCTTATCATGATACTTTTACAAGGTATTTTTGTATTATGTAGTTCTATAAATTTTGAGTGTTAGCATAGGCTAATATTAGCCTACTACTTTAATTTTTTTTAGATAGACTTTCTTAGTTATAGAAGCTGATTATGGCAACAAAATTGATGTGCAGGGAAGAAGAGTCAGAACTTCACTGCAAACACAGGCTCTTTTTTTCTTTTTTTTTTTCTCCCCCTACTTTTGTAGGACACTGAAGAACTGGATAGAGAAGCTGGAGAGGAATTTCAGGAGGATACCTCAAAAGTTCGACCACAGCAGGAAATAGCTTTTTCTCTGAAGACCATAAGTACTAGTGAACCAGCTAAGGTAGGGGTACAAAACTGGGTATATGTTATAATTCTGATTTGGCAGTGCTCAAAGTCCATTGAAACATTAATTTGTGTAGGTAAGGTTACAGTAGGAATACTGCTTCAGGCTATATGCTTATGAATATAAAGGTGATTGAGAGGTTGAGTTTTAGATAATAGGTCAGTTACAAGTTTTAGAAAGGATGTCTACTCTGAAAAGCAGTATCTTCTAAATCAGTAGTCACTTTCATGACTGTCAAGTTATTTTCTTGTTTGAATATTCAAGCAATAAACTTCCAAAACTTTGAAGTCGGGAAACCTAAGAACTAACAGGTCTGAGTGCAAGACTAATAGCATGTTTTACTGATTCATTGCAACAGAATGAAATGTTACCAACTTATATTCTGACTTAATGCAGTCTAAATTTCATTTTTAATGGCTGTTCTGAGCTTAATGACTGAATATGAAAAGTTTTTATTTGAACCAATTGTTGTGGTTTAACCCCAGCCAGCCACTGAGCACCATGCAGCTGCTCACTCGCTCCCCCCACCCAGTGGGATGAGGGAGAGAATCAGAAGGAAAAAGGTAAAACTTGTGGGTTGAGATAAGAACAGTTCAATAGAACAGAAAGGAAGAAACTAATAATGATAACAATAACAATAATGAAATTACAATAATAATAAAAGAATTGGAATATACAAAACAACTGATGCACAGTGCAATTGCTCACCACTCACCAACCGATGCCCAGTTAGTTCCCAAGCAGTGATCCCCCCCCGCCCCACTCAGCCCCCCCCCAGTTTATATACTAGGCATGTTGTCACATGGTATGGAATATCCCTCTGGCCAGTTTGGGTCAGCTGTCCTGGATGTGTCCCCTCCCAGCTTCTTGTGGCCCTCCAGCCTTCTTGCTGGCTGGCCATGAGAAGCTGAAAAATCCTTGACTTGGTATAAACACTGCTTAGCAACAACTAAAAACATCAGTGTGTTATCAACATTCTTCTCATACTTAGTCCAAGACACAGCACTATACCAGTTACTAAAAAGAACTTTATCCCAGCGGAAACCAGGACACCAATTCACAAACCAACTGTTTGCTTCAGCTCACAGTTGAAACAAATAATCTAGAGAATACAAGTTCTCTCTAATCTTTCTCCAACTAGCACCTTTTTTAGGTACTGTTATCCTACAAGCATCACGATGTAGGAAGAAGGAAAGTATTTAATATTTCTAGTGGTATTGGTTTTGTGTTCCATAAAGAGTGAACAATACCAGTGAGACAGCAGTTTGGTACCACAGAATATCTGTCAGAATATTGAGTTTTACTTTTTAATTGCTAAGCATTTGTTTTATAAAGATAACAAGGTCTTAAGATTCAAATGAAAATATTAGAATGGAATCTTTTATGAGAGGCTGCAAGTCACCAAGGAAAAAGTACAGAAAGTGTTTACTGAGAACATGTGCCTTGAAAAGCATATTCTGACATACTTTTAGCTTATTCTAAATATCCTACATTGCAGTAGAGCTTTTACTATAATTATTTAGTTTAGGTTCAGTTCAACCTTTATCCAAGGTTAGCAACAGCTGCCTAGTCTATCTGACTAGTGCAGAGTTGGGTTTTGTGGGTTTTTTTGAAGCTGTATCTAAAAAAAGACATCTGCCTATGTGCACAAGTGGCTTTATTCCTGGCAGTGTGTGTGTTTTTTAAAAAACTTAAAAGCAAATACATTGTTTTGTGTTGGAGGCCATAGTTGAAAATGTGTAGACAGAAAACTCATATTTGGATTGTGACATCAAGGTGGGTGTTTTGACACCTAGAAAGAGGTGTACTGGTGCATTCCAAAAGGCTAGCTTTTGCTTTTTAGAAATCTAAATTAATTTGAAAAATACTTTTAAGCTACATGTAATGATTCTTTTGATCTGCAGTTAGATATTTTATTTTTTCTAACAACGTGTTGGCACTGCCAAAATATCAGCCCGGTTTCAGTAGACTTTGCTCAATTGTTTAGTGTTTAAAACCATGCCCAACTTCTTAGGTGATTCAATCACATCAGCTCTGATGTAGACCTACGCTGTGAACTATTTTTGGGGGGCTTGAGTGCTCCTGTTACTCGAGTCTTAAATTCCATCTGTTCATATATGTGCCTGTGTTCAGCTGTGAAACAAGACATAATCTGTATTAAACTTGGTCTGGGGGCAAAGGACAAACAAAACTATTACCAACAACATTCTCTGGAAGTTAGTTGGGCTTGATAAAGGACAATTTGCGAATTGTTGTATCTGACAATGCAGATGGTCTTTCAGTCTTTATCCAGTCTCCTTGCCATCAGATTTGGCTTCATTGTAATTTCACATATGCAAAGATGCCTTCTGATGTTGTTTGACTTAGCTGTTCCAAAAAGTTTTAGAACCAGTCTGTGACTGATGTGTGAAATGGATGACTTAGGTTTCCAAGATAGGTAATCTAGTCTTGAGCAAATGCTCCAAAACACAAGAACCAAGTATGAGGAAAAATAAACTGAGTACAAATAAGTTACTATCCAGAATATCCTCATAAAGACCAGAAACAGCTGAATGTTGAACACTTCTGGTTTTTATCTGGTGATATTTTTACATTATACATTGGGCTGCATGGAAACCTTTGGCATTTTATCAGCAGGCACAGGTTTTAAATGAAGAGATATCTTTGGAAATCCTTTATTTGTAACAGTTTCACAAGTCACTACTTCATTAATAAATTGTAGAATTACACATATAACTATTTATGTTATCAAATAGGCTTTATTAATTGTTTCAGGTTTCCTTTCTGAACTGTTTTGTTAACACAGAATATCCTAGCAAAGAGTAGTACCCAATTCTTAATGTTTGGTATCGCTATCCAACTTCCCTCATCCAAAATTCAGACAGGAGTATGGTATTTGCAAAAACATCCAGATAATGCTGTATGTATCTGTATCATTACATTTACAGTAATACTGCATGCTTTAACATTAAAGTTGCAACATGTTTGTTAGTCAACCTGAGACAGCTGTATGCCATTTAAATCTTAATTGAGTTGCTTTACCTGCAAGTGGAGAGTGACTCTATCCTAACAAAACTATGATACCAGTGACCTGAATCAGTTACCTCACACAACTAGGAACTTTAAGTCCTCCTTCTGTTTTAGAGGCCACATCCATTTTGTTAGAGTTCATGTATTTATGTAGCTAATGATTGCCAACCATTGGACAACATTAGAATTGGCTAAGCTTGGAAATCCTGTAGGATGGGAGTTCATTTTATCAGCATGGTTGATATTAAAAAAATTTTCAAGATTACCATATTTTCAGTAGATTAAAAGAAATACTGCAATTATAGTTATTAAAAAATTTGTTTCTGTTGATGTGTAAGGGCAGAGCAAACTCCTCTATTCATAAAAGGTTAGAGAACTGCTACCCTCTAAATTAATGTGTTGGGTTTTTTTAATTAAAGCTGTTTAACTTCTTACTCAGTATATGATTAAAAAGAAAAGTAAAAAAGTGTCTCTTTTCGCTCTTTTGTATGTTCTGACTAGATTTTTGAGATGCTTACATTACAGTAATGGAAATAGTACAAAGTGGTGACTATAACGGAGGATCTGTGTACATCCACATCAAGGGCTGGATGTAGACTTCACTGTTTTGTTCCAATAGTTCCAGGTCCTGGCTGTTGTGGCCCAACTATAGCCATGACTTCTTTATAACATCCTAAAGTTTGGGTTTTATTGCTTGACTGAGGCACTGTTTTCTAATACACTCCTGTTTGAAGCCTCTTGTCAGTAGGTCACCTACTGTGGGATCATATGATCTTTATGTTCTGACTTCCCTATTGGAATGTCAGAATGGTTTTTGCATTTTGACTTCTGTTTTACTCTACTGTAATTCCAGTAAGTGCTACGCAGTAAGCTACAGTAACGTCTTGTCTCCATTGTGGGAACCTTCAAAGTAGACCAGATAATTGGAAAATACTAGGAGTATCATTTACTTGGCAGTTACTCCTACAGTAGTTTCCACTGAAGTACTTTCTGACAGCTCTCGCAAATATCTTTTATTCTAATATAAGCATACAGAGTGTTTTGAGCAGTTGATAGGAATGACTGCAAATGCTTTCTAAGTATTATAAAAGTTTAATTATTTTGGCTTTTGAGTTGCATGTTTGAACCTATACAGCTTGCTTGTTTGCCTTGCAACCAAATGCGTATGTGTCACTGTCTTGCATCTCTTCTGAATATGTATACTAGAATCTTTTTAGGATCTTAGTGATTTTTAGATTGTTCTCCCTTTCTTTGCATGTCATGTATTTTAAGAATTCGTGTGGTTTATATTTGCTTGTGTGCAACTAAAAGTTTTGGCACTAGATGGCAGTCATAGTCTTGCAGCCTTGATTTAAAATTTTGAAGGATTTTAATATTGGCTTAATTTTTAAATGCCATCTTTTCAGCAGCTGCTAAGTATAATGCCAAAATAACACCATATAAGAGTGTTTTACTGTTGTATGACTTAATGAACTTCTGGAAACTTTTTTTCTGTTTTTCAAATAGCCTGAGGAGGCTCCTTCGCTTGCTGTTTCTACTGAGCCATCTGTAATTGTATCAGAGAGCGATTCTGACAAGATCGCTTCCCAAGTGCCACAGATGCTGCAAGAGACAGATGTTTCTAGTCCCAATATTAAGCAAAACAGTGTGCCTCCTCCACAGAGTAAGTATCTCAGTGCAATTCATTCATCTGAATTCAGGGTGTACTTTTTTCCTATAGAGCGTATATAGTCAGAATGCTTTGCCGTGAGGTTTGGGTTTAGAGTGCCATATCAGGTACTTATGTATTTCATTTATATATCTTGACATATTTTAGCTTTCGTTGAAGTACTTTGACAAATGTGCTTTCACTGTGAGGAAAAACTGGCTTCATATGCTTGAATGACTGAAAATGTCTGTTGGCCTCGTCCAGTCCTTAACAGACATTTGGATGTACTCTTCATCATCAGGACTGGAGTTCCATGCTGTGACTAAGTAGTTCTGCCAACACTGTTTCAAAGGGCTGCTTGCAAGTCTTCAGTGGAACAGATGGGTACTAACATAGCAGTTGACAGGATGTTTAGCTACCAAAAATTTGGTAAAAATACAAGCAATTCAATTTTCAACCTACTGGGGTTTTTTTGACTTCTTAACTTAGCTCATTAACATCTTTTCCATATGCTTCCATGAAATGTAGTAATCATGGAGGAAAACAGTTGCTAATATGGGAGTAGAAAGCTATCGGGAGATCTGC
Source organism: Haliaeetus leucocephalus (assembly GCF_000737465.1). NCBI lineage: Eukaryota > Metazoa > Chordata > Aves > Accipitriformes > Accipitridae > Haliaeetus > Haliaeetus leucocephalus. Next base: position 19,163,046 of record NW_010972991.1, on the reverse strand, counting down.
TTATTTTTGTTGTAGCCTAACAGTACATACATCAGGCTGAACTACTGCAGGTATATTGCTTTTTAAACATACACCGTGCCCAGAGGTGTCAGGCGTGTCCTCTGTTTCACTCAGCAGAAGTGCTTGTACTGAAGTACTCGCCCAATAAGACAGAAAAATTAGAAGGGAAGTCAAGATGTGAAAGGCATTGCTTTTAAAAACAAACAAACAAACAAAAAACCCAGAACCCCACAACCCCCCCAAAAAACCTAACAACAACAACAAAAAAACCCAAACCCCCAGTTGTTTCAGTTAGACTTTTTAATGAGATTAATAAATACTGACATTTTGTAAGAAGTTCCTGGCTAAGTGTTAGACTGCTAAACCAGTTTTTAATGACTGCAGAAGAAATTAGATGATTTCATAATATTAGTCTCATTCAGCTGCACTAATTGGCTTCTTGGGTTTGAATATATTAAGTCTTTCAAGTCTATGTGTCAACTTATAGCTTTTTGTTCTGGTTCTAAAATATGAAGGCTTTTGTGACTGATTCATGCCTCAGCAATTGAAAGAACATCTCATTTTCAGCATATAAAATATTTTACCTGATTTACCACTTTTGGCAGCCAGCATGTTTTAAGGCAATCTGTTTTAATAAAATAGCATAGTGCTTCTTTATTTGATTATGGATTCCATGTAACCACATCTTTATGTAGTCATTTATTTTTGAAAATACTCTTCTGACATGTCACTTACATTTAGTGGTTAAAACCAGTGCAATTTGATAAAAGTGAACATTTAATGTCAATTGTGTACATGTACATTACTTCCAGTTAGCCAAAGAATAATAATGACTCTACTGTAAATAGTAGATTTACAAAATGAATTCTTTTCATTGTGTATCACTATGTGTTTGTGGTGTAAAAAAGTAGCTGTGGTGTAAAAAAGTAGTTTGAAATTAGCAAATGTTGGTTTAGATGCGCTTCAAATTAGACTATTTGGGAGAAGCAGGTAAATATAACTCTCCTTCAAAAATCATGCTGGTTGATTGTTCTGAATTACTTCATAACAATATGGGATGTACTGTCCAGGATTTTAAAAGTCAATTCTGTGTAAACTTTCTCAGTCCTAACACTGTAGTTACGTTTTGTTTTTAGCAAAGTCTGAAGAAAGCTGGGAATCCCCCAAACAAGTTAAAAAGAAGAAAAAAGCAAGAAGGGAAACGTGAATTTCCTGAGATGGACATGTGTTGCTGAATATTGTCATGAAGATTATGCTGTTTATGCAATAATTTGTGAACATGTACAGAATTTTATATAAATTTCAAACAATTTTTAAAAACAGAACTGCTGTGAACACAAACATCTTTAAAAAGGAATCAAAGGAAAGTAACTTTATGACATAGCAAACAGAACATGCTACATTTGAAAGACATTCTGAAGAGTCTGTTTTTCCAACTTTTGGAGAGAAATCTTAATTAAAAAAACTGGTTTTACAACACAGTGCCCTGTTTACAACAGATTATACTCTCATCTACAGCTGCGGATAAAAGATTAATTTCAAGGAAGGGTTTTCTGTAAAAATAATTGTCTGTACAATAGTGGGTGTTTCTTGCCTCTCTTATGAGTGATGCATTAGAAGCACAGAATGTCAACCATTTGAATTTGTTTCATGCCTAAATCAAAGTGCTTTGATTAAATACATAATCTGCCATATCTTTACAGTAAGTTGGTTAGCAAGTCTGCTAGCTATTACAGGAATCACAAGTGCAAATCATTAACCATTTGTACAGTCAGACCTTTGTGGTTTATTATATGAAGTTAACACAATAAAACTGCTTTGGGTTAAAAGTTTGAGAATGTGATTTGAAACTTGAGTATGGTTCATGAAGTTATTTTTTATAATGTCTATTACCTTACTTGAATTATTGAAGATAACAGTATATTTTTAAGAATGCAGTAATGTGCATAAAATTGGTTTTCTCCTTCATTCCCTACAGTTCTTGGTTGATTCAGACTCCCATCTAAAACTGTATTCTTTCAACTTTTAAACTCATGGAATGAATTGAAATCAAACGTTCCTTTCCCTTAACACTTTTTAACTTACCGTACCCAATTCTATTCTGCCATACCTAATTCTGTTCTGTTCTCTATTACTAAAACTCTGAAGAAAGCAAAGTGAATTTTTTTTTTCACTCACAAATTATTTGGGATTTCAAAGATCTGTTGGAGAACTGGAGTGGCTTCAGACAGCTTTAATTGACATTGTCAAGACCAGTTATCAGGAACACATTTTTTTACTGCCTTAACCTGTAGTATGTAGAATGTGTCTAGACTTCTGGACAGGAGTTAGTGTTTTTATATAAAAAAATAAAAATTCATGCAAGAATAGCAGTTGTAAAATAAAGACCATTTCCTGCTTGAAACTGTTAATTAAAATGGTGTTTAAGATGTGTTGTCATTTTCAGGCACTGTGTAATTACATGGTATCAAACTGGCAGATGTGTTTGTGTCTGTAAGGTGCATGCTCAGCCATGTACACTGTAAATAGCCTTTACAAAAATTTGTTTGATAAGGATGGTAATGAACATCACCTGGTAAATTCAGTTCAAGAAGAGCCAAGATGTTTTTTTTTTTTTTAAATGATTGACTTCTGGTTTTGTGGCACAAACAGAATTGTTAACAGCTGTAACACACGGTACTCATCAACAACCTTGTACTCTTACTGTACTTGACTGCAGTTCAGCAGTATTGCAGGGCAAGAATAGTTAATGCAGCAAGCTGGTTTTAATTGTACTGAAAATGCACCTTGCTAATGGAGAGCTTTCCTAATAAATGGATACTAACTTGCACAGGTATTAACCCCTGTGTATCCGGAACATGTGACACTCTAAATTGATTTGTTAAAATAAATGGAGCATATTGACAGTATTGATTTATTTACTGGGAGGGAGTAATGCCTGAGACTGATACATGTCAAGATTAATGCAAAATAAATTTGGAACTGAAGTACAGCTTTTCAAGGAGTATCTTAAGGCAAAGACAAAAATAGGATATTACAAAATGATGCAGAGTCCCTTGCATGTAAATAATACTATAATTTTACTTGTCCTCTTCATAGTAAAGGTTAAGAAGAATACCCTTTTAATTCAGGTTTGTAATGTATGTCCAAAATGTCTGTTTCCAATCTGTATGTTGTGCTACAAGCCTCGTTTGTAGAAAATACACAGATTTTGTGTAATGACAGAGACTGCCCCCAAGGGCTTTTACTGCATAAATTCTTTTTTTTTCCTCTTGAAGATAAAATTGGTGGTATTTCTGGGTTAGTAAGCTCTAGCTCTTGAATAGCTTGTCATTCTGGAAAAAAGAGACAAATTAGCTAACAACATAGGAACCCTGCTAATTAACTGCTACTACTAAGCAGGATCATATAAATACATAGCCTTCCTTTCAAAATGTTGTTACCTATTTAGCAGCACCTCTTACTGTTTTCTTAATGTGCAGTTTCAACGTCTTAGCAAGCGAAACTTGCTTTATTCGACATTCATTAAAGAGGTAGTAACTGTATAGCATATTGTCTATAAATAGAAACTTGGTTATCTATGTACTGTCATGTTTCTATGACTCAAGCAGTGGTTAGTCTTAACGATACACTGTATCCAGACTTTGGTACTTGGATAGAAAGAGAAAACACCATTTAAAGAAACTTGTTCATTTTTTCTTCTTTCGTTTTTTTTTTTTGTTGTTGAATGCATGGAATGGTTTCATAAATCCAATATGTTGGGTTTTTCTAAATACTCTGGAATTATTTGTATGCGTAATTTAAACTTGTTGTGATGATGTGTAATTGGATAGTCATGGCATATTTTTATTTCTTTTGTGGGGAGGGAAAGGTGTACAGAGTTCATATGTGCTTGTTACGAAGGTAACAACTGTGCATTGGTTTGGAGGGGGGTGAAAACTGTATTTCTGATGCCCTTTTAGAAGTCTAAAGAAAAAAGTGCAGGAGAAAAGCACTACTTTAATATTTACTAAGAAAGAATGTACATATTAAAAACATTTCAAACTTTATAGAAATACTTGTAGTACTGTTGTGTTGTAACTGATGTATTTCATTGGAAACTGCCTTATTAATAGTTCCTAGTCATGGGATTGTCCTGTGAATAAGGCTTTTGAAAAGTGCAGACATCAGAATACATGGTTTTGCCTTTCAATGACTCAGGTTGGTTGTCAGTCAAGATTTCAGTTGTTAAAAAAATGCAGGTCTCTTGCAGCCACTTGTACCTATGGGTCTCCTGGTGACCGCCAAGTACCACTGAATGACAGAGTTTCAGTTTTCCAGGCCAGTACTGAAAGATTTCTTCATTGTTGTACTGAAAATGGAAGAAAAACTAAAAAAATGGAATTACATCTTCAAAGATAATTCTAAAATTATCTTACTGTTAAAATTCCAAGTGAGTTGCTTCATTTAAGAGCCAAGAGCATCAACTGAGTCAATTTGGGTGGGGTGAAGGACCAGGAAGGGCTGCGTGGCCAGTAGTTCTTAACCTAAAAGTAGTGTGGTATCACCATGAATTTTATTGCCTGCAGGACTAACAGAACTGCTGTTAGTTGGGATGGATGTTGGGAACAAAGTGGGAGAACTCTTACTTTGTCAGATGGGGGGGGGGGGGTTAATGTTTCCTGTACTCTGTAGCATGTTGCTATTAATGGCTCACAGGCTGTTCCTATTGATTGCTAAAATTGTCTAGTCTCCATATTGGGTCCCTTCAGTTTATGAAACTATTGAACTTCTGTTCTTTTAAATCTGGTTAGTTGTACCGAGCTGAAGGTTTCTGGCTCACTGAAAATCAGTTTCTTTACTGAAACTATGATGTCTTTAATTTTGGTGTATTCTGGAAGGGTAAACTGCATTTAAAACTCTTAACATGAAACTACTGGTTTCAGGGTTTCATACAATGCTCTTAAAAACATGCTTAGGAACATCTGCAGCTCAAGGCAAGTGCATTTTCTATCCTAATCGTAGCATCAAGTGACCTCTTAACTCAGTATTTTTAATTCAATCCATGGCAGAGGGTAAGTCATGGACTACTCAGAACCAGATCACCACAATAAACTCATAAAACTGACTAGTTCAAGATGGTTCCCTGGTTTTTTACAGATAGCCAGTCTTTTACACACACAGTGTTTCCACTTAGCTGTTCAATAGGCTCTGACTTGAAGTTAAGATTCCTTATTTCAAATATCTGATGAAGTATAAAATACTTCGTTACTGAGAGCTTTGTTTTCAGAGGCCATTCTGACTAAGACTTGTTTTTTCATGACTATACTATTTCCTTGACTATCCTTATCTACGTAGCTAACAAACAGCCGTGCCTTGAGCTACGTCTGCAAGTGAAGCTCTGGATGGGAGATAACTCCTCTCTGATGTGAGACCATAACTTGGACTCACTTACTCTTGGACAGCCAGGCTTTAATGTGTCTTTTGAAGAGGCCTTCTGGACTGGAGATGGCTGTCCTTCTGAGCCGTAGCCAGTTAGCTAAAAGAACAGGAGCTGTATCAACTGATAGTCTCTGCTGTTCAGGAGCTGAGGTGGCTGGGTGCGTATCCAAGGAGATGTACAAGCTTTGCTTCTGCTCTCAGAAGTCTCTGAAGGCAGCGTGAAAGATGGCTAACCTTGCATTTTCACCCTTACGTAGCCATTGTACATGAAAAGTATCTGTAGTTATTTCTGAAATTACTACAGAATTAGTTTTCTCAAAAAGTTGCCATTGTTGGAAGTTTCAATCTGACCTTATGTGAGCAGAGTGCAGTTGTATGTGAAATTAGTTTGATGGCCCCTTCTGGTTCATAATCTGGTTACTAGAAACGAGGCAACATCTTTCTGAAGGGGGGAGAGATGATGCTGAAGCTGTCGTTACAATTTATGAGAAGCTACAGCCTGGATTCTAGATTGTCTGCCAGAGTTAAATCATCTTGATTCAAAGTTATTTATAGCTCAAACTAAATAACTAAAAGTGGAAAACTAATTAGTTTGCTAATGAACAGCTATGTTGAATTCCCTATTTGTATACACTGTGATTAGGTATTTCCTTAAACTTTTCATTGCCTTGAAAACTGAAAGAATTGCCTGACAAAAGGCTGAGAGGAGCTCAGGCTGTTTAATTTGCTCTCCCTTCTTCTGACCCCCCCTCACATGTTTATTGTCGTTTGATCTGCACGCATACAAATCCTGAAAGGCTTCCAAATATGCTTGTACCAGTGTCAACCGCTATTGCCTTGTGCTTGCCTGGGAAAAGAAGAGCTGCATGAAATAGGTGTATCCATAATAATCCATGCCTTGAGAGCTGAGCTATTTGGGGAATCTAGCACGTGCTGGAACTCTTTGTTTTCTTCATTCTTTGTTCATCTTTTAGTTCCTCATCTTGCTTATTCAAACCTGACAGGCAAGCTATGACTGGCAAGGTAATCTCTTCCTAACTATAAGCTTGAAGTATCCCAACATCAAAAAGTAATTGGCAAAACTTTTTGGAGCCAGAATCTTTTCCTTAAAGCTTCCCTTCCAGATCTTTATGAAATTTCGGGGGGGGGGGGGGGGGGGGAAAT
>NW_010972991.1:19140805-19156451 GCF_000737465.1 Haliaeetus leucocephalus | reverse complement strand
ATGGCAGTATGTATGGGTAGGGGAGGGGGGGGGCGGGAGAAAACTTTTAAGATAACTTTGTGGAACTCTCGTCTGGAAGAGTTGGAAGACCTCAAGTGTTCCTTATGCAGGCACCTGTTTTGCCAGGCAACCCAGCGATGAGTCCTCCTCTGTGCCCAGTGACTTTGGAGATGTATGTTGTGCCTTAACTGAGGGACTGTGAAATCAGAAGAGATCTCAGACTAAACAAAAAAAAAATTACATTTGAATTAAAAAGGATTTCCTTTAAAAAAAAAAAGAAGCCATAGTTAAGCTGGCTGGTTATGCTTCTTTTGCTTCTTTATTGTTTGAACGTAGTAAAATTACGAACAGAAAACAGACTATTATAAAATTCCATGTGACTGCTACCTGGCTTTCCATGTGTGTGTGGGAGGGTTCTGTGGTATGCATAAAACAGATCTCAATAGTTGTATTTTCTGTCAGTCAAATCCTGTATGGACTTTTCAAGGTGGTTTTCTGCAGAGTTTTGGTTGAGAGTTGGGGAGGTCCATGTGTTCTCCTTCAAAGATTGTACTGCTTTAGACTAATGCAGTGTGAAACAGCGTCCTTTTCATAACCACCAAGAGTTTAGATACTTCTGAATTACAAAAGAATGTGATCCATCAGTTTTTACTTTTTGGGGAGGGGAAGGGGAACCCTTAGAAATTCAGTGAAACAAAGGCTGTGGTCCTGGCCTAACTGAGTTTTGCCAGGGACAGTTTAGGATGGAGCAGCTACCTCAGGTGCTTATTTCAAGTGACCTGTTAAAAGTAACCCTGCCATGCCAGCATCATCTTTCATTTGACTTGAACTATTTCGTTCCAGTTTTGTGTCTTAGTTACACTGGCCTTTAGTTTGGCTGGAAAGCTAGAGTTTTTCAAGGTCTTTGAAACTTTTTCAGCTAAATCTCTTCCTCTGTGCTTGCCAGCAGGGTCTGAGTAGCCACTTCAAGAACCAAATCTGAGATTCTTACTCGAGCTGGCTCTCCAGTATTTCTGCTGTAAGTTGTGTCTATGGGCTGTGTACAGTAGGGTTAATACTGGCATTACTTTAAGCATGAGACTTTCACAGTTTATTTTAACGTGGGTTTTTCCCCCCCTCATAGATAACTTCCTTTTTTTTTCTGTCACAGTCATGCTTGACTGACTATTTTTAAAACTTAAAAGTCTTAATCATAATAAAGATTTTAAATATTTTTTTCCTTTTTGGTGGAATTCTTTTCTGCAGGTTCCAGGGACAGAGATTCAAAAAGCTGTCTGCTCTGAACTAATGTAATGATTTAATTAAAAAAAAAAAAAAAGAAAGAAAGAAAGGAAAACTTGCCTTTTAATAAGCAAAAATAATGTTACTTAGATTTGACCTAGGGATTGAACACTTTTGAACAGTAGTAGTAGTAAAATGTATTTAAGTGCTTTCCTGGAGTGGGCTCAGGATGCTTAGCACGTGGTAGAACTGAGCTGGAAAATCAATATTGTGCTATTTTATATTCATATACTCCAGAGATGTGGTTCAAAGTCATCCAAGTCATGCATCCTGCTGTTAACCTTGGAACTTCTTTATGGTGTTTCTGGAGTGTGTCTCTTACTGCAAGTCCTTTGTAGGCATGCAGAACAGCAGATTCAGTGATCAGTTTTGTAATGATTAAAGCACTTCATTTTTTACTGCCTTGAATATAAAAAGTACTTTGTAGACTGTGACAGAGACACATAATTGACGGGTTCCAGGTCTGGCATGTTGGTGACTGAGAGGGGCAGGTTTTACATATTCAAGGATTTCCATGTGGTTTGAATTTCTGTAGTCACATCATCTAAGTCCTAGGCTATGGGAAACTTGAGGTCAGAAGTTGGGTGTGTCACATCAGAAAATAGCTTTTTTGCCTGCTTGCTTCCAGGCAGGATGTCTTGTCGTGCAGCACAAGGTGAGCATGTGGAAGCAGGATTGCAAGTGCTTCATTTTGCATTAATAATTCCATCATTAAAAATCTTTACTTTGTGCTAGTGTGCCACTGGGATTCATCACTCTGTGCTGCCAGAGAACATCGTGCTGGAACACATTTTCTTATGTAAAGACTTAATGTAATGCTGACATCTCTTGAGATTACCATACACTGTCTTTCAAAAAGTGTTTTACTTCTGCTTCGTGTTGCTACTTTTATGGAAGACATGATACAGTTGGAGACTTTAAACTCTTTAGACTTAATTGTTCCAAATATTTCTAGAGAGGTCCACCTCGAAGGTATTTTGACAGGTTAACTGGGGAAAGAATTCTTAATTGCAAATTGTGTTCTGTAGGCATGGCAAACCAGTGGCTCATCCCTGCTCCAAATTAGCTATCAACAGGGCGTTCTGCTAAGGCTTTAAGGACATCTCCCTCGGCATGGTAAAAACTCTCAGCAAGGGGTGCTGACTAGCTTGCAAGTATTAAGGTGCCCTGTGTGGCAGTTAAGTGGTTTAAGGGCTTATATACACTAAACATCAAAGGGGAAGGGGAAAAGACGCAGATGTGCATTTTTCAAAATAAGTTTGGTTTTGGAGAATGTCATGTTGGTGATCAGGATTTTTTGTTAGAGTTGAAAAGAAAGTTGGATGCTGAGAAGCTGAGCAAACAGTGTTATGTACCTCAGTACAAGAGCGTGTGAGGAGGCTGCAGAATGTGTAGTAAGGGCACTGTACTGTTACATACCTACTGACTCGCCCCAACAAGTTTGACTTCATTTCAGAGCACTTTCAGATTCAGAATCAGTTAAAACATTGTCCAAATTTTCGTCAGTTCACAAACTGAGAGTGCACTGATGTACACTCATTATAAACCTCAGGCTGAATTCAGCACTTGAAAACCCAAGTCATTGCATGTTATCTGAGCTCTAGCAGGAGGACAGCATAAATCACAACTGAATGAGATGCTGAGTTAGTACAAAATAGGAGGTGCTGCTCTCCAAAGTGACAAATGTGTATCATTCTGCTCTGCAGAGACGGGGTTTCCATATGCCATGCCTAAGCCACTTGTGTTGCAAAGGTTTGTACATACATGTTTGACGTTAAATGAGTTGCAACAGAGATGATGAATTAGAATTGTGTGTTATTGCAATTAAACTTTCTCTGTGCTTTTACCAGTCCATTACTGAATACCAATGTGAGTTGGGAGATCTCTGCAGCATTGGGTCAATCAGGATTTCCCAAAGTTCCTTCAGACTGTAATCAAACACATTCAGATGTGTATGCCTATAAAATGTTTTATAGTCACAGTACAGGAATATACTTTATACTGATAACCTATATAGAGACAGACAGCAGAAAGCAGTATGAGTGCACAACATGCTTTTCTGAGTGGTGTTTACTTTGCAATCAGTTGCCAAATAATGCTATCTCAGGAGAATTATATTGTTGTTTGTGATGCTATTTGCTATAAAGTGGAGGATTAAAGGTTAGGCTTATTATTTAAACTATCAATCTTACTTCTGCCATGAGGGATCCTAAGGGGACATTTTGCACACTTGGAGGAGCCTGTGGTGAAGAGAAGCCAAGAGTATCTTTGGTTTCTTTAATTAGAAGAACATTAGCAGCCTTGATCTGTCTTAGATAGAAGAGACAGTATAAAATATACAGTACTAGAGAGCTTCAGTCCCACGCACGCATACACCCGGTACTGGTGGCTCCATCTGATGTAGCTTTTAATCTAATTTTCCTAGCTGCATTTCCCAATACATACAAAAGATTTATAAATTGGGACAAACTTCATCCATTTAAATTTTCTGCACTACCAGCACCCAAAAGAAGTGTTTTCCTTGCTCATGAAGTAAAATCCATCTGTTCTGTATCTCTGTACTTCATGAAGGACATACCATGGACCTGTAATATGTATATAGTGTATATGAAAGGTGTTACATTGCATGTACAGTATTTGCAGTTTGCCTCTGCTTGGGCTACAGAAAAAGGCAAATATTGGCCAACTGTGTTTGAATCGCTACCGTGCTCAGCAAGTCAACCATCAAGGGGATTCAAGACAGACTGCTGAAGGGGGCAAACCCAGCTGGCATTTTCACAATATAAAGCCACCAGCTACTGTGGCATGTTCTTCAGGCTTGGCTGGCAAGCAAGTAATCTCCATTGGTGACTCCATATTAAGCAGTAGATGGGTAAATTGGCAGAGGATGTGACACTAAGAGAAAGTTGAGCATAGAAAAAAAAGAATGTGTGTGAGACTGGAAGTTTCTGTAAAGCTCTGTGGCAAACCTCTGCCTGCGGTGAACACCGGTGAGAAGAACTGGATGGCATGCCCTGGCATTTGCTCAAGAGTCCAGCAAACTTGGAAGAGAGCAGGAAAAGAGGAATAATTCCACAGATACTCAGAGTATTGATGGTGATGCTATTCAGTGGCTTTAAAGTTGGTGATAACTCAAAGCTCAGGTTTTTAATGCTTAATGTGCTAAAGAACAAAATGGACCAGGGGAATATCTAAGAAGGCTCCCAAGTGGTGAGTTGCTGCTTGAAACCTGACCAGCATCTAAAAAGATGAAGCTGGGAAGTGTTCGCTCTGTAACTTACAGGTAGTAATAAATTACAGTTATGGAAGATGTGTTGTTTTAATTCCTCTTGACTGTACTTAAAAAACAGTGTTGGTTCTCAATAGGATGGAAGACAATGATTTATCACTAGACTGAGATTGTTAATAAAAGACAAAATGATCATGACTTCTACTAGAGAGAAGTAAAAAAAAAAAAAAATCCAAACAAATATGTAAACAAAACATGCTTGATGAGCAAAACTGGAGGGGGGGGGAGGAATATCTACATTCTTCTACATTAAAAAAAACAGTGAGCTTTTAAAAAAAAGGGGGGAAAACCCATAATTGCATAATGAAAAAGGGAATAAAATCTGGCAACATTCCCAGTGTTGAGCCATACTCAAATGAATCCATAAGTTAAACATTAACTAATCTAACTAATGGAACTAAAAGGAAGCAAATACTATTTGATGTATATTAGCTTTTCTTAGAAGGTCTGCCTCTCCTATCAATCAGAGACCTGTGACCTCCCTGACCGCAAATTCAACACAGCATTAAAAACTGTCACCAAGATTTCCTTTGCTCAAGCAATCTGGCAAGCAGTAAGACACTGCTGGCAACACAGCAACCTCTTTATCCAACAGCTCCATCCCATCCTCGTATGCTGTATTTCATGTTCTATAATTGGCTACAGACTATGGATAAAATGTACCCATCTGTACCAGTCGGTTTAATACTGTGTCCGGCATAAGCATTCAGGCCAAAAAAGCAAAAAATCTCCGAGCATGACCTTCCACTGGGTTGCTGTGGTGAAAGCTCAAGTGTAAATTCCGGGAAGTTTGAATCTGAATAGTGAAGAGGAACAGGGGATACAATCCCAATACTGCGTTCATCGATTAAATAAATACTGTCGTGTCTGATGACTGCAGTTTTAAAGGTTTTTACAAAACTGGCTAGATTCCCCACGCTAGCGAGAGAAGCAGTAAGCACACTTAAAGGGCTGGAGGCAGTGTCTGATAAGTAGAGAATTAATTTATCAAAACGACTTGGAGAAGACTGCATTGTAGAGTAGAAGTTACTAGGATGCGAGGTGCTAAAGGGCTCATTAGCCTTATGGAGGAAGAGAGGATGAGTTTGAGCTGGATACAAGACACCTGTTCTTACAAATTTGGTTGATAAGGTTGGAACCAAGCTGCCAAGATTAGTGGTGCTGTCTCTACTTCTCAGTATCTTCAGGCACACTGAGCCCGCAGAGGGGAAAAGCCAAAGCTCTTCCACCCCCCTGGATGTAAGTGGGGCATGAGGTTCACTGGCTCTGTTCAGCTGGGAGAACTAAAGTTATTACAGAAATTCACGGACTTCCCAAGGCAAAAGGAGAGGGAATTGATGTTCTTTATTGCTAAGGTACTGGTTAGTGGTATAGAAACGCTGCAGGGTAGAAAGTTTCAAAGAATAAACATGCTTTTAACTCAACATGCTCTATCATTAGATGTACTTTTCAGACTGTTTGACTTTATATACTTTACTTTCATGTATTCATCTTGTAAGCATTTTTACTAACATCAGTTATCTTCAGTTAAAATTTCCACTGAACTTTCAAATTATTACTAACCAAAAATGACTGTCATGAGTAACCCAAATGCTCAAAATTAGTAAACTTGTGCCTTTTAATCGATATCTAGATCAGTCCAACCTGCTTCTGTAACAAAATAGTTCTTGTGTACCTTGTGGTAAGGTTCGCTTATGCTGCATGAATTTCTTTGGTCTATACCTTCTGTGTTTGGGTGTTTAAGAAGGAGAACATGTATGTGTCTCCCCATGATGAACACTGAAGCCAGACAGAGCTACAGGACACTTGAAATTTTCAGACCCGCTGTGACGTCTACTTTAGCAATGTCACTAGGCAGCAGCTGAGACTTGCGATTGTTCCTGTCTAACCCCAAGGGAGAAAACCTTCATTATGAGCCACAGCCAGGGTTTCTGGAGGTTAGTGACTGCAGGACCTGCTATCTACAGACACTCTTGTGTCGTGGCTGGCTGGCTAATTAGTACCCCTTATTTTTGTTTTAAGTAGTTGCTCCAGGGGAAGCCCTTGGGCATTGCTTTCCCTGGTGCCCCTGTGTGCTTTTATTAGAAACTGCCCAGTGAATTGAGCAGGTGACCCACGCGAGGCTGAGGAACACACATAAGAAGGAAGGAGCGGCCAAAGGAGGCAGTTATGCACCGACCCCAAACCTCTGGTGCTGCTGTGAAACCCCAGGAGATCAGTGTGCTCTGCTGCCATGGGGGGCCTGGGGCTTGCCGTATGCTCCTGGTGTGGCTCTGGAGGGACCAAGACCCCTTTGTAGTATGGGGGAATTGGGCTGATGGTCAGCTAATGGGTGGTGGCTCAAAAGAGCAGAGCAGAGCTCAGGGGAGTCTAGGGCCTATGCCCCTTCTAAATACTGCCCTGCACAAGGGAGGAGGGCTTTGGGGTCTGCTGATAGAGGGAAATGTGGAGGAATGGTCCAGCTCTGCCAATCCCACAAATGAGATGCCCCAGTGAAGGGGCTGGGAAGGAGTTGCAGTTGCTTTGATTGCCAGAGGACCCCTTACATGTAAGGGACCCTGAAACAGGGGTGAACACTAATGCCATGGCCCAAAAGCCCTGACAGCTAGACACAGTTACAAACCCCTCTGGGCTAACACCTGATGAGCTGCTGGGGCAGCCTGTTGGTCAAAGTGGGATCTATATATATCAGACTGGGGGAGCTCGCAGGAGGAACAACTCCATTAGCAGCATGGCCAAGAATAATACAGAAAATCCTGTAGTGTTGGTTGACCTTGAAAAAAGTGTCAAGAAAGGCTGAAAACTCTCCATGCTCTCACCCTACAGGCTGGGACTTACAGATCTTCAAGAAAGCCAAGGGAGAGGCCATGGCAGAGTGGGGCAGAAGGTCCTTTGGAGATCTGGCACCATGAGGCAAAGACTTGTACAGGGAAAAGGTCAGAACTCAGCTGCTGGAGGAATTGGAGCAAGAGATCAAATCTGTGTGATGCATAATTTTACTCCCCAAAGAAGGAAATTCCCATACTGCATTAAGTGAACACTGTTTACTGCTCTCTTCAGGTCTGGATGAAGCCCTACTGCTATAGGATTCATGAGCCTGTTGGTACCTTCGGTAGTAGTTTTAATTGTTGCTTACACCATATGAATGATTTGCTTGTTTTTTAAAATATAGTAAATGACTTAAACAGACATTATATCCTTGGGTTTGTATTTTGCAGGGGCAAGAGGTGAAGTTTGTATTAGATACCTGTTCAGTCTGTTAGGGTGTTAACCCCTGTAGCCTAGTCAGCAGGGAGGAGGGATGGACTCTGTGGTAAGCATATGTTCAATTTGTAAAAGTGCAGACCCCATCATCTAGTTCTAGGGGTGGAACATATTTGGCATGAATTGCAGGTTTATCGTAGCTGGGGGCTGCAGAGTTGCCCTGTATGGGAGAATGCTGAGCCCTGTGCTGGTCACAGCCAGTGGCAGATGGCACTAAATCCAGTGTAAGTATCTTCTGCACAGCAAAACTTCAGTGAGGGGAGCCTGTGGCAACCATGTGCAAGTGGGCTTAGGAGAGAAGAGCAGGGGCAAGGAGAGAGAAAGGGAGGGGACTCAAAAGAGCCACCTGAGGAGAAATGGAAGAGACATATGGAAGGAAACATTGCTGGGGACATGACGGGGCACCTACTTTTGGAAGGAGGTGCTCTATGGCTGGAGCAGATATGCCTCTGAGGAGACTGCACCCATGGGTAGCATATTGTATCTGACACTGAAGAAAGACTTCCAGTACATGTTACCAAATTGCAAATCTGCTGCCAGGCAAATAATTAGATAATCGCCTAACCTACTTTTGAGGTTTCTAGTGAATGTAGCACAGATGGTTTCTTCTCATCCAAAATGTTAAAATTAATCTGCGAGGCTAGCATGAATGGAAAGGCCAGAAGGAAAAAGAAAGAGCTGGATCTCACTGTAGTTCGGAGCTCACCAGCCTTTTTCTGAGTCCTATATCTTCACAGCAAAACTGAGAGGCTTTCAAGTGGGAAAAGGGGAAAAGGAAGGAGGCAGTAAGGCAAGTTTTTCTTGGAGAACATTTGAGCTCTTGGCTTTTCTGATTTACACGGGCAACATATCAAAATATTTTAATGATATGTTTTTTTAAATTAGCAACTTTAAAACAGAATTATGAAGCCATGACCCAAGGGAGATAGAGTTGCAAATGCAGTTTACCATCACGAAAGAGAATGTGTAAGTATATCAGTTGTCTAAGAGATTAGAGGCAAATTATGACAAAATATCCCAGAAGTGAGCTAAAAAGGTCCAGGCATTTCTCTCAACAATTTTTTAAAGGTCAAAGAGAACTTAAAAAGAAAGAAAGAAAAAAAAAAGAAAATCATTTGTTGTCCATTGTTTGGTACTGAAACATGAGAATTTAACTAGCTTTATGCAAGTGGTTGCACACCAAGCTGTGTCACTGCGATGGCTCTCTTATAGGCTTCTAAGATGTATTCTGAGTTGTAACATGCTGGAGAAAAATACTGTTCTCACTCTGATCTTTTTTACATGAACCAGGAGAATGAATGAGCTCTTGAACCCATTTTGAATTGTGGCAGCAGTCCTATTTTATTGCACGTTGGCCAGTCTATGTGGCAGAGAGATGGTGTCAGACATTTATTGGAGGGTTACTTTTTTTAGAAAGCACAGGTGTTTTTTAAACTTTGTTTCATTAAATATTTCTGTAGCCCTGAATACTTGAATCATTTGCAGCCATCCTGAAACATAGGCTATGAAGCAAGCCGAACAACAACTTGGACTCTTAAAATGACTCTTTACTACAATCACAGTCAATTTCCCAATGTTGTTACCGCCCTGTGCCCAAGGACAATACCCAGACCTTGGTTTCTGGACAATGTTTAACCCTTTTCTTATCTTGTCTTAACCTGGCCAAATACAAAACAATTAACTTCTTCACTCACTCTGGAACACGTGGCTAATCCTACAAGCAGAAGATGTGGTTCCCTTGAGCTGCTTTTTGGTGTATGTGCTGTAGGCAATGCTGGGCAACAGTGTAATTGAATTATCCAAGGCAAACTGACCTATGCTCCACCATCTCTATGGACTGCAAGTACAGACAGAAGGTAGGAATGATAGGCAGCTTCCAAGCCACCTCAAGCAATCTTACTCAGATAGGTACTAAAAAGGCTGGGAAGAGGAGTACTAGTAACCAATTTTAGAGAGCTCTAGAAAGCACAAGAAAATGCCAAATGGATCTGAGCATCCTCTGGCAGGAGGGAGAAGTTGTCCCCTGGAGTAAGAAGATCACGAGGGACACATGGAGGAGTACAGAGTAAAAGCAGGACACAAAATATACTGGTGTTTTTTAACAGCTTGCAGGACAGAGAAGAATTGGCAATGAACCGAAGCTGGGCTGGGTCCTTCCCAGCGGGCTAGCGTGGCTCTCGGGGTGCGCTGCGTGGAATGAGTGGCTGTAGAAAATGAGTTTAGCGACTTGCAGCTCTGCTGTGGTAAGGAGGGGCAGGTGGGAGCCATGAGTCTGCATTTCTCTTCTGGATACATCATGCAGCCTACACGCCAACCTGTGTCTGAGCAAGGGTGTGTCAGGTTTTGACCCTTGTGCAGTGTTTAATTTCAGAATCAAGTGTTCCCTTGGAAAAAATCTCTAACCATATCATGGATCCCACTGAAAAGTTTATCTCTTTTTTCAGCACAGCTAAAACAAGTGCTTGTGAGTAGGCTGTTGATTCACTTGAGTTTATATCACTTTTTGAGCAAGGCAGCGATACTAGTCCTGTTCAAGGTTTGATGCATAAGGATGATAATCCAGAGTGTGTCTTGTACCTCTAGGAACCTTGACAAAACTCAGGTGTCATCCAGTTCAGAAGTTGTACCTGGTGCATCTTAAATGATCTTCCACCATTCTGGGTGTAAGATCAGATATGGTGGATTCACAGCCATCTCTGTAAGAAGTGTTTGTCGTTTCTTGTTTTATAAGGCAAAGTGAATGGCACGGAGACTCAGCTACTGAGTTGTGGCTATGGGTCTGTAACTGTGGCAATACTCAGGCTCTGAAACAAATTAGTAAATGCTGAGTTTTGTATACTTGCGAGCGCTTAATTTCTGTTGAATTTCTCTCTTGATACACACTTGACAGCATACTTCTAAGGCCATTAAATGTTTGCTTAACAGTACCGGTAAGTGGGTTTCATTCTGCTAAGTGGTGGCTGCTGAAGGCCGTTCGGCATCACTGTTAGCAGAGGGACTCACAGCAGCGGGGCGCTGTGTGTGTTGGTGGTCAGGACTGGAAGGAGGAGATCAACATGGTGCCAGCAACCGCCTCCGACAGTAACTGCCTCCGGGTGCCAGTGTCCCACCAGCCATCCTTCCACAGAGCTCGCTCAGAGCCGAGGCAGGAAAGCAAATTCTCCTCTGCATGAGATTTTGCAGAGAAAGCTGCACGCTTGACTTCTCAAAATCCATTTGCCTGCAAGAAAAAAGGATTCATGTGCATTGGAGCCCAGTGACCTCATGCTGTAATCTGTGTTGTGACCACCTCTGCTTTTACTGAGCCTTGCATCTTTTTGTTTTAATTCAGTTTGAGGCTATGTCTTTACCTCCACAGCTGGTAGCGAGGGGAGTGAGATGGGATCCGTCGGTGGGTCTCCCCAGAGCTGGTGAGGCTCAACACAAGTCCACAGCAGTGCTTGTGCCTGTGCAGTCTGTTGCTGATGAAAGCTGAAGGCTGTAATTGCTGCAAGGCAGGGACTAGGTCTTCTATCTGCAGAGTACGTAGTATGCCACAGAAATAAAAATAGAAAGGAGCAGATAGGACCTCATTATTTCTCTAAACTCTGCCTGTGATTTATACTTCTCTGGACTTCTAGAGTCAGTGTGGTGGGTTGACCCTGGTGGGTGCCAGGTGCCCACCAAAGCCGCTCTATCACTCCCCCTCCTCAGCTGGACAGGAGAGAGAAAATATAACAAAAGGCTCATGGGTCAATATAAGGACAGGGAGAGTTCATTCACCAATTACCATCACGGGCAAAACAGACCCAACTCAGGAAAATTAATCTGATTTATTACCAGTCAATGAGAAATAAAGCCAAATCTTAAAATACTTCCCCCCCCCCCCTTCTCCCCATACTCAACTTCACTCCCAATTTTCTCTACCTTGTTCCCTGCCAGTGGCACAGGAGGGCGGGGAATGGGAGTTGGGGTCAGTTCATCACACATTGTCTCTTCCGCTCCTTCCTCCTCAGGGGAGGACTCTTCACACTCTTCCCCTGCTCCAGCATGGGGGTCCCTCCCAAGGGGAGACAGTCCTCCACAAACTTCTCCAATGTGAGTCCCTTCCATGGGCTGCAGTCCTTCAGGAGCACACTGCTCCAGTGTGGGTCCCCCACGGGGTCACAAGTCCTGCCAGAAAACCTGCTCCAGCGTGGGCTCCTCTCTCCATGGGTCCACAGGTCTTGCCAGGAGCCTGCTCCAGTGCAGGCTTCCCACCGGGTCACAGCCTCCTTTGGGTACCCACCTGCTCCAGCATGAGGTTCTCCATCGGCTGCAGATGGATATCTGCTCCACTGTGGACCTCCATGGGCTGCAGGGGGACAGCCTGCCTCACCATGGTCTTGCCCACAGGCTGCAGGGGAATCTCTGCTCTGGCACCTGGAGCACCTCCTGCCCCTCCTTTTTCACTGACCTGGGGGTCTGCAGGGTTGTTTCTCTCACATATTCTCACTCCTCTCTTCCACTGCAGTTTCTGTGTGCCCTGCAACTTTTTTTTTTCCCCTTCTTAAATCTGTTCTCCCCGAGGCGCTACCACTGTCACTGATGGGCTCGGCCTTAGCCAGCGGCGGGTCCATCTTGGAGCCGGCTGGCATTGGCTCTATTGGACACAGGGGAAGCTTCCAGCAGCTTCTCACAGAAGCCACCCCTGTAACCCCCTGCTACTAAAACCTTGCCACACAGATCCAACACAGTTGGCTATAAATCAGGAGTATGATATGAAGCCTGATGTTTCCTGATCTTTCCCATCAGGCTTTTTGAAGGGAAATTAATAATTATACAGGAAACCGCTCTGAAGTAATTAGTGTTCACCTTCTCATTCTTCCTTCCTTTTTCTTCTGCAGCTATCCAGATTAAAGCCATTGATGGGAAAGCAAAAGAAGACATGCTGTTAATTTCTCTTTACAGAGATGAGAGCTGTGCTGGGGCATGCTAGAAGCAGCTACTGCCTCCAGCAGCTCCAGGGCCTGGGGTTCCTCCTGCTCGGCTCCTGGAGCCCAGCTTGTTATGCCCATCCCAGGCTGATGGATGTGGCTGCTGCTTTCCCATTTGCAGGCACAGGACACTGACGGGGACGGCTACGCAAATGGCCACAGACAAGGTGCTGCCTTCAGCTGTGACTCCTACTTGTAGGACTTGCAGGAGATCTAAGTACAGACCAGCTGGTCCAGCGTGACATTTGCAAGCCAATAACACACACACACACGCACACACACACACACACGGTTTGGGACAGGTACAGACTCTCACCCCCCCAGCAGCCAGCCCCAGGCACACAGGCTGTGACCCACGGTCCCGCTCCAGCCTCCGGCACCGAGCCCCTCGCTCCCCGCACTCACACCAATCCCCCCGGTAGCTGGCACTTACTCCTTGCAGCCTCCGCACATGCTGTGTGGAGAGTGAGAGTACACAGAGAGACAGTTAAGAAAGGTTTTATAAGAAGAGAGGGTGATCGGGCACAAGGCTCAGTCAGACAAGTGTGCATTACACACGACCAACCCCTTTTACACCCCTTTGTGCCTGATCCCCACTCTGCTCCTTCCCGATCCCCTTCCCCTAATCATTCCTTCCTAAGTTTTGCAAAGTCCCCCTCAAATAACCCAAATCCTCACGGTCCTCTTGTTTGCCTCCTTGTCAGTTACAAAGTCCAGGTGGCCCTCTCCAAAGCTGCGCCTGGAGCTCTTCAATGGCCCATCAATCAGTAACCGGAGAGTTTGGGTCTTTGGCATTGTCTCCATTGTCCCTTGTCTACCAGGTTTGCATCTGTGTGTCCTTGTTTATCACATCCCCCTTTACTTATTATCCCCTTTGCTTTGAAAAGGGCAGGTCCTTGGTCAGATAACCTTCACGAAGCAGATGCTTTTACCTTCCACGTACACTTACAAGGTGTACATACAAGGGTTTGCTCTATAGCTTGCTTACTTTCTGGTATTAAAGGACAAGGTGTCTCAAGGTTACCAGTGAGATAGTCCAGACCACATTGTTTGGGATTTTCCTTTGGTCGCTCAAATATTTGTTTAATCAATATGCATGTTTCATTTTACTAGAATTTTAGTGTTATTTTTTAATATGAATCTTGAAAATACAATATTTGGCTTATGCATGTAATCTAGTCAAAATTATAAATGCAGTGCCAAGTGGTTTTTCTCTCTATGCACAAAAAAATCCCCAACACCCCTGAAAGTTTTATAAGGACAAGCTAAGAACAGAGGTTATATAAAGGTCATACTTAAAGTATTTTTAATTTAATTTACTATAGTGGCTTTACAAGTAGGGATACGGCATAGTTAGAAATGTTCCTCCATGCCAAGTTAGCTTTTATCTTGGAGTTCCCATTCTGTGCAGATGTATGTATGAAATAAAGAAGAGCCCCAAAGCAACCATATAGGGAAACATTTGAGTACTTTTTTAGTGCTACGTTTTGATGATAAAATGTGGGATTTGGTAGGAAGCCAAGATAGATGGCAGTAAATAAATTATTCTTAGGGTCAGGCTAGGCATACAGAATTCCGGGTAGAATTTTCTTCGTTATTTCCTCTGGAGAATGATACAAGTCTCAAATAATAAAATATGAAAAAGTCAGCTGCTTGGTAGGAAGTTTAGCTTCTATGTGCATCAGTGGTTGAATACACAGATTTGAGTCCTTCCTCCTAATGCTGCTTCCCCCACCACCATCAGGGCATTAACTACAGGTAGTAACAATGAGGTTAATGTTAACTTGTGTATCAGTTACACAAGGCAATTCCAGCCTCCTTAGTAGCAGCAACTTTGGGAGTGGATTAGGAGGACACTGTGAAAGAAAATGAATGCTCATGGCTTCGGAATTCGGGGCAAATCCAAAGCATTCCATGATCTCCTCCAACATTATCTTTATAGTGAAATGGAGTTTTATTTCTACTGGTTTGCCAGTCAAGAATTGCTCGACGAGTGTGTGAGCCAGCACAGGCAGGATGCAGGAGCAACCACAAAACCACGGAAGAAATGCCAAGAGTAAATTTATTTTCGTTACCTTGCCAACCGGGGGATCCCCAAAGCAGCACCCAGGCAGAGGCACACAAGCGGGGACGCAGACACCGTGGAGCTCGGTCCATGCTAGAGGATTACTGAACCTGCTGGGTTTGCCTGTATTTCAGGGATTCGCACAGGCGTAATTTACCACCGTGCTTTGATCTTTCCTGCAGCAGGGCAGGAATCTCAAGCACGTTCGACAGTCTGTCACAGGCCTATGTTATCTAAACACAGATGTTCTACCCGTCCAACACACAAGACCAAACAACAATTAGTAGGCTATATGTGCTTTTTGACAGCTCGGCTGCGAGTCGCTTGAGCGTGCTTCCAATCCTCCTCGCCAGTCTTCCGTTATTTTCCCACAACAAGCTACAAGCTTTGCTAAGGAAGCACCGTCACGGCTTCGCTCTTACCCCACTAATTCCAGGGGCAGCCCTGCCTGGGAAGGGGGGGTAGGACCACCAGCAGAATGGCACTTTTCCACCGTCCGTGACACGCCTGGGAGACGCAGGCCAGGCTGCCAGCCCACAGAATTCCCTCAACTTAGTGTTTTAAAATCCTTCCGTGCTTTGGCGTGATTGCGCCAGCGCCCTGGGGTTTTTAAGCGGGTTGCTCGGTGTCGGTGCCCGCACGGCCGTGGAGGGGCTTGGCGGCAGCGCGGCGGTCTGCAGAGGGGCGCCCACCACCCGCGGAGCCGGCGCGGACTTCATCCCCGCCCGCCGCCGCCGGGGCTGGCCCCCCCCGAGCTCGGTCCCGCCCGCCGGGAGGGGCGGCCCCGGCCCC
>NW_010972991.1:19063202-19140795 GCF_000737465.1 Haliaeetus leucocephalus | reverse complement strand
CGGAGCGGCGCGGCGCGGCCAGAGGCGCGGAGCGGCGCGGAGCCCGGAGGAGCCGCGGAGATGCTGAGCTCGCCCTGGGCGCGCTTCTACTCCAACAGCTGCTGCCTCTGCTGCCATGTCCGCACCGGCACCATCATCCTGGGCATCTGGTACCTGGTAAGCGCTCCCCGGCCGTCCCCCGGTGTGCGCGTCCCCGGCGTCCCACCCGCGGGTGTCTCCCCCCGGCCCGGCGGCTCGGCGCCGGCTGCAGGGGCAGCCTCAGCTGCTGCTCCGCGGAGGGGGATGCGCGCAGCAGCAGCTGAGGCTGCCTCTCGCAGCTCAGGCGTCTTTTGGAGATAACCCTCCGAGGAGTCATGTTATTATTAGCAGCGTAATGCTCGGCGAGCTCCGTCCGGCGCTTCCCCGCTGCTAAGGCGCGGGTTACCCCCGGTGAGGCGTTTAGACTCTGCCTAAATCGGGAAATGAAGCCTGCGTGTGTTTGGGGCCGGGGGAGTGGGGGCAGGGGATGCAGAGCACGGGCAGGCTCAGCAGGGGCTCAAGCAAAAAGGCGTTCGGCAGATGAAAAGGTGATGAGCGAGGATCCCTGGAGTGAGGGGTTTCCCCCCAAACTTCGCAGCGGTGTTTCTCAGGCCGGGGTTGACTGCAGCACCGAGGCCCCGCTGGCGCATTAGCTCCAGCGAGGCTGCCCGGACCCTGATCACATTGCGCAGAAAAATCTCGTTTTGTCATCTCTGGTCGCTGCCTCGTGAAGAAGCCGCGTGTTCTCGTCACTGCTGTTCCTTGTTTGCCAGATAACTGTTTGTCAGTAGTATCTTGGGCTGCCTGGCAGAGAGCTGAAAGCTTCCAGGCAGCTGCTCTCGGGTACTAGAAAGACTTTTTTCCTCCATCAGGGTTATAGGACATGAGTGAGGAATTGACCCTCGAGGCACAGCTTTAATGGGTTATCATCAGACCCAGACGTTGTTCAACACCCGGTTCTTCAGCCAGGGGAAAGACTCGGTGAGGAGGAGGCGCGTTAAGCCCTCGGTTCCTCTCCTGTCTTTGCCAATCTTTTCTCAATCCCTTGGGTAGCAATGCAGGAAAAGCAGCTTTCCCAGAGCCGGCCCTGCCATAGTCACAGGGTTTGCAAACATGTCACAAGAATAAAAAGAGCTGGTTCGTCACTTTGGGTTATGTAGATGCACTTCTCAGCCTGCTCAGTCTTCCCCATCCCTTGGTGTGAGAAATCAGTCTCCGTCTGATGCCAAGGCCAGGCAGAACTGTTTGCCAAGCATCATTTTTCAAATGACTGCAGACGGAAGCAGATTAGACCCAGGCTTATTTGCTAACTGCTGAAATTCCCTTCAGAAGCAAGTGAAAAATGCAGGGCTGGCCTCCATTGTAGGACAGCTCATTAAATAAATTCAATCAGCGTAATAAAAAGGCTAGGTTGACATTTATGTCCTAGAAATCATACAAAATTCTCTGGATCCTATAAAATACATATTTCACCTCTGAGAAAATGGCGCATTAGTTCAACTGTTTCTTGTTCCTGGTTTAATAAAATATAGTTAAATGCAATATCCACAGTCTGCGGTATCTGGAATACTGACAGTATTGAAAAAGATGCCCCTCTTTGCCTGGCTGCAATGAAGTTTCAATAAGTTTTCGTATGACCTGAAAGCTTTTGAACGTTTCTTCCAGGATGCTTATTTCTTTTTGCCTTTAGCTGAATGAAGCCTTTTCACATTGGCTGCACAAAGACAGAGATACAGATATTTTAGCTGTTCAGTGGACCTAAAGATATTTGAGGAAGAGGGAAGTAAGTGCATCAGCTGGCCTTAGCTACAAAGAAAAGCCTGACAGCTTTTTAGACTTCATTTCCTATTGTGTTACTAACATTTAAATACCAGTGCCCCAATTCCACATAGTATTTTTCTGAAAAATCTGTTTTCAAATTTTCTTTTCTAACTAGCAGGTATTTCCTGATTTACACCTCTTTGTACTTCTTTTGATTTCATAAATTTTTCAGGGCAGATTTCTGCATAACTTCAAACTGGCAATACGTCATAACATGTCAAAGTGCACATTTCTTTCTGTGCTTTTTCCTCTATTGCAAATATTTAGATTTTTAAGGTTAACTATTAAGAATAGAAATTTAGATGCATGTTGATAATAAACACTAAACCTTTTGCTAGCTTACAAAGTTAGGAAGCAATAAGTAAGGGAGGGGTAGCTTGTTGAGTAAATAGCTACCCTGGTTGAAAGCTCTGGTTTACGAAGTCATATACAAAAATACTGTTTTATCTCAGAAGAACAATTATGATTTGTTACCATGTGCTATTGATGGTTTACGTAAAAACAGATACTGTCCTGGTGGCAAACTTTTTCTCTGCATGCAGTTTGGGTGGTTGCATAGCTCACCACATGTGAGCTATGAGCATTACCTCAAATAAAGTTCAAACAAAAAACCCTTTGATTTTTCTCCACACCAACATGTATTCTGTAAACTGTTTGCCATTATGCTTTACAGGAAATTATTTGAAGGAAAAACATGCCCCTAGAGAATGAATAGTTTTCCTGTTGCTTCTTCGTATCTCGCTACCTGTGAAGTGTAAGTTTTATTAGTTCTGTGACTATGAATACAATGATTCAGTAGTAGAGGCTTCTGAAGGAGGGAAGCATAGTAGCTTAAAAAGTTTTGGCAGGCTTTTAAAATAACATTTTTGCATGTTCAACCGGTTTTGAATTAGTATAATTTCAGGAGGCAGAGTTTCATATCTGAGTAAATGTGGAAAAAAATAGTGCATTTCTCTGGGATGATGTTGCAGCTCTTTAGTTTTAATGTTTTAATCGGATGTTTGGGATGCTACAAAGAGTGGAGAGAGTGGGGAGCTGAGGGCACAGGGAGTCATGAGGGCTGCACGATGAGAGCACTTTCCATGTAGGTAAGGGGGAGGAACGCTGTGTGCATTTCCAACACATGCCCAGCAGCTGAGGACACTTACAGTGGTCTCATAAAGTATCAATAGCTGGGAAATAAATATTTAACTTTGCTCTATTTTAGAACATAATGGATCTCAGAATGCTAATGTTTCTACAGCTATTGTGTTTCACTAGTTTCTTCCTGGTAGAGCCATAGGCACTGCATCTAGAATAATATAACCTAATACAGCATTGCATGATGCTGCAATATAGCATACATAATAAAATATACATATGATCACAGAGCACTGAGGTACTTCAACGTAAAAAGTAACTTGTAATGGGTGGAGCAGCCAGAGGAAATTTCCTGAAAAGAATATCTAATCAGGTTGTGGAACAGCCTGCTCTTCAGGAACTAGTGTGCTGCCTTGGGGAGAAAAGCTTAAGAGGGGGTGCTGCAGTGCTGAATACAAACTTTATGCTGAAGATTACAATGGCAGCAATATGACTGGCTGGGTGCTAATATTTATTGCAAAACCTGAGGACCAGTTTGGTTCAGCTGGTTATTGATCTTTTATCCCACTGGCATGGACTTCACACTTTTCTGTATTATAACATGAAATCAGAGGTCACAAGTAATAACGCAGAGGCATTTGGGGGCACAAAAGTCTTACAAGTGTCACATTTTGGGAAAAAAAAAGAACAAAATAAGGAAAATGAGGAAGTCACTTCCAGCAGCTTAGTTTTGTTCCAGCAGTTGTATCAGCATGCTGTTCAAGGCAGTGACACTGCTGAAATGAGCCAGCTTCAGTTCTGATCTCCCCCAGGTGCCAGAGTCCAGGGGAAAGCCAGCATTTTTGTCAGTTCCAAGTGACCCAGTCGGTACCAGTGAGTCAGAATAACATCCCCATCGGTAACAGCATTTATAAACACAGCACGTCTTCTTCCTGAGTAAATGGACTCCACTTTCTTTATCTAAAATACAGAGAAGCAACAACGTCAGATGTGCTGACAGTGTCACGGAAGGATTTTCCACTCTCCCGGCACATGGCAGTGGGGTTTATGCGCACCCCGAGGCTCCAATGGCACCATCTGGGACAAAGGGAATTATTTCCCATTGACTTGGGAGGGGACAAGATGAAACTTTAAGGCATCAGTTCAGGAAAAAAAACCACAAACCAACACCCCCCCCCCCCCAAAAAAAAAACAAAACCAAAACCAAACAACAAAAAAACCCCCACATTAGAAGCAGGAGCTCTCGTTTTTGAGCTCGGTGTGGCCAGCGCCGCCTGCTACCCGCCTGGCTGCAGCAGTGTCCCGGCCACGGGCTGCTGCTCCCCGCCGCCCCCCGGGAGCCCCGGGAGCCCCGGGAGCCGCTGGCGGCCCCGGGGGCGCGGCGGGAGCTGTCCAGCCCCGGCGGAGCTGTCCGCGGCTCAGCCCCCCAGGGCCCCGGCAGAGAGGGGCGGAAATTAAGAACTAATGGAAGGCTGAGAAGCTTTTATAACGGCGGGTTATGGAGTTGTGTGGCTCCCTCGGAAGGACGCGCGGTAAGAAGGTGAATAGAGCGAGCCGAAGTTTTTAGCCCCGGTGGCTTCAGCGTTCGAGCTGCTCTTTGTGGAAAGCTCAGAGTGAATTGCTAGTTCGTGACATTTCGGTTCTGGATTTTTCTGGATATATAGTTGAAAGCGTGCATAATTTCTGCCTGCATCCCAGTCGTTTTTTAATAAAAGGATTGAGTCCTAATGGGTGAAAAAGTGGCCTCTTTATATTGTAAAGCAAAAGAACAGCACTGCTTGCTATGGCCTCATTGATTGACAGGTTGAACACCCTGCTGAGATCAGTAGAGTGCACTTGACCTGATGTCAAAAAGAGAATCAAGGTATATATTTTGCAACTGGGCCGCACTTATTTCCCTGTCTTTTTCAAGTCCCGTGCAAACAGTATGTATGGCAATGTGCTTAAATACCACTTAGAAGATTACTGAAATCTTGGCTTACTTGGCAGGGGGTTGAGATCAGCACTGGCTACTCATATAAACAAAATATACCTATGCCGGTGTCCTTCCAAGCTGCTCTGTCCTTACTCCTGCAACCTTTATGCTGTCTGAGAGTGCTCACATCAGCAAGGAGTTGTAAGCAGGGATCTCCTGAACAGGGTGGAAACACCCTTTCAGGGAAAATGAACCTGTGAGAATCAGGAGATTTTGAAAACTGAAAAAGATCTGACATTGTGAAAAGGGGCAAAGCGCACCATTAGAAAGCCTGATGTTACAGGGAGTTGGAAACTTTGTTATCCAGTGCCAGGTTGTGGGAATTTGCATGAATGCAAGTATGAGGCCCTGTGTTTTGCCTAAAAAATTAGCTTTCTTTGCCTTTATATGGAATGAAATGGGCTAAGTATAAAGGATCTCCAGCTTTATCTCCATATGAATGGTCATAGTATACCAGCCAGCTCACTGAAGGCTCTGCTCCTTCATACCAGCTAGGGACATCACTTCCCATGTCATGCCGGTGTCATATAGCTGGGACGTTGGGTCAGGTAATCCTGCAGGCAACGCTGCTTTTACCACCTCCACTAACAATCCAATACTGGTGGCACTGGGGAAAGAAGTCTTGCAGAATGGGGCTCGTTGTGGGTTCACCAGGTGATTGCCCCTCCATGGCCCCGACCTGGGCAGTGTATTCAGGGGGAAGAGCTGTGTGGTGCCAATGACATGGCTAACTCCCATCCCCTGGTAGGAGATGTAGTGGCAGCAGCAGGTGACATTTCTCCACTGGCAGGTGAAGGGGTCATGATATAATCTGAAATTACTTGAGATTCCTGATTCTTGTAGTGGGAATGGCTGCAGTGACTAAATATTTATGTCCCAAGTGCCATGTCTATAAAATTATCATTATTTTTTTTATTGACTGTACTTCCTTTCATAAAATGAAAGCTGAGATCTTGAAAAAAACTAGTAACATTCCCAAGTAACTCATTGGAGACTCCCTGGGCACATGGTTGCTCTTGAGGAAAGTGGAGAGAAAACTTGGAATTCATCATGAATAAAGAAAAATATAAATCCTACTTTCAAAGGCTTCCCTGTGTGATTGATGTACATGTTGAATATCCAACGGAGACTGCAGTCAGAGGAGGTTTAGGGTATTTGCTCTTGGAGTGGATCGCATCCATTTCATTATCTTCTTCAAGACCAGCGGGAAATAAATGACTGATCCTGCACACAAATATCTGCTTAGGGCCTGCATAGTATTTTCTTAGGAAACTGAAAACATATCTATTCATTTTAGACATGATAGAGCAAAGAATAAAGACCAGCACTGATCATTAGCATGAACAAAATATATCTTGTCAATAACCACATTCTGATTGTAACTTATCTAGAGAGACAGTGTTAAACAATATAATTGT
Organism: Haliaeetus leucocephalus; assembly: GCF_000737465.1. Classification (NCBI taxonomy): domain Eukaryota; kingdom Metazoa; phylum Chordata; class Aves; order Accipitriformes; family Accipitridae; genus Haliaeetus; species Haliaeetus leucocephalus. The sequence goes on along the minus strand of NW_010972991.1, from coordinate 19,134,483 downwards.
TTGATTGCTTCAAGAATGGCTTCTGGAGAACTCCTTAAAGAGCTCCTCCCCACCATGCACAAATCCAGGTCGGTTTCTTCAGTGCAGGACCTTATCCCACCTCCTATCTCCAATTCATGCTTCAGACCCTCTTCAGTTCAATCACAAAATAAAGTACTTTATATGGGAGAAATTTAGATTGCATAATCAATAAAACAGCTTACGAAGACCCTGATCACTCACCTCTGGGTGACAGAATCAATCCATGAACAGACCAGAATGATTATCTGGAAAAAGGATGGATACATCGGTACACCGTATCCCAGGTTACCTGTGCTTTCTGTTCCAAGTGAAAATAGCCAGGTTTGTGTGTTTGCTGTGTTGCAGAGAGCAGCAGAAACAGCATTTTGTCAGTGCTCCCCAGTCTCTGTCATACATCAGTGTGTTTATTAATGTTTTTTTTTTTAAAAAACTTTTTAAGTCATCAGAGGGATAAAATTTCTTGTAAGCATCTTTTGGACAGTCCATGTGTTTACTGAACTGTTTATTAGTCAGTAACACAACAGAAGGATTTCTTAAAACATCTTTAAGCTCTAATCCCCTTACATAGGCAATTTTTCATATAGCCCAAAATACCACACTAGGATTTTTCACAGAGTATATGAATTATTGCAATGATAGCTGATAATCTGCATCAGTTGCCCAGGATAATGACACAATTGTCTCTTCTAATCAACAGAGTTATCAATTCAGAAAAAGCAAACCTTTGTAAAATGTCCCTTTTTCTTAGTAAGGCCTTCAATTGGATAATAAATTTTCTGGCATCACAAGGAACAGTTGTCTCCCTCCAATGAAAAAACAGATGGTTGGTTGTAAGAGGAGCAAAGTTTACATAAATGCTTGTTAAAGAAAAGAAACCCATTAAGAGTTCAGTATGCTATAATTACATTCATTTTTTATACAAAAATCATGAATGTATTTATGGAAAGGAGAGGAGGTATTACATTAATCAAGTAAAATATGTTTAGAAGTGCTGTTGAAGGTTAATATGTATCTCCTAGTGAGCCAGAAGAGAACACATTAAGCTTAGTAAACTGATCGTTGATTAGGCTGACGTCAGTGAAAATGCAATTAGTCTTATATATTCCTGGACATATGGAACGGATGTTGCAAAATAGCCAGGAGTTAATTTCCTTGATTGCTTTCTTTTTCTCTGGTTTTACTGTGAGGCTCATACTTTGACTGTAAAACTCTGGAAGTTTAAAGTGTCCATGGCTTGAAAATCTGCACAGGAGTTTCTGGGCTGTTCTGCAGCTGGGCTGGAGGTTTAAAGCCCCAAATCTCCAAACAACAGGATAGGAAAAGAAAAACCACACTCATTGCTGAAGGTGCAGAGAGTGTTCCTGGTCAATCTGTGGCAGTGAATCTGCCAGGAAGGCATCACTGAAGAAATAATGTGGACGTGAGCCTAGCGCACTGCTCCTGGACCTCCTGTGGGTCTGCTCTCTTTCGGATGTCTGCAGTCAGCTCTGACTACTGTCATCCTAGTCCTCTGCCTTAGAAGAGCTTTTTAAAGTGCTGTTGCTGTTTTTCATTTCATTGCTTGCTTGTGCTGAGCAAGGTCTTCTTCTGTCAGGAGATATATTAAGCTACTTAAAACAGACGGGACAAATGCTTTTGGCAGAAACACAGGTTTGTGGGAGATTTTCACCTTGCAGAGGTGCATTTCCCAACTGTGAAACAGCTGTGCCTGGACAGATTGGATACGTGTGATCATGTTGTTTACTATTTCAGTAATTATCTGTACTGTACCATCCTTCGTGGTGTGCCCGCTTCCTCCTTACATAACTAATTCCCTGCCTTGGGTTGCAGGGTGATGCAAGGATGCAGTTTGCTGCTGACAGCCCTGGTCCCTTGCATGGCTTCTGTGGATATTGCCTGTGGTGACTACATAAGAATAATTGATCAAAGTTTTAGTGTGTTTTGGTGTGCTTTTTTTTTAATAAAGTGGGCATATGTGGCTTGCTGTCAAAAGTTGGGGCACACTCCTCTCACCAGTGCAGAAACATGTGTCCGAAGAGGCTAGAGGTGAGTCTGAAGAGGCTAGAGCTAGTTGTGGGCTGGTGTGGTTAAGACACACGAGCTGCCTTGGGCAATCCAGCCCAGGTGCTCAGTTACAGCTGCATTGACTGGCCCATCCTCTGTGACGAGTCCACACTAAGGTTCAGACCCAAGGGAGCTGCCACAACTCACATCAACATTGACCCTTCAGCAAGTCTGCCCTCAACCTTTCACAGTCACCTGCAAGACTCAAAAATCCATTTTTGGAAGCCAAGGACGAATGCAGAAACCAAACAAATCCCAACTGGCCAGTTGAACAACTCATTTTCTATAAGGTTTTAATGCATACCAATTCTTTGCTAGCCCTCCATAGCATCCTGAACCAAGATGTGCTTTAGTAGAAATTGTGAGTTGGTCTGGCAACATTATAACTTGAACATGGGTGTATGATTATATTTCTCCAGGGCTGGGCAGAAGACCTCAGCAATCATTTTCGGGACTTTCCTCAGATACAGGTGCAACTTTCTTTAAATATAGTGTAAAAGTAGCAATGAATCCACTGATAAACTTGCATACAAATATCCTATTTCCTTAAACCATGAAAGGACTAAGATTAAGTGTGTAACAAATGAAACTCTATCTCTAGGGAGGAAGAAACCTCCAGTGTGCATTCTGCACAGCCTGTCTATCTGATTATTTTTTTTTAAATAAATTTAGCCATTACCATATTTCATTAATAACAGACCTCTTGTGGTTTGGGTTTTAGTACTGTTAAAAGGCTGACAGTAGGCAGTAGTTGAGTCATTGGTACAGAATAGTGCTGATAAATTATGCTGGACTTCCTATATCAATTTAATCAGCACAGCCTTTAAAGTTCAATGCTTAGTGTCATTATAATAATCAAAGTTGAAATTACTTATAAAGTCTGATTAAAATATTTTACACAGCTTTCTATTATATGCTCTCTATAATATGCACTTTGTAATATGCTAGTCTGAGCCTGCCTGGCTCATTCTTTGACTTCTCATGAGTAATATGGAAAAATAAGCAACAAGATTTGCAGACTCTACTCTGTCTTCTCCAGATTAAAGAACATAAAAAGTTAATTGCTACTTCTGATCTCACTAATGGTCTCCCTATTCCAGTGCAGTATTTCAGGTAGCAGCCAGAAACATATGCTTTGAGAAAACACACAGGGAAGTAAGAAAGAACGGCTTCTGCAGGAATAACATTTTCTTTTATTCTCCTATTATTTTAAGGTTGGGCAATAACCTGAAGCAGGAAGACTTATATTCTGGTTTTAAGATGCTTTGTAATATGACTAAGTACTTGCATTTCCTGAATAAACAGCTCATCCTTTTCTGTATTCCTCCAACCTTTTGGCTTCAGTAATAATGTCTGATAATGAGTTTCGCTGGTGAAAGGGTTGAAGGATTCCCTTTTAAGCCAAATTTATGTGGCCATGATAGTCTGTTTCCCTTCAGACTGTTAAGTTTCATTGGGTGAAAAGATAACTAAGTGTGGCTGGGTTTCCTTCCTTGGACCATTCATTAATCTGTGTATCACTAACACATCTGCAGCTTGTCCCCCAGCACTGGAGAGTTGAAACATTTTCATTAGCATGAGGCGGAAGGCTTACACAGCAGAAAAAAGAGAGAGAGATCTACTTTGACAGCCAGGATTCTCCCGCTCCTCCTCTCCTAAGGAGTTCAAGCCACTGACTGAGGTGTGCTCAGATGTAGCTCCGGGGTCCTACGTGCCCTGGGGGGGGGGAAGATGACTGACTCTTTGCCATGAGATCTGTAAAGAAACTTGGGCACACAGGGGGATACCTCGTTGTTTGCCTGCTCTCTGCAGCAGTCAGACAGCTGTAAAACCTTTATTGCTAAAATTGCCTCCTTGTTTCCTCTTTAATCAGAATTCAGAAAAAAAATACACTTTGCCTAACAGGGAGAGAGAGAGAACAGACAGAAAAATCTGCCTATACAGGGCAATAGATCATAAACCTTAACTCATCATCAGTGCTAACAAAGAAGTTTGGGACAGGCACCCCAGATAGTGCAAATCTACCCTGAACTATAGAGTGAAATCCCAAACTTTTTTTCCTTTTGTAGGGTTCTTGTGTCCTCTTAATAAACAAGTGTTCTTGCTTTTATTAATATCTTCTACACTAAAAGAAAAAAGCAAAAAAAATGCAAAGAACATGCCAAGTGGGAAGGCAAAGGTAGATGGGGAGAATTAAGGATGTTGACTTAGCTTAACTGTATATTTTCCATACATTCTTACTTTTTCTAATAGTAATACTGACTTCCAATATCCAAGTACTATAAAATATTCTGCTGTTGTTAGTTTAGTTTCAAGGAGCAAAAACTGGGGGTTAGTTTCTATAAAGAACAAGCACCTAGAGTCATAAACTTACCTTGAGTTTTTTGAAGAGAGATAGACGGTATGAGGGGTATGCTTGAGGCTTTCTTCAGTTTTCTTACAAACATTTAGCATTTCTTACTAGTAAAATTAATGTCCTTGGTGACTTGGCTTCAATAGTATCTCTGTAGAGTGCAACAAACCCAACCCTGCCAGTTTTGTGGGGTATTAAAAATAAGCTAGTATTTTGTGTGCCAGTTCAAAACCTGGCCAAGGTGTAGGAGCCTTGGTCAGCAACACCCTGAGATGGCTCACCATTCAAAGTCCTCAGAGAAATCTGCTGTTATTTGCTGCTCAGTCACAGCGATTTTTGTTCAGAAACATCATCTCCTCTTTCATCTGGTAGCTCATACTCTGCCAGGTTATGGGACTACAGAGTAAACTATAGCGATGTTTTTGGTAACTAGCTGCCCATATCAATCACGGTATTATAATTCACTAATACAGATTACAGAAAGTTGGGGGGTTAACCCAGAATGACTGTATTTTCATTAAATCTATTTCTTCATTATTTTCTATATCATAAAAACAGAGTTCATCTTTGCAGTTTTCTGTTTTTCTCCCCTTATCTAAAAGTATTGAGGTTTTATACCTATGTCTTCCTGGGGTGTTCACTGTCATTTAACCAACTCTCTGGAACCATAAAGGGCCCTGGACAGGGAGCACAGGCAGTGAGTTAGTTCTCCACCAATGCAGAGATTTAAGGAGTGTGCTTAAGTAGATCTCTCTTGAGTTCAGTGAGGCCAAGAACAGACACAGAATTAAAGGTGTACATACATCTTTCACTGCACAGACAGCATCCAGACCATTACATGCACGGAGTCAGTTATAAACTGAATCCTCAATATAAATAAAGCTAGGGGGTTTGCCTCACCTTTTCCTGTAAGTAAAAGGATCTCTCTTCACCACATTAGGGAGAACTGTAGTAGAATATTTGTAGAGGGGACCCTGTGGACTTCAATAGAAACACTGGTGTATTTTTAATGCAGTGTGTCATGTTAAAGTAAGCTTAATATTTCCTCTTCTAAACTCCTTTATCAAAGCAATTGTATTTCAACTCTTCACTGTAAGCAGGAGGAAGGCAAGGAAAAATTAAGCCATTGTAACTCCTGACAATTGTTTTAGTATTTGTGGACATCTGTGTAAGTTGCTGGCTTAAGCATTTCTCTGTCTGCTCAAGTTAGGAATTGGCAAAAGATCTGTGTTAATGGCATGTTCTTAGGAGCTACTGGAACTAATTTTATTTTAGATAAGCTGGGATAGATACCATGCAGCTGCACTTCTGTGAAGGGTCTGAAATTACTGCAGTACTCATTTTCTCATCACCTGTTGATGCAGTGGCTCCTGACACCTTCTCTCCCCTGCAATTTATCTCCACGGGTCACCGCAGTTCACTGCTGATCTCTGGAACAAATGATGAGCAAAAGAAGGCAAGTCACTCATTAGTGGCAGAGGTCTGAAATTTTGGGGTATTATATAGTTTCTGAAGGCTGGATACTGTCTGTGGAAGACATGAGGTGGTTTCCTTGCATCATAGACACTGCATGTTCCATAGGCTGCTGGTTCTTTATCACAGTACAGATGGAAGCAGCAGCAGTGGCTGGCGGTGCCAGTCCTAGTCTCAGCACGTGCTGCCTTTCTCCCTCATGCCTGCATGCACCTTCTCTCACACAGTAGCTGCTGTTCAAAATATCTTCTACTCAAATCCGAAATTGTGTTTTGTAAGCCCAGAGCAGGAAATCCAAGTAATGCTCTAGTATTTGGACTAGCTATCTCCTCCATAATATTTCCTGTTTTGCCCTTTTCATTATACATTCTGGGGTCTCTACAAAGTGGGGTTATTTTCCTCCTCTACACAGATGAGAAGTTGGATGTACTCCATCTGGTTGCCAGGGAAGCAACATTTGGGGATTTTTTTAATTATTATTTTATTTCTGTATCAGGATAAGGGGACAGTTGGGCATTTCTAGGACTTTCTGTGGGATCTTTGTCCAGTCTCTCGTTAGGGCAGTCTGGGCACCATCCTGTAGGGGCTGAGCCCAGGTGCAGAACTGGGCGCTGATAATGGGGTCCATCAACAGCCCCAACATGGCAGGTGATGAGTCCTGGCCAGGGGCCATCCCATCCAGGAGCAAAAGGGGATGAGACTGGCGGGACAGCTGGAGACAAGCTACAACATGCATTTAAGGGGTCCATCCAGGAAGCCTGGCTGGAGACCAGCACTCCTGTGGTGCCACTGGGGCAGGCACTGATGAGCCCAGGCTAAACTGGAAATGGGGTCCTGGGCCATGGGCAGGGGTGTGGGGAGGCCCAAGGTGGGGCTGGGCAGGGCCAGTAAGGCCTGTTAGTGGCCCCGGGGCTCCTCTCCTCTAACTCTGGGTGGCACTAAGGCTGTAACCAGCAGCAGGACCCAGTGGTCACAGTTCTGACTTGATAGTGCAAAATCTTGCATTTTATTCTTACTGCTGAACACCACCCCGTTGCATGTTCATGAGCATGTTTCTGTTTCTCTATCCATAAAAGGAGGAAGACATATCTCATTGGGAAGGTATAGGGCTTAGCTGCTTACTGAAACTTTGCATAATGACAATGCTTTCTAAGCATTGTTAGTTAGTAGTTACATTATCTGTTGCTGAAGGAATGAAAAACGTCTTGAAGGAAATCTTAGCCCTATTGAGAGAGCAGAAAAATCTCCTTTGTTTTTCCTAGAACAGAGACTTCAACTCTCATACCAGCTGCATATATCAACAGGGAATCACTTTATGCTCTTGTCCTTGATTATGTGTCCTTGGAAGATGCTACATCAGTAAGTTTTTAGGCACATTAAATTTATGCATTAAAGCATTTTTCAAAATTCAATGGTCGCATCACTTTCAAAACAAAAGAAAAACCCTAACAAATACAATACGCCCAACTGTGCACACTTTTTTTTCTCAGAGAAAGAAGGTGAGCAAATAAATACATGGTGTATTTCACTTGCACTGCTGACAGCACAGTTGGAAGGTGCTCAGACATCACTGAGGATCTTAAAGGAATGACTTGATAAAACAGAAAAGTGATGCACTAAAGAGCATTAGAGAGATTCCTACTGACCACAGCAGACTTCAGATCAGGCAAACACAATGCGTCTTATACGGAGACTTAGAGGCAATGCTGACAAACATGTAATCTGAATCTGGACGTATGTATACAGAGAAAGTAAAGTGCCTAGGTCAGTATTTTATGAATCTTCCTGGCTATATCTGTACAAAAGATTAAATTTGTGGGCCTCTAAAATAGCAACGCTATATACATTTATAGTTTCTGATTGCTTGGTTATTTTGAGTACTCTCCTTAAATAACATATTTATTACTGGCATATGTCCTCTAGCTTTCCACAAAGGAGTATAAAGCAAGAACTGGATTGCAATATAAAGTTATACATAATGTTAAAATTTAATAGCGTTTTGAATCTTGACAGTCATCTGATCTGTCTTCAAAGTCAAGACAAGACCATCTATGGCTACAGCATTCCCAACACAAAGCTATTTAACTGTTCTATGAAAAAATGCTGTAAAGAAGACCTCTAACTTTCTCCAGACAATCTCTTCTGCTGTCTGATTGTTCTTACTGTTCAGCAAGCTGCCTAACCAAAATTTCCTTTTACTGTAATTTAAATCTGTTACTTTACTTATCTCCCAGAGGATCTGGAGAAAAGTCTATTGCCTCCTTCTTTTCCTTGCCTTTGTGCACATAAAAGACTAAGAGCATCTCCCTCCTCCTTCTCCTTGCTAAGCAACCCCAGTTTTTTTCCCTGTCAGTCACTCTTTCCAGCTGTCTGATCACGCTCTGTTCTGTTGCAGGATCCTCCCCAGGGTTTTCTTGGTACATTTTAGAAGGACTTTGAACTGGACCCTTTCTGCAGAGGCCCTGTGGAGGACGAGTGGGAGGATGACTTGTGCATCTAATACCTGAGTTTCTGCAGTACTGCCCACCACCATGTAGCTGCAAAGATGAGCTCATGGGATGGCACTGAGACACGTTCAGTTTATTCACTGTCATACCCAGACTCCTTTCTGAGGAACTGTTACCTACTCAGTTATTTCTCCTCTTGTTCTTCTGCAGTTTGTCACAAATGTGATGCTCTATGCTTGCTGGTACGGAATTGTTCTCTATTGTCTGAATTCTGCCATAGTTGATCAAAACCTTTTTAATCTTATCTCCCGAAGTCCTTACAGCTTGGCATTGTCTGCAAATTAAAGAAAGGTACCAGTCACAAGTGACTTGAAATACCAAGTCTTTCAACGATACTGGAAAACCCTAATCAGTATATCTTCCACACTGGCTCTGAATCCTTGACAACTATTCTTTCATTACAACTATCCAGCTGGCTGTGCATTCACCTTCCTGCACTTTCAACCAAACCAGGTTTTCCTAGCTCATTTATGAGAATCTCATAATGTCAAAAGGCTTGCTAAGATGCAAAGAGATGATATATACTGCTTTTTCCCTGTCCACAAGGCCTCTTAGCCTGTCAGAGAAGGAAAAAAGATGAATTAATTACGGTTTGTCCTTAACAAGCCCATGGTGATTGTTGGTTATGACCGTGCAAATTTGAAGTGCTAATGGGGAGACTGCTTGATTGTCTGTTCTTAGGTTTATTTTATTCTTAAATCTCACAATCTAGCTAGAAATTCTTTACATGGCCTTTCTGCTTTGAAAAGGCATAAACTGTGCTTGCTCTTTCCCCGTCTTGTGAACTCAATCTGTTGTCAGCAGTTTTTCAAAGATCATTGCTAGCAGAGCTGGTATCAGCTAAAGATGACGGAATTTTCCTTTCACAAAGCATTTATCTTACCCAAGAAATTCTCTAGCCTGTTATGTCTTATAATAGCCTGTGTTCCTACACCTTTTTGTTGCTGTTAGTAACCTGTGATCAGATTAGGATGACTTCAAAGTGAGAACCAAAGCAATAAAAATCCATCTTTCCCAGCATACTCTATTATCAGCTTTCTTCTCTCCATTTCCCTGTTCATCAGTTATCTTCCTAGTTCTGTAGAATAATCTTTTAGCCAGGCTGCGTTATTTCGTGCTGAGCAATCTTCTTTTCTGCAATTAGCCCTCTTCACTTCAAAGTGATATGAGCATTTTGTTCAGATTTGTTTTAAAATATCTCTTGGCTACCTCTGCATTCCTCTCATAGCTGATGCTTGACAATCCACTTCTACTGAATCACTTGACACTATATTCTTGCATTTTATTCACTTATTGCATTTCATAGCCAAGGCCTCAGTGTATGTGAAAGTCTCTCTGTGCCATATGACGCAGGAATGTGCGCATCAGACATTGGGCTCACATTGCCACCTAGTCCCATCCCCCCCAAGGCCTCCTGATTTAGCAGCTCATGTAATCAGCTCATCACTCATGGCTTCTTAAAATTCAGCCTCTTCCAGCAAATCAGCTCCTCTGATCATCTAGCAATTTCACAGGGCCTGTCCCAAATTCCAGCTCTGCCATGCTAATAATCCTTGACTACAGCACTCATTTGTAATAGTCTCAAAATGACTGGTTTTAATTGATTTTAGTTTTTGCAACAGAACAAACTGAAGTGGATGTGCTAATATGTTTTATAATCTGAAAGAGCAGCAACAGCTTTTCTGATGGTGTGAGAGAGAGTCGGAATGAAAAGAGGTAATCCACATTTTGTTTCATTTTCCTGTCACTACTTGGGGAAAAAATAGGTCCTGCTTACACAAACCCAAAGAAATTAAGAAGTGCAGTGTTAGTTAAATACTACAGTTGTACAGTTGGAAAACCGCCTCTGGCATAGACTGTGGTGAGTATATGCTGCCCAGAGGTTTTTCATGGATTACTTTCACAGACCCTTTTCCCTTTTTCTTCTCTGTAGATTATCAACTCGGTGGTATTGTTGATTCTGCTGAGCGCCCTGACTGATCCTGACCAGTACCACCTAACCAGTGCTGAGTTAGGGGGTGAATTTGAATTTATGGATGATGCCAGTAAGTACAAACTGCCTAAATACTAGCACTCATTGCCCCAGCATTTATGTAACTGTCCTATCATTTCAGTAATTACTGTCCTTTAATTATTGCTTCACCTTGGTATCTTACAGATGCATTTTTATTGTGAAAGGTGTATTCACGGCACAGTTCAAACTGGTTACAGAGTAGTAACCTTATCTGCTACCTATTAGTAATCCATCTGCTCTGCTGTGTCTTGGCTTGGCAGGGGCAGAGCCAACCCTTGACATGGAGATGTTATCCCTGAGCATGATGCTGAAAGCCCCAGGGAGATTTTGCAAGACATAGGGAGTGTGTACCTATGAGTCTCTGCACCTCCCAGCACCACGTCCTGTAGTGCCTGCACACGCATAAGAACCCATATTGCTATTTATGTAACTGGCTGAATGTGTTCATTCATGTTGTACATATTTACTCATCCCCCATGTGCACATGGCACAACTTGCACAAACCTGTTGTAATAGATGCAAGTATAAATACTAACTGGATAGCCATAGGCATATTAGTGATAACACAGGCCTGCTTCCTTCTCTCACCAAAAAGCATCGTAGAAAATCTTCCAACAGAGTTTCAGGGAGGGGTGAGCCAGGCCATTTATGTCTCCTGCAAAAACCTCCTGTCTTTCACAAGTATTTCTTACTTCCATGGCTGTTTCAAATTCTTTGGTGGTGTTTGGTTTGTTGATTTGCTTTAACCGTTTAATACATAGCTAGAAAAGTTTTCCCTCAATGTGATTTTCATAAAAATGTCTGTTTATTGTCATTTCTGCTCAAAAGATTGTTACATTCAACATTTCTCACAGTAATCTGAAACAAGGTCTCCTGCTAGTTACACTGGTGTCTTGCTGCTCAGAATCACACTCATCCACAGCAAAAGGCTCTAAGTCCTTTCCTCATTCCTACTGAAGTCAATAAAAATATCAGTAGGAAAAGGAATAGTCCCACATGTGAGAAAAATAATTGCATCCATGGTGTTTCAGATCTGCTGGGTATCAGTTAAGAGATGCTTATTTCCACAAGGTCTTTAGTGCAAGTATGCCTTGAGGGTCTACATTTAATTAATAATAAGGGGCAACTGCTATTTTATTGTGTCTTCATTGGAAAACCACCTACAACTTCCAACTAAAAATCTTTTTATATAACTGGATTTAAGAAAGTAAGGACCATAGTACATACAGATGGGCTCCTGGCTGATTCTGACATATTAAAACTGACTGCCTTGTCCTAATTCTCAGAGATTAACCTTGGTAATGACTGTCTGTCAGTGTGGTTTTATATAGCCGACATCAGAGGCCTGCCAGTGCCCAAGGCTTTAAAATAGTAATTCTGTTTTGTAATGCAATAGCTGTCAGATCAAGTACTTTGGGGATTTCCATCTACACTTTGAAAATTGTATTTTCTATATTTTTTTTATCGAGGCTTCTGAAGTGAACCATGCAAGACTGTAAAAGGATGGCTTGTGGGCCAAGCAACCTCATTTCCATTCAGTAAAGGGAACATTTCACAGGCAGTTAAATTACGAATGAACATTTGAATTAATGTCTCCTTTTATTCTTTGATTCCCTCCGGTTTAATGCCTTACTGAGTAAAGGCAGCTGAATCAAGCTACTGGCTTTTATAGTTACTGGAAATAGCTGGCAGAGATAATTTTTTTTCTTTTTTTTCTTTAAGTATGACTATATTTGTTCAAATCTGAGGAAATGTTTTCTTATGAGATAAAACATCAGACAAACTTCCACATGCTCTTCTCTTGTCCTACTTTTATTTGTCTTTTTTGAAGAAATGTTTCCCAGGTTAGCTGCACATGCTGAAATTCTTAGATGTGAAACCGTGTGTGTGAAATACAGGAAGATACATCAATTTTTATGCTAATGAAGGTCCCAAAGTTGCTCTCTATAAGTACTTGTGTTGACAAATAATAATACTGGAAATACTAGTAGCTGTTATTCTCATTACTACTTCTGATGCTCCTATCTATAGCAAACAAAAAAAATGCAGACACAGAGTTTGCATATAAAATTGCCCTTTCCCTCCCTCCTCAAATAGGCTCCTTCATAAAAGATCTGAAAATGTCAGCTGGAGATAAACTTGTCAGCTGAGTCACAGCAGTGGCATTATGGCTAACCTGAAGTTCATGACAGATTTCCCTTGACTTCCAAGAAAAGAGTATTCCCCCAATATTTGTATTCATATTTATTTCTGGCTGGGCTCAGGCCTGGTTTATGGAGAATTTTCACTTTTCTGTTCCAGCAGTAGGAAAAATTCCTGCCACGTGCAGAACCAGAGCCAGTCTAGTGCAAACTGCTGGAAAATGCTGGTGCAGCATCAGTCCTTCTGTGAATGGCTGCTCAGCCTTAATTTCAGGATTTAGCATGGTTCCCAGGGCATTACCAGAGGCTCCAAAATGCCTGTTTGATTAAGCAGAGAAAGGATTTACCTGAGCACTTAAAAAAAGCCGTAGGTTATAGCTTTTCCCTTCTATTCTAGAAGAGGAAACAAGGGGGGAAAAAGTCTGCCAAGACTTGCCATGTGGCAGATGGAGGTACTGGAAGACACCAGTGTGTGTGGTTTGGCTGGGTCTCCAAGATGTACATCTGGGAGCCGGGGAATATGCTGGGCTTCCTCCTGTGCTGGATATTCAGCTGAGCCCATTTAGTCTCATCTTTCTTTTTATTATTTCCTTAGGGCCTGAGGGAGTTCATGAACAAGAAGCTGGACTAGGAAAAATTAGAAATGTGTAAGCTGCCCAATGTAATACTGCTACTGTTAAAAGATTAATAATCTCTGGGCAGGAGATGGAAAAGCCCTATAAATCATTTTGACTTCCCAGAGGGTTTCACCTGAGCCTCCTGCTCAGCTTCTCCAGATACACAGACCATGATCCTGACACGTCAACAGCCCAAACAAGCAGTGAGTGTTGCTTGGTTTTATTTACTGCCTTCACAGTGTCACAGATGTGTGTGATACTTCATAAACCATATGACAACAAGGACTGAAATTTTATGTGTGCTCTATAGAAGCTGAGGGGAACTTTGACACCAATGTTGGCAACTCAGGCCAAAAGCTGCCTGTGTCCCTGCCCTGGGATGGGCAGACGAGACGAGCAGAAGTCTCAGGGCAAGGCAGGATAATGTGATGGTCTCTCTGCCGAACATGACATGCATCCAGGGCTTAAAAAGATTAATTCAAATAGAAAAAAAATTAAAGAAACCTACAGATAGCAGGCTTGGAATTCTGTTGTGGGGTAAATGGAAATAGTAGAGTAGGTGCCCTTCCTGCCCCAATCTGTCACCACTACTCCATGAGCCCCATGTCACAGGGAGGGTGAAAAATCTAGATCTCTGCCCCAGCGTAGCATATTCAGGGCTGCATCTTCCCCTCTAGTCTTATCCTCTGGAGTAAATCAGCTGGGCTTAAAGTGCAGAAAACTCTTTCCTTCTCATTGGCCTCCTTCCTTTGCCATAGAGAGAATGTCACCGCCGCATGGGTTGTGACCCAGGAGGCTGCATGGCGGCTGGCGGCAGCAGCACTGAGGTTGCACAAGCAGCCCGGAGGAGAGATCGAGGCAGTAATCCTTAGCTGGCAGTAAGGAGGCCAGGTTGCTGGATAAATAAGGCTAGAAGGGTGGGCAAAACTGCCTGAGGATTGCAGGCTGCTGATCAGCAGCTTTCTGGTCCCTGCTGTCAGAGCTGTGAGCCAGCGATTAACTCCAGGGCTGGGGCAGGTGATGAGCTGGAGGATTTGAAGTCTCCATCACTCTACACAGGTCCTGGCTCAGGGACTGGCCTGACTGGGTGCTCCCCCCTGTCCCCGCAACACCCGCCGCCAGCCTCCTCTGCAAGAGGAGGGGGAAGGCAAAGAAATACTTGTGAGATGGGTTCAAGGGAGCTCCAGCTGCAGAGCTTGCCATGTGTGCAAGTGCCCTATGGCAGGAGCTCTGCTCAGCCCCAGCAGAATCTTCTCCCCAATGCGGCAGGATTGGAGAATCTCACTGCAAGGTATAAGAGGAAAAAACCCAACTGGTTTCTTTAAACCCAAGCAGAAAACTCAAAAAGCCATCTAGGACAATAGGCTGTATAACCACTGCGGTGGTTCAAGTACAGCCCTTCTAGCCACGAATGCCATGGAAAGTACAGCATGGCTGGAAAAAAAAATCATACACCCCTGTTAGCTTCTCATTTAATGTGCTACATATCTAGTTTCATTCTGATTAATTGAAGCCGACACAGCTCAAAAAAACCAATGAAGCCTTAAATGAGAAAGAACCAGCTTGAGCCAACTAGGACTTGGCACAACGGAACACAGCCAGAGAGACACGGGAGAAGAGGAGCATGAGTGTGTCAGACTAGAGCTTCAATGTCAAGTTTATCGCAGTTTGCTGGGCTCTGGCTATAAACCAGTACTGCCGCTGTCACAAGCAAAGCAAGGCCTGTGACTGCTGCATCTGCTGCAAATGACAATGACAGCAGCTTCCCCTTGGATACAGTGAGTAGGTGACTGGGATTAAGAACGGACAGAATAAATACATGAGCAGTGCCTTCAAACTGATGGTTAAAATAAAAATATTGATCCAAGAGCCTCTGTTACAAGAGGTTCAATTGAGGTTAGTGGCTATAGGCAGCCATTTCCACTTCTCTCCTTTTCTTTCATTACCTTGATTGTACCTGGTCTATTCAAAATAATTCTGATTTCACAGGATGTATGTGGGCAGCCAGAGTAAATGACCACACAGGCAAAAGTGTCTGAAGGGGCTGCGGTACCTTTTATTAGTACGGGTTTGTTTTGTGGCTGGTTCTTCCTCTTGAGGGCAGAATTCAGATCACCGCTAATAAGCACAGCACACCCTTACAGCTCCTAAAAAGCTGGAGACTTGTCATGGCAATGCAGTTCAGATCCCTACGCTGAATGTTTGGATTCTCTACACAGTCAAAGAGGAGAAGGCGGTGCCTCTGAAGAGCAATTTGGGATGCACTGAGATGTCATCCCCTCCTGAATTATAAGCAGGGAGCCCAGCTGCCTCCCAATGGCATTTCCAAGCACCCACAAACCGAGCTGCATAAAGCCACCAGCTAGGAAGCAGTGAGCGCAGGGATGCAGCTAACGTCAGAGCTGGGTGCTGGTGCCTCTCCTGGGTGAGATCTGCTTATTTTGACAATAAGACAAAGATTCAAGCATTTGCACTGTGAGGAAGGACATCTGGATTCCAGACCCTCATCAGACTACAGCAGTTTAAATGTGCTTCTCCAAGTGCCCAGGAAAGGGGCCCAGCCATTAAATTAGGAAGTAGCCTGCAATAGGGCTCCTTCTGCTGCATTTGAGTCCCTATGCAATCAAAAGGACAAAATCTGGGCACAAGAGAGAGAAAGCAAGAAACCTGAAATCCAGGACACAGGCAGTGTCCTGGAAAAGGGGAGGCCTGGGTTCCCACGTCCTTAATCCTGCCATTGGTAGACACGGTACCCAAAGAGCCTGTAGCCCAGCTTACATAAGCACCCTCTGGAGATGCCCTCACCAGCCAGCAACAGCTTCCTTTTGTTCATTTTTCCATCAGCTTCACAAGTCTTAGGTTCCTCTCTTCATCAAGGGCCAGCAGAAATCTGCATTAGTGCTGGCAGGAGCTCTGCACTAGTGCAAGGTTTGTGTTCCCTCTGGCGGAGGAGGATCAAGGACTGGGTCCTTTGTCTTCTACATGGATGATTACACCGGTAGGCTGGAAAAAATGACAGACAAGACTTAGTGTCTGTCATTCCTCTTTAGCCATGACCTGGGTGAACCTGCACTGCTGCATGGTGGTGGTAGGTGAAACCTGTCCACAGCTACCAGATCAGGACCTTTCATGGACTTTGATGAAGGCTCCAGGGCACCTACCCAGAACCTCATTTTGATGCAACCAGGGAGGTGGCAGGACTGTCCCATGCTGTTTAGTGCTTCTCATCATGTGCTGGAGTTAGATGTTGTGGCAACTCTTGTGATCAAATGGAGGCATCTTCACGCTTTGAATGCCTCCAGAGTCAGGCAGTGATGGGTAGTGAACAGCCTGAACAGTGTCATGGATTTGTGTGTCTCAAGTCCACCAAATGCCTCATCAAGGCAGGTAGTTTAAGTGCACCTGGTGACAGCAATGTGAACAGCAGGTACCTCAAAAATACCGACAGAGGTGGAATCTCTAAAGTTGCATCCTATATACCTTACATCCTCTCTCTTCTTTGTGCACTGGCTTAGCCTCAGAAAAGTGGTTGCAATGTTCCGTTGCACTCCCAAACTCACTATAAGGTCGAGTTCAGAAACATGCTTCTGGTATCCTGACTATGACCTGTAATATCAAGGGAAGTGTATACAAAAAGACCAAACATATGTAATTTTTGCCCCAGGATTTCCTTTCAGCTGTTCGTGGCTTAGGAACTTCTTACATCTATTGAAAAGTTAATTGAAAGCTGAGTGGCAATAGAATAAAAAGATAGGAGTCCTGTAATTACTCCAATCAAAACCTTAAAGAATATTTTCCTGCCTTTACTACTTCACCTTTCCTGACAGGTATACATTTTCATTAATAACTCTATATCTCTGTAGTATTCTTGGTTGAAATGAAAATTTTCAAGATGTTATTTCTGCTCTAAGATGCCTCTACCTGCCAGTTTTGTTTTTAAAAATTCATTTCTCCTTTTCCAGAGTTTTTAGAGATATATGAACAATGGTATACGGCAGCTATTAGTGCAAAAACAACCTGCAGTGCAGAAAAGCAGACACTTTCTGACTACAGATGTCATCATCACTCGCAAAGTAGTCTTCTTGTCAAGACTGCTCCTGATTTTTGAGAATCCTTAGAAAAATTAAACCGTTCATGGCATCTCCACAGCCTCATAGAGGCTGCAGAGGCTTGCATGGTGTAATCACTGTCTGTGCTTCTCATATTTAGGAGGTTTCCCACAAAAGCCAGAGATTTCCTCCAGCAATGGATGAATGATGCACTTGACCCCATCTCCACCCACTTCCCACCCTGCCCTTTGAGGTGCTCTGCACAACGTAGATAGCAAAATAACTGAACCAAGCTCTGAATTTATTGCAATTATTTTTGTGTGTTTCTGTTCCAGATATGTGCATTGCCACAGCAATTTCTCTTCTCATGATTCTGATCTGTGCAATGGCTACATATGGCGCATATAAGGTAATTTATTATATTCGGTGAAGACATGAATCAAGTGAACTACACAACTCTGTAGAAACAAAAATAAGAAAATTTCTTTCCAACAATTTCTTGTTTAGTTGTTTAGCTGAAAACTGAGAGAAAAAAAAAAGTCAAAGAGGCAGCAGAACTGATTGCTTAGATCAGTGGTACCCCAGGACGCCGTGCTGCAGGCAGGAAGACTGCCCAGTTGTGTTGATTGCAGTTTTAAATATGAGTAAGCTCTGGGCAAACTGTGAATTCAGAAATCTTGTACCTACCAAAGTTAAGGGTTTTTTTTCCCATTCAACTCCCAAGCCTGTGGTTTGTCCCATAACTAACCCTATTAATTAGGGGGAAAAAGTATCGTGTGGTTTCTAAATGTCCTAGTATAGTGAGTCGTGGGACTTACACCACATATATTACAGCAGCCAAACTGGCTTGGCCAACCCTTTTGGCTGAATGTCATATTTCTTTCAGCTGATTTAACACTGCATTGTGTCAAATATTCCTTAGATTTTAGTGCAGAGAGACATATATCCTGCTATTTTAACTTGTGGCTGATGAGTTTTTATTTTATTTCTTTTTTAGCAACATGCAGCTTGGATCATCCCTTTCTTCTGTTACCAGATCTTTGACTTTGCTCTCAACACGTTGGTTGCCATCAGTGTACTCGTCTATCCCAGCACAATTCAGGACTACCTCCGCCAGCTGGTAAATCACTTGATGTTCACAAACCTTTGGGGGTTTTGGGGGGAAAAAGACTGTGCAAGGTGCACTGTCTGTCCTGTATTTCTAGCCAGCAGTTTCCTGTTGACTGCCTATGCAGTCCTTGAATAGTCCTCTCAGTCCTAGCTAGTCCATATTCAACATCCTTGCAAGGTTACAGTACTAACTCATTACAAGATTTGTGCAGAGCTCTGGAGTTTTACAGTGTTGTGGAAGCTCTCAGCACCACTTCATTTGGAATGAAGCTCATATTGCAAGACACAGGTAATAAGTAATTGCTTTTGGATTCAGAGTTATTGTGTTCTGTTGTGGTTTAACCCGGCAGGCAGCTAAAAGCCATGCAGCTGCTCACTCACTCCCCCGACACATTGGGATGCGGAACAGAATCAGAAAAAAAGTAAAATTCATGGGTTGAGATAAAGGCAGTTTAATAGGACAGAAAAAGAAGGGATAATAATGATAATGATAATAATAATGATAAAATAATTGGAATATATAAACCAAGTGATGCACAATGCAGTTGCTCACCACCCGATGACTGATGCCCAGCCAGTTCCCAAGCAGCATTCCCCGGCCAGCTTTCCCACTAGTTTATATACTGGGCATGACGTCACATGGTATGGAATACCCCGTTGGCCAGTTTGGGTCAGCTGTCCTGGATGTGTCCCCTCCCAACTTCTTGTGCAGCTCCCCCACCCCCCCACCCCACCTTTTTGCTGGCAGGGCAGTATGAGAAGCTGAAGCGTCCTTGACTTAGTGTAAACAATTCTTAGCAACAACTAAAACATCAGTGTATTATCAACATTCTTCTCATCCTAAATCCAAAACAGCCCTATACCAGCTACTAGGAAGAAGATTATCCCAGCCAAAACCAGGACATGTTCATATCCAGTAGCTTATTTTTGGTGCTATTTCAAGGATGTTTTGTTGCTCTTTTTAATTTATTTGGTGGGTTTAACACAGATTTCATTAGGCAGGAGTTTGATTCAATGTAGGTTTGGTTTTGCTAGGAAATATTTTTGGATTCTGACTTAGGGTCAGTTAGAGGCTCCCTTCTTGCCATGGTCTACTTTGGCCAAACATCCATAACCAGTATTGCGTAAGGTTACAAGGTATGATTGCAACCACCTAAAGTAAAGACAAGAGCCCACCCACCTTTGTCTCATCACAGGACCACATGCCATGTCCAGTAGGGTTCAGGGGGAGTTGCAGAGCTCTGGAGAAGCCAACGGTGCAGCCATCTCTGAAAATCTGCCTTGAGAACCTAAATACAGATTAGCTTGGCTGTGAACTTTGTTATGTGGATGGAAAACTAGCTAGGGCAGTATAAATAACAGGTAATGAGAAGCAGCAGGCAGATAAGTAGCCACACAAATCTGCGGGAAGAGGCAATGTGTCAAGCCAGCGGGAGCTGGGATGCATCAGGGGCCTGTTATCCTTTGCCTTATTTAATACCTGCCTGCATTCACAGCTGATGGTACACTGGAAGAGAAGCAGAGGAATAATTCAAAAGGTTCTTAGAGATACAAGTGGAAAAGAGCAAATTACGGCCATCACTTGGCGAGTGCTTGAAGCTGGCACTGCCACTGGCCGGAGCCCTCCTGCCCACCCTTCCCCTGCAGTCCCTCACTTCTGCATCGGTGCCAGCCCTGCTCTTGTGGCAGCACAAGTGTCTGTGTGGCTGCAGGTACACCCCCCCCCCTTCCCAGAGCATGAATCGTAACCAGGTTTTACTCAGTCTTGGTCACTGTGCGAGAACGTGAGGGGGACAGGAGCAGACTGGGAGATGTGCACCAAAAAGCCCCCGCTCTTCTGCTGAAAACCTGGTGTCACATCTGGAACTGGCTCACTAGAAGGGCAAAGAGCAGCTGATTCTCTCAAAATGTCTGCTAAAACATCACTGCCGTTCCTGCCGATAAAAAAATAATAGGCCCTTCTGTAGCAGAAATACAAGGAGCAGTCCTTGGAAGGTATTGGGAAGGGTGCAGCAGAGCACTTTGTGAGCCACATTCCTGCTCTGGACTGTTAAAATCTCTGGTTGCACACATCTTTGCGTGCTGTTGTAAATAATTTTCCAGACTGGTAATGAAATGCTGTAAAACTTCAGGAGTGCTAAACTGTCAGTGCTCAAAAGGGCAAGGGGGATTTCCAGGATAATTATAGGCTGATTAGCCTTACATTGCTACCAAGCAGAATAATAGCAGAAGGGCTGAGAGGAGAGTCAATTGATAAAGGATTAGACCAGAGGAATATGATTAATGACTGCCAGCACAGCTTCACGGAAAATCAGTCCTGCAGGCAAACTCATTTTCTTTCACTGACAAGATTACTGGCTTTGTCAATAAAGATGGGCAGAGGCATAACAGACTTCTGTGAGACATTTGACTTCGCAGCATGATGCTCAGAGCAACAATAAAGCACTGGATCAATAAAGGATGTATCAAATAGATTAGGAGAGGTTAGCTGGCGGACTACAAAGGGTCGTGGTCAAGCCGACCATCTGCCAATAAGTTTCTATTTTGGGTAGATGAAGGTCTCCAGGAATTGGCAGTAGATTTCATGCTCTTCCTGACTTCCATTAATAACCTTGGTACCCAAGAGGCCATTCACGAAGGCTAACATCAACCTTGGGAAAGCTTCCCCAGGCTCACTGTCTAGAGGGATCGAGTCCTCTAGCGGGAGGCTGCGAGCAGGAGCCTAACCTACCTGTTCTGGGTCACCCTCTGAAAGACCCTATCCCTGCACTGCCCAAAGTGAGCACATCTCTGCATTCCCCAGAAGCAGTACGTGTGACTTTTCCCAGCAAAATCACTTCTAATAAAACTGGTGGCTGACACAGAGATCAATGAAGAAGTAAGTAACACTAAAGATGGAGCCATTAATCAGAGGGAGCTAGACTGACTGAGAACCTGAGTTCGGTCATTAATGTGTGCTATGTTGCTAAATGCAAAGAAATGTGAAAATATGAGGAATACGGATGAGCATACGGTATGGCAACTGTACCTGGGATGCAGTGACTTTGTAAGCAGTCTAGGGAACTAAATGCCAAAACAAGAGTTCCCAGGGTTTTTGCTATTTGTAAAAACTGTTCATGGGATTTGTGGACACTAAAAACCAGCAATGAATAGTAATGGAGAGGAGACTTCCATTCTCAGTTGGTGACATAGGTTTCGTCTGTCTATTTATGGTGTCTTTATGTTGTAAAGAACAATACTTAAAAGTCAGAAAACATGCAGAAAATTTCCTCCAAAAACTATATAAAAGCTGGGTATATCATAGTATGACGAGAGACAATCAGCTTTTCCTCCTTAGTTTACTGAGAAAGGAGACCAAGAGGTGATACCATTAGCGTTTTCATATGCAGAATAGTGAGGTATTAAAAGGCTGTTTAAATTAGATGAGAGGCATAATAATAATGAGTAGCTAAAAGCTAGTCCAAGTTAAGTTGATTTAGAAACAAGGAGTTCTTTCTATTTTATCATTCACAGTGGAGGATAGTGATTCGCAAAAACTACCAAGAGGTGCGATGAATTTTGTACAGTTAATGTTACCTGTTCAACAAAGCTTTGAAGCTGGTCTGAAGCTGTTCTGCAACTGCTTTGGAGCTGTGTCTTAGCTGTGGCCCCAAGCACAAGTGGCTCAGCAGGAACCCCTCGTACCATTACCTGGAAGGGCCACATCAGTTGGCAAAAGGTTGTTGCATTTGGCTCGGAGCAAATACACTCTGTCTGAGGGACCAAAAGCGAAAGGGAGCGGTGAAGATCACATCCACTGGTATCAGATACTGAGACACACAATGAAATGAAACTAAAAACAAGCTTTTCAAATTTTTAGCCACAATGCCATCAATGCAGGGTTGGCACTCAAATATTGACAAACAGGCTTGTACCCATGGACTTGTTTCCCTACCTTTTAATAATATTCATGGTAGATAGGTTTGTCATCTCAAACACCACGTTTACAGCAAGACTGTGGTTAATACCCTTGTCCCTGTAAGTGAGACCTGAGTTATGCCAGTTGGGTGTGATCCCTCCTCATGATTTATAAATAAGCCCTAGGGTCATCTTGCCCTCACCCCCTTTGCAGAGGTCTGCCAAGGTAGGCAGAAAGCAAGGGTTGTGTTTCTTCCTGGCATTCTTACAGTTTTTGTTCCTCTAAAACTGCTCTGAATTTGGGGAATGATATTTTAGGGAGCACAGCTCCATAAGGAAAGTGAAAAATCCCAATTGTTCTTCAAATCCATTATTGAATATCTGGAAGAAGGTACGCATTAGGTAATAGAATATATTTGGCAGCTTCAGAAGAACATTTTTTGCTTGCTCTAAGGTGAAAAGCCCATGTTCTTAACCATTTCTTCTTCCCCACGCTAGTATCTGGCATTATGTTAATCTATTCAGTTTGGTGCACATCTTCCAGGTTTCAGTCTACCAGTGATGAGTTGCAAGCTATTGTGAAACCCTCCATGTACTTTTAGCAAGATGATAAATGAGTACCTATCAATAGGCTAGGCAGAGCCCTAGTTGAAAATGTTGCAATTGTAAAATACAGAACATTGCATTCACAGGGTATTTGGTACTGTCATCCTATACTGGATGTTTCTTTCAGAAGCGCAAGTGTCTTTGGAAACTTTTTGTTGCCTTTTAATACCTACTTGCACACAGGTGTGCCACTTAATTCTCATAAATTGCAAGAGCATCCCGGCATGAAGGGTCATGTAAAATAAGTAGATGTTACAAATCTAGCATTTGAAATGTTGTATGGCCATCACGTCATAAAACTTTCTAAGGTTTATGTTGGACATCCTGGTCATTATCACTGTCACTAGAAAAACAAAAAAATTCACATACAGTAAATCCAGCATCTGTAAAATAAAAATCATTTTGGTTCTCGGAGCAGTAGTGGTGGTCTAAAGCAGTTTGATCTAAAGCACATTTCTTTTCTTTAGTGCCGCTAAATCTTTGATATATGGGCTTTCTAAAGCCTTCAAATTAAACACTTTATCTTCTGTCATCTGATAACAGTACATGAAATGAATTGAAGCAGAGGTGCAGAGCAGGCTAGTCTGCAACTGAGTTATGCAAACTTGTTTTTTATTTAAGTATAGGACTATTACAGTTGATCTAAAGAAATTTCAAAGTATATTAAATAGCTTTACTATGGGCCTACCTGCAATGCTGCTGTCTAACAATTCAGGTCATATTAGTCATGCTTTTAAATCCTAGGGGAAACATCTAGAGAACGTAAAAGAGATTAAACCTAAAGAAATTTTTCCTATAAACTAAAGCTTAGAAAGGGAATATCCTTTCTGACATTTTTAATGCCATTTTATAATTCCAAGGAAGAAGTACTACTAACTTCATAGCAGAGATTTAAAAATTCTACAGACACATTACTGTTTTCTTTCAGTTTTGTAAGATTCTGATACTTGGAGGATTGTAACTGTTGAATGAGAATCCACACCATCTTTTAAAGTCGATTTTTCTATGGTCCAAGGGGAAGGAAAACATGAAAGATTATGCAAGCAGGCTGAGGGAATGAGAAAGGGCTTCAGCCTTGGACTTCTTATTCTTCTTGTGCATTTGTACAATATTGATGCAGTAGAAATATACTTTCCATGCAAGTTTTAGATTCTTTTTAAGTGTCTAATAGAGCTTTGCTATGTATAAGCAGTAATTTTTTTTAAACTGAAAGTTTACCAGGTATATTATGCATGCAGCCCTCTCCATGTCTGTGACAAAGTTATAAATGACACTTTAATTATGACTTTAGCATGCCAGTGCCACACCACTACAACTACCTCTTGTTTGTATAGAAAACTTCATCATGTCCTGCTGCAAAATCACTCCTGTATTTCCAGGCTTGATTTTTCCCACCCAGCCATATTTCAGTCTCAGCTTCATCCAACGTTGCACAACGTTTGACACTGAGCTTTTCCCAGAAGTTGCAGCACCAAGCCCGGTGCCTGGGGCCTTCCCAGCAGCAGGATTTCAACTGCTGGTCTCCCCACAGGAGAGCAAACACCCAGCACAGGAGCAGGATTTCTCTTCCCTCCTCATACACCCACATGGGTGGTTAAGCTTATCACTGCAGTCAGTGGAGGGCAATGGGCCTTTGATTCATCTGAACCACTGTTGGCACCCGTTTTCTGTGGGAGTGAAGGAGATTTTGGGAGCGGCTGCTGCCGTAGGAGGATCGCAAGGGCCTCCTGATGGCACCAGCTCCATGATGGTGCCTGCACCAGGCGAGCCCAGAGCCAGCTGAGATGCTTCCCACCATCTTTTCTGCTTCTTTGCCAAAAGCTGCACATTTTATAAATTGTTTTTCCTACTGCACTGAAGGGGTTTGTAGTTGTGAGTCAAGATCAGACTGCTCATAGGCCAGCCTCAGCAAAAGAGCATTAACGTCTTCTGGTCGGCAGGTGCCACCAGCCCCGTTAGCAAACAAAGGGAGTTTCTTCCATGCTGACCAGATGGCCCTGGACTATTCTTCACAGCCCTGAAAGCTTTCTCTCCTACACAGCATGCTGGGAAGCTCCAGGAGGGGCTGGCTTCGGTTTTCACAGCCTACACCAAGATCTCCCAGGCACTTGTGGATGGGGGTGACCACCACATGGGTGCAGCACCTACCGCCCTGCTGGGGCTTGCTTACACCTCACGTCTCTTCAGGATGGAGACACAGAAAGCTGAGCCTGAAGGGGAAAAAACTGCAGCATTTGCTCCTCACGTGCTCTCCTGGCTTGCTGCTTTCAGTGCTGAATTATTGTCTTTTCACCTGAAATGCTGCTGAGGTAAGGGAGGGCCAGGTGCTGCTCCCAGACTTGACCAGGGCTCATGGCTCCAGCAGGTGTTCCTGCTCTTTAAGGTAGCAGGAACTTTCTTGGTCATTCTCCCACCCTCCTCTTGCCCCCACGCAAACCCAAGCTGAGCTGACATCTGGAAACAGGCCGTAAGGTTATGGCCAAGACCCCAGCATGCAGTCATCTAGTCTTTGACTGGTAACTGATTCCCAAAACTCAGAGTGTAGGAAGACCAAAGCCTCACTAGGAGTTTTTTATTACATTCACAAACCAGTTTGACTAGTTTTTTAAGGGTAAGTATGTACTAAAAAATTGTTTAGGGGCAGTTTTACTGTAACTGTCTTTGACTGGACCTTCTAACCATGTGCATGGCCTCCCTCCTGCAAGCAGGAGAGCAAGCTGTGTCATTAATACTTAAATTTTCTGCATATAAGGTTTGTGTTTCTTCTTCGGTGCATCTTTTCTTGACATATACTCTTGCTTTCTTGGTCTCTGGGTGATCGCATCCACTATATTTAGCAATAACCTTCTGTGGAAAAAAAAAAAAGAGCAACTTATTGAATTATAGCAAGCTAGTTTCCTACAAAAGCTGTACCTTGACAAAGAAGATAATGTGATAAAAACTTCAGCCACGAAATTCAGTACAGGAACAGAAACATTGCTGTCAAGAAGCAGAAAATGTGCTTATGTAACATTTATCTGCAAACAGTTACAGCTGCTGTTGATGTTAACTGCTCTGAACAGTTCATGGAAGCGCTAAATGAAGAGCAGCTGTCCAAAAAAAAGATAATTTCCTGATGCACTGGGCCGAGTGCTGGTGTAAGGGGTATTAAGGGGTTACTCTGGATTTACACCATCATCGCCAAGAATACAGTTATAGCTCGGTCTAGTTAATTGTCCTGACAAGGATGCAGAACTGGCCTGGTTAAGTAATTAGACCTGTAAGGGAAAAGGGGGTTGTGTGTGGAAGGAGCTAATGCATTCAGTTATAATGAGCTACTGTTGCAGCAGAGCTATCTTTTGTGGAGAATAGCTCTGTCTGTGAACAATGGTTTATTCTAACTGAAACAGGAACTTGTGCTTTGCAATATTTCAAAACGATTTGGAACATTCATTTTAAAGGGTGTGTTTTCTTTAAGCAATAACAAATACAGTAAAACACTCTTAGAGGTTGTTTTTCAGCCGATGCTCCTAATGTGTTTCACGACTGTAAATCACTAGAGCCTGCGCTAAGTAGGAAGATTAATTCTGTCACCTCCATTTCATGTATGAGGTAACAGAAGGACCTGGAGCACATTTTTATTTGAAATCATGACATTGCTCCCCTGTAGGACCCTTGCCTCCACAGGGCATGCACTCAGCAGCACTAACAAGTACTCCTGGAGAAGTAGTCCAAATTTAGCCAGAATAAGACAGAGCAGAATAGACCCAATGTCTTTTGATCAAATATTTAGGTAAAAGGATCGTGCTGTCCAGCTTTTCCTGCTTTGACTTTCTGGAAGGAGCTGCCACTGGTCTTTGGCAACCAGTGCCAGTATAATGATTAGTTAATAAGTACGGAACATGCCTGCCGTTGCCCAAGATGGCAGGTTTCCTGCTGCAAAGATCCCAGAGAGATGTCCTTTGCTAGTTTGTGTCAGATACAAACCCAGTGTGCATGGAAGAAAGGACAGCCCACACCACATACAAAGCAAAATGCAAATTCCTTAGCCCTCCAGGGAACGTTTGGCAACTGAGTCTTCACAATGCCTGTTCCAGCTAAACTGACTGAAACTGGTTGCTGGTGCAGAGAGCTCCTGATTTAGTAGTTCACAGGAAGTTTTGTAAGCTGTTAATTATGGAGTGCACTAACTGAATGGCTCTTAAATGACTCGTGAGATGAACTTAGAGTGTTTTGCTTATTTTTGCTTATGCAGCCCACCAATTTTCCCTACAAAGAAGAGATTATGTCTGTGAACCCTACATGTCTGGTTGTGATTATCCTCCTCTTCATAAGTATCATTTTGGCTTTTAAGGTAAGCGCATTACTGTGTATACAGTCTACTTCTGGTCATGGGTGGAATGTCCTTGCTGGGAGGCCTGGCTTTAGAAGAGATCTGGGGAACTACAGACCAGGCAGCCTGACAGCTATACAAAGCAAAGTGATAGACGTTATGGAAAAAAAGCAGAAAATCTCATAGACAAACACATGAACATGTAGGCCACAACCAGAAAGCATAATGCTTGTAGGGGGAGCTCATGACACATAAATCCTTTGAAGGAGCGGGTCATCCAGTGGACAAGGGAGATCCTGTTGATACAAACTGCTTGGTTTTTCAAAAGGTTTTTGGCAGAGTCTTTCATCAAAAGCTTTAAAAAACACCCTAAGATGTGTAGCGACAAGAGAAAAAGTCATCTCACAGACTGAAGCTAGGAAATAGAGAATAAGGATAAATTATCAGTCTTTAAAAAGTAAGACCCATACTGTTCAGTACATTGATAAAAGATCTGGGAAGGGGAAGAAAATCTAACAACAACATTTTTTGCAGTGTCATTCAAAATACAGAAAACAATCAGCCAAGAAAGCTTTGCAGAAGGATCTCATGCCACTGAGTGACTGAGCAATGAAATGGCAGAGAAACTTAGTGGTGATAAATTCTAAGTAGTGTACACAGAGGTAGCAAAATCTTGTTTCACAGACACTGCAGTGGACTCTGAACTAAGTGTGACCACCTGAAAAAGGGATCTTGTAGCTGTAATACATAGACCTGTGAAAATATTAGCTTACTGCTCAGTTCTGGTCGAACTAGTAAATCAAATGCTAAGAATATTAAGAAAGGAATAGAAAAAACAGAAATCTAAAGATTTCTTTCTCAGTTTTGATGCCTACCAACTCTGGAACCATGCATTCACTTTTGGTGCACTATCTCAGAAAGGATATTGTAGAGCAGGTAAATAGATGCACATAATCCCTCCTGGGAGGGATAACATAAAGGACTGTCACAGCAGGCAGCAAAAAGGCACAGGGAGTGATGATTTGTTTGCTGTTATGCAAACCTCGTGGGTGAGAGGGCTGGAGGTGGCAGGTACCAGACGAAGGGAAGATGTAGCATCACCCAGTGCAGCCAGAAATGGCTCACGTGAAACCACCACACCCAGGTTCGTGGTCTAGCGAGGTCGGCCCCCACCTGCTCTGCGGGGCAGAAGTCCAGAAGGAGCTCAGAGTAAGATCAGACAAATCAAGGTATGAAAAACAACCACCTGTGGCTCAACTAGTCCCCTGAGCCTTGGGTCTCTTGGAAAGTATGGTGGTATATTTGCCTTCTTCTTGCACCCTTCTGAAAGTTTCTCACAGTGCAGTGCTGCCGTTCTTGTATTACTCATGATGGGTTTTATTTCAGAATAGTTCTTGCTCTTTATCTGCAGAGCAATTCTGCATTAGGTTAGAGAGCTCCCATAGAGCCACAGGGACACCAGGGATGTTGCTTCCAGATAGCACATTTAACAACACAAACAGGGAAAGTTATTGTGAAAAAAAGAGGTTGATTAGGTTATTGAAGCTACTTCAAAATTGAAAAAAAAAAACCCAAACAACCAACAGATAGGGTATTTTAGGGTGCTGTTGGAAGTGATATTCATTTTTTTTCTGTGATTTAGAAACACAGTTTAGCCTTCTGGCTTTATACATTCACAGCCATCTCGTTGATTTTGTTTGCACCTTTAAGAAGTATGTATGAATGTAATAAATGCATAGACCTGCCAGGTGCAACAAGGGATGTGCTCTTTAAATTTCTCAGATGCAAGCATTAGCTCATTTTTACCCCAGGTGGGTCTGGTATTTCATTGACTAAGTATGGCAAGGATGTCTCCAGCTTATAAAAGAAATGCATTAAAATTGGAATGGCAAAAATACTTACTACAGAAAAAAGAAACCTAAGAAATTAACAGTGCAAAAGACTCATTTTGTTTTAAAGTGGCTAACAGATGTTTTTTCCAAGAATATATGTGGCTCATATAATGCTCATTCTAGCAACATATTGTCGTGCAAATGAGTCACAAAAAATATGACTCACACAGAAACACATGCTAAATTCCAGCTAGCATTTTCATTTGAATTTCCTGTGTTTCCAAAAGAGCTGCTATGCAGATTTATGGAATCTGCTTCATGAAAAGAAAGCTGGACACTATCAGATGCATCACACTTTATCACTGATAGACTTAACAGATGGTACCACGTTTATATACTGAAACTGAAAAGGTACTGTAGATAAAAAATATGCCTGAGCTCCCTCTCCCTCTGGAGTTTGACTACAAATAGGGAGAGAAACCAAAACACTGTAACCTAGGAAAAGCTACAGTAGGAAAAGCTGCATTCAGCTGGTGGGAAATATGAAACAGAATCACATAATTCCTCTGAAACTTTTGGCATCATGATGCTTATTTAGGGTGAAGCTACATGCAAAGGAAAACTCTATTTAGCAGAAATCAAGATATAGCAGTATTAGATGGTGGGTTTGTGCTTTGCAGTTGTGGGATTGTGAAAAGGGAAGGGGGACAAGAGAGGGTAGTAAGAAAGCGAGCCAGCTAACCACACACAAGCACTTGTCTTTTTAGTCCTTAGGATTTACTTGGATCCAAAGCAGCTAATGGATATTTCAGGCAGTTTCACAAAGAATCTTTTTCAGAGTAGACCAAGATGTGTTATTCCATTTACTGTGTTTGTCTAGAAAGTGAACCAGAGTTACATACCATGAAACATAGGTGTTTCCTATCTGGCTGAGGAAGAACATCCAGCAGCACAAATGTATTTATATACATGTACACAGGACTTCAAATGGCATATAGCCAGCACAGTGGCTTTTGAATCACGCCCTCCTCTGCATCTGGTTTGGGGAACAGGGCCTCGGTTTCCTCTGGCCAGGCCCAGCTGCTGAGACAGAACGGTTGAGGCTTCAACCGCCACCTCCCCACCGTGGGAGACGTCCCCCAGGCCCAAATGAGCTAGGCTCAGGGGACCACAAACACAACCAGAATAAGCCTTTCCCCTGGGCTGCCCTGAGCACTCTGCAGCTGCAGAGTATGGTCTCCTCTTCTTTTTGGCCCTTTCTTTTTCTGGAAAGGAGGTAGGAAGAGGTAGTTACCAGTGGGGCAATCAAAAGGTATTCCAGTTCAGTGAGACAGACTGGTCTTCAGCAAACTGAATATTAACCCTGGTCTCCACAGTATGCCTATAACCTGCGTGTACTAGGTGTCAAGCCTGGAGATGAGACCAGTCTGCATGTCCTGGTGTCCTCAGCAGATGGGAAAGGGTGATGCAGAATGAAGTTCTATGCTCACCCTGAGAGATTTCATGTCTTAGCCCAGGGGGCTGCCTCCTAGCAGGGGGAACCCTGACCCACAGCACATCGTCCCGATGTCTGCTACCTTCCCTCAGGGGCGATGGAGCAACAGTCGGGACCATGAACACAGTCCCAACAGCCAAGCTCTGATCCCTGCTCCCAGGAATGGCCAGCGCAGAGCCACGAGGTTGCCACCTCTTCCCCTAAAACCTGGGACGGGTCCCATCACTGGGCTTGCTGATAGCAGGGTACTTATAGAAGAAGCATCTCTAAAGCAGGGGTCATTTGCTTTAAATTGCATACCCCAGTGTGTGTGACTGTGTGCCAACAGATGGTGTCCTGGCCTGTATAAGGCACCATTTAAAGTGTTGCAGGCCAGTGGTTTGGTTTACCATCATTAATTCTTTTCAATCACAGCGTTTCTTTGCAGTTATAAGGAGTGGTTCTTGTACAGCCTTTTTATATTCACAAGATACATATTCTAGCACACTGAGAAGATGGATTTAATTGCAGATTTCATCAGCACAGCAACCCATTGTTTCTTCTTCTGCAGCACCAACATGTGAAATACATGTGGCCAACTGGTCTGCCATTAGCATCACTCTGAAGTCTTCATATAAATTTCAGTTTGTGTAGAAATCTTTGTCTCATTTTCACCAGTTACTGAAGACCAGCCCAGCTCTGCAAATAGAAATCCAAAGCAGCTGGAGAATAAAATGGGACTTGGTGCAGACGGCTCCTAACTCGAGGGGGCTCTGCCGGGTCTGCGGCGTTCACCCTGCACTTGCTGCCAGGGAGGGAGCTGCCCAGAGGGCTGCTGTGACCCAGATTGGCACAGACTTTTCCTTGCTGTGTTACAAGAAACAGCAGGATACAGCAGCCTCTGATTTCCACAAAGATGCTGGTCAGTCAGCTGGTCGGGCATGTGTCTGATGAGCAGAAGTCATGCAGTACATCACTGCTGTTATGCCGCTTAACAAGTGCATGTGCAATAACAACGGTGAGAGGCAGGGTTATAAAATTTTGTGGGTTTCAGTTCCTTAGGGGCTCATTTCCCACCATTTAAAGGGGAAGACTGCAAGCTAGCAGAAATAGGCACGGTGCCTGTTTCCACATTCAGCCCTTCTTGCGCACCCATCCTTTCACATGGTGGCTACTTGGGGCTGCCCCCAAAAGGTGTCTGTCAGCAGCCTGTGCTGCGGTATGTGGGAATACCACTAAGGGTGGATTAGGCTAAAGTGACTTAATGCCTTTTACGTAGGGCCTATTCCAAGTGTGAACATTTGTCTCCTGAGAGAAAAATCTATATACTTATATACTGTGTGTCCAGCCACATATTTTAAAGCATATTTTAAACCTCAGCCAAGTTTTTCAGGGAAAAAATTGGTAACTGAATCAGCAATCCAATTTAACTGTGTAACAGCATCAGTAGAAAACAACGATTAGGAACAAGTTTAAAGAAGTTACAGGTTGAGGAAAACAAGTTTCCATGACTCATGATTCTCAGGCCAGCAGCACATGTCCAAAGCACTTCAACAAGGACATGCTCCGAGCTGCCGCTGCTTTCAGCCATATGTGGGTCAGTGTCTCGGGGCCAATTACTTGGTGCGTGCTGGCTGATGACCTCTTTAACTCAAGGGCTGGAACAGACCTCACCCACTGAGAAACAGCCCGTGCACGCAGGAGCAGGGCTGATTAGAGCTAGGGCTCAGAGCTGGAAGAGCTGCAGGGGTTCATTGTGGGCTTAAATGTGTTTTATTCACCACATGTAATGGAATGGGAGCATTGAAAAACAAATCTCCCATTACATTCTTCCAGATAATACTGTATTATCTGAAATGGGGCTTCCCTCAGTTTGGATTTTGACAGAAAGAGTATAGAAATTGGTTTGTAAATAGGTAGGCTTAATGTAAAGTGTTTCTTATAAAGATGGGCTTTGTCCCCACAGAAGTGTCCTTTATTCAGTCTCTGTTCTGTACTAGCTCTTACGCCTTGCTCAGTGCGTAGTATCTGAGCATTGACAGCTACTGAACTACTTATTACTATTAATAATTAACGAAGGCATTTTATTTAATTCTGGAAAAGATGCAATTCTCCATGTATATGCCTTTACTCCACTTGTTTCAGTAGCCTGGGGCAAGTTTGCATAGCCCATAGCTTGGGCTGTAGAGGCAGTTTAACCTTCCCTTGGGACTCAGCTCACTCCAGAAGCCTTTTGCTCTCCCCATTTGATGGTCAAAAGTATTGTCAAAGTCAGCAACACCTCCAACTCATCCAGGGTCTGTAAGATGCTGTAAAGAAGAGGAAGCAAGCTTACTGGATTTCAGCCAGCTTGGCCCTGGTGGAAAAAACTCTTCCTGATCTGCAAGCAAGCCATCAGTGAGTCATGTGGCATCCTGAAAAACACAGCTCATGTGTGACAGCTCTGGAGAGGGAGGAAACACAGGGCAGCTCAAAAGGATAAGAGGCTTTTGGAAGGTCATCAGTGCAAGTGAGTCACAAAAATATGACTCACGCAGAGTGAGACATACATGCAAATCCAATCAGCCCTGGCAGTTTAATTTGCACGCGCTAAGTCTGTGAAAGAATTGCTATGCAGGACCTACTAAGTAAAAAAATAAGTTGGGCACTATTAAAACACATTGTTCTCCTCATGACTGTCGTGTGTGACTATGTGGGAAGCAGAAAGCTCCAGAGGAACTGCTGAGGATCTGACTCCTGCTCCTCCACATGTGTTACTGCCTCCTGTCTTCCTTCCAGTCACTTTGCTCATCTCTGCTGGCCAAATGGAATCTCTCCTGCTGGTGAAGGAGATGATGGATGTTAGCACTTTGCCCAACCAGTTAAAAAAAAATTGGACACAGCTAGTTGTTTGCCAGGCAGCAGACCTACCCAGAGCCAAGTGAGCTCCAAGAACAAAACCAGTGAAGTTTATGATCCTGCGGTATGGTTATTGCTGCAATAACAGTTTTTTTGCTTTATACTGAGAAAAAAAATGAAGCATTTGTAATAACAGTTAAAAGGTCAGAAGTAATTTCAGATTTCAATAAAAACTTTTACACTGGCAATTTTTCTCTAGTCAGGCAAGAATAGGAAGACCCCAGACCATTCCAGTCATATGGAATACATCGATTTAATGTCAGATTAAGTGAAACAGAGTATTAAAACAATGCAGGTGATATACAGAATCATCACATAGTTATTGGCCAGACTTCCACTCACAAGACAAGAAGGGTTTCCTGTAATTTGCTTGATGATTCTTCAGTCCCCAGCATGCTTGTACTCTTTTTACTGGGGTTTTCTTCCACTTTCTAATACTACTAACCCCCAGCTGACAATATTTAAACATCCTTACCATGGAGGAATCCAAAACTGGTTTCTTTTTGCTGCTGTCCCTGAGACATGCTGCATCTGCAGCACCTTCTCTCTTTTGTCACAGTGTAACTTGTACCTTCATTTTTTGCTGTAAAACTCACCTCTGCTGGTATGCAGAATCCCATGCAGAGTAACGAGTTGTCTGACTGAACTCATACCTCTCTGTATTTCTAGGGAGGAGTGAAAAAAGCAAGCCAGCATACGTAACCTGCTCATTTAAGTATAATGGAGGTTATACACACAAAATGACATTACTTTAGCTATATTCAGGCCCAAAGAAACTGTTTCTTTTCAAAACAATTAGTCTACATTAAGTATGCTGTAATATTAAATATCTGGAATAGTAAACTTCATTCAGATGATAGGTCTAGATTGCAGTATCTCTGCCTAGATGGAGCAGCTCATAGTGCAACACAAGTATCCATAATCACAGAACCATATAGTCACAGAATGGTTTGGGCTGAAAGGGACCTTGAATGGTCATCTAGTCCAACCCCCTGCTGTGGGCAGGGACGTCTTTCACTAGACCAGGATGCTCAAAGCCCTGTCCAACCTGACTTTGAACACTTCCAGGGATGGGGCATCCACAATTTCTCTGGGCAAACTGTTCCAGTGCCTCACCACCCTCATCGTAAAAAGTTTCTTCCTTACGTCTAATCTAAATCTATCCTCTTTTGGCTTAAAACCATTGCTCCTTGTCCTGTCACTACAGGCTGTGGTAAAAAGTCTCTCTCCATCTTTCTTATAAGCCCCCTGTATATAAAGGCCACAGTAAGGTCTCCCCGGAGCTTTCTCTTCTCAAGACTGAACAACCCCAGCTCTATCAGTATGAGGAACCGTGTTGGATTACTCACAGAGCCCCTACACATACCTACAATCACTGCAACCAGAAAGTGACCGTCCCGTGGTTCTATCAATCAGGCTCATATTCTTATTTATATAAGAATTGAAATGCCCTAACAGAAAAATGTGTATGGTTTATTTTCTGCACAGAATAATAAATCTCTTTTCTTTGCAGGGTTACTTGATAAGCTGTGTGTGGAACTGTTACCGATACATTAACAGCAGAAACAACTCAGATGTGTTGGTGTACATTACCACCAATGACACTGCGGTAAGGATGTTAGATTGCAAATATTTGCCTAATATTATGCATTTAAGAGCTTTATTTTATATTAATTTCTGACTTCTTAGTTAACCATCTTAATTCCTTTGAGAGTCCTCATCTGTTGGTTATGTTTAGACTTGAGATTCAACAGACTGGTGTGCTGTGATTACAAATCACATCTATTACTAAAATACTGGGTTTATTTTATGCATATAATCTGTTAAAGAATCTGTGTTAAGCATAACCTATAGCTTACCCCGTGGCCCCAGGAATTAACCCCAGTTCTGAGCTCTCCAGCTGTGTCATGATCTGGACAGGGGAGGCGACTGATTAGGACCCAGGGATGCCATGGTCTACACCTGCAGACAAATGTGGATTTAGCTGTAGAAACTGTGATTTAGGACATTCAACATCCGGTGTAGTGCTTTACACATTCACAGAGAGGAGCTAAAAGGCAACAAAAGTTCAGTGATTCATCTCCCAGTGCATGATGGGTTTTGTATAGTAAGGAGACATAATGAAACAAAGATTGACATGAAAGAAATGAATAAACAGATTTTAACCTCAAAGAATGGAAGGTGTCAGTTCACTTTATAGTAGTTTAGTGCTGACATGCATATGTGCAGGGCACAACTGTTAAGCAATATCTTGCTTGTTGCAGAAGGCAGTGAAGGAATACAAGAAGAAAGAGTCCCTGGAAAGAGCTAACACTGTTTGCAGCGGTTATCTCCATGGAGCTGCTCAGTTCCACCCAAACTACACACTGAGGGCACTGTGTCAAATCAGTCACTGGGGTGACTCCACTGGCTTATGTAATGAGGGTCTTTACATCATTTAATGGAATGAGAGCAGCATGAACTTGGTCCTTTGGATCATCAGGGTAAAATTTCAGGATTGCCTTCCTCAAGTTTTTCTAATTGTGGGTGGTCTCCACACGCTGAGGTACTAGACCATCAACTTTAAACCATTAGAATGAGCGATTCCTGTGCAGCTGCAAGGACTTAGAAAACTATTACTACTTTTATACGAAAGTTGTAACTCTTGCATAGTTATTTGTCTTCAATACCTGGAGCTTTAAGAAAAGCGTAAGAAGTTTTACGGACTATGATCAGGGCTGGCATTTAAGTATAAAAATATGGGTTTATTGAAAGCTAAGAAGTATTACTACTTTCCTTACTGGAATCTACGTTGAATAAAACCAGGAGTTTTATGTGAAATAATTTTGATAGCTCTTTTGTTCAGCCTGTGTGTTGTTGTAACTCAGCTTCAAACATTGCTAACTCTACAGCCCACAGAACTGGCAGGTTCAGTGGTGTGAGAGTGTCAGCTGAATTATCTGGGAAACTAAACTTACCAAAGCTTTTTAAAAGCTACGTTAAAACCACTTGCTTCACTGCTGTCTTTACAAAGCAAAGACTTTGGTTTTCAGAGATGCCTGGTTACCAAAACTCCTCGCAGTACTTTTGTATTTAGTAATTACCGAAGTGCTCTGAGCTGCCTCCTCATCTTTAAAGCACTTGTATTTTGTGAGGAAAGGAAGCCCTTTTATCCCATTTGCAGATGACGTATTCTTGCACTGAGAGTTTAATTTATGTTTGCTTATCTTGATCTTACAAGACAGCTATGGCAGAGGCAGGTTTTGAGAAAGGCTGTGCCCTCCTAACTAGTGCCCTGACCATAGGACTCTTGTTCTTTCCTCAATATTTACACCTCCTTAATTTGAATATGGTCAGAATCTCTTGCTTTCAGGTATGATGCATCTGTTGTTCATTCTTTCTAAGTTCAATGAGATGATGTCAGATCAGGTCCTATAGAAAGAGCTGTTTGGGAATCTATCAGCTGACCAAAAAATTCACCAAAAAATTCTTGTTCAGGAGTAGAGAAAGGCTCTGAAGCAATGCTGCTGGGGAAGAGTTTCTCAGGGCCAGCCAGAGAGGCAGGAGGAGAGAGAGTCACTAACAGCCTGGGTTTTCAATTATTTATTTGGGATGGAGGCAAGCCTCATTCAAACCCATGTCTGACTGCTCCTCTCCAGTCAGGATGAGCTCCTTCATCCCTAGGTGACGCAGTCGGTCTGCATCTCTTGCACACCCTTCCCTGACAAGCTCCATGGATGCCCACCAGCACAGTGCACTCAGCAATGTGATGGAGGAGCTGACGTGCTCCTGAGCAGCCTCTTTCTTTCTTCTGCTCATTGCTGAGCTTCAGCAAGTAACAACAGTCTGTAGGGTTAAATCCTCATCATCCTCCACTGTGAATCAGAAGATTGTTCTTCCCTCCCTTCACCCTCCCAAATCAGACTCAAAAAGATTTTTTTTCTATGTCTACATTGAGAGACATCAGCAAAAACACCTCTTCATGTGACTGGAAAAAAGTAAGCTCATTGCAGTTGGATAAAAATGGTTTCAAAATGAAGTGCAGAAGAATGGGACTTTGAAAGTTGAGTGCTGAGGACCTTTGAGAGTTTAGGACTCTTGAAGAAACCTCATGAAATTTTGAACTGCTGTGATAGGTCACTGCTGTCTGTTGAATTGTATAATATTCCCCCAACACTCAAGTGCACTGTTGTATTAAAACAGTTTTTTCATTTTTATTGATGCTGGGAAACTTCTTTCGGCAGGGCTCCTTCATGCCAGCATGCCTTTAAATTATAAACTACAAGTTTCTGAAAAAATGTGAGTCAATTTCTGCCCTCTGCTTTGAAAGAACTGTGTCATTTTTAGAATCAAATCTGCTACCTGAATTCCAGCAGAGCTGCAGGTCATATCTGCAGGGCATATTCTTGTCTTCAGGTATGTTTTTTTTATATATGCTTATCATCAGCATTAGCTGAAAGAATACCAATCTGTACAAATGGAAGTGAAAATCTAAGCTTAAATATGGAACTGGGCATAATAGCTACAATTTAGAGTAACAAGTTTTAAATATACCCCAACAGTTCCAAAATCTAGAAATCAGATCCAAGCTGCTACCTGCTAATATCCCTTGTACTGCATGGTAATTAATGCATCTCATCTACACTCCACACACAAGATTATTTTTTTTTAAGTTATTAGGTTTGCAAGTGCTAGACACTGTATTACAAAAAACATTTAGAATAGAGTTCAGATATGGGCTAGAGTATGGGTTAGTTTAGTGCCAAACTTAAAAGATCTGGTTTATGTATCGGGATGCTTAGAAACTCAAAATCTTTCTGCAGTTACATAAATATTTTCAATGAAGCTAAGAAATTTATTACTACAAACATTTTATTACTGTGTCTTACAGTTTTTTAGGAGAACTGTCTTTGAAAAATATCTTAAAAATGAAATGTATACCTTATTTCTATTATAATTGGCACTCAGGGGAAAAAAAGAAACCTCTGCCTTCAATAACAAATCATCAACAAATTTATCCTTGAATTCAAAATTCAGTATACCTGCAGGATTTATACTGAAAATGTAAAAGGATTGGGTAAACCCCTGTCCGCTAATAACTCTAATTACAGACAATTAGATAGCCATAAACAATTGCATTCATGTTATGATTAGTTGATGATTGTTGTATGGAATTTTTTGAAGGGACACCTCTGTCTGTTGTAAGAGAAGGCATGCCAGCTACAATAGTTATTCTTGTCTCTGGTCTATTAACATCTTGGCAAAACCAAATTCTTGGATCTTCCATTGCCAGATAAATACAAATTTACTTATACCTTCATAAGGATCATTATTTTCCCTCTTCTAACTTTCAGACTAGGAGTTGCCTGGTTTACCTGCTCAGAACTCTTAAAAAATATATCTAAGAGTTTCAATTTAAATGGAAATATGACATTAATGACTGAGCTTTTCTCAAGAAGAACAATCAAATCCTTACTAGCTGGGATGCTGTCTCACAAGAGATAGGAAGGGTCCATGGTTACTTGCTGGCTGCA
Organism: Haliaeetus leucocephalus; assembly: GCF_000737465.1. NCBI lineage: Eukaryota > Metazoa > Chordata > Aves > Accipitriformes > Accipitridae > Haliaeetus > Haliaeetus leucocephalus. The sequence continues at coordinate 19,095,602 of NW_010972991.1, read as the reverse complement.
GCAGCTGTGAACCTTTCTAAGATGTTTGGATTACAGGTCTCTTTCCTAAGAAAGAAGGAAACTTCTTTAATATAGAGCACTAGGATATGGTTCAAAAGAATAAGAAGCTGTGATTGTATATAATTGGTTATCTAGTCCAGAAAGTTGATCTGAAAATAATAACCAGATTATCTTTTGTTTTACTGCATTTCTTAATTTAGCACTGGTAAGGTCTGTAAGCACATTTACACATCACATCCAGATTCGATTAGGAGAATGGATAACTCCTTAACCACAGCTGTGCGAGCCTGCTTCTTGTTCTTCGTTTCTTGACTCTCTGTGTTCAGGAAGTCCTTGGTGGGTCTCACAATTAGTTTCCCCCATTTCTATCTAAAGCAAGTCCATCACAACTCTGTAAACTCATGTACATGAGCGTGTACAGGTCTCAACAGCAGTCTTAATCCATCTTCTTCTTGGCTGGTCACGTGGTGGAAACCTACTGATACCTCCTTCCAGGAGATGAGCTTTTGTGTTTTCTGTCCCCATACAGGACTGCTCTACCAAGGCTGGTCGCTGGCACTCCTTTACCTTCTCTCACGCTCCTCGTGAGTTCTGCTCTATAGACCCCTCTCTGTTATCAGCCCCCAATTCAGTAATACTTTACTTAAAAAAAAATTCAGCTGTCCCTCTGCCTTTGTACTAACCATCTAATTTTCATGCCACTAAAAGCCATGAGAACAACTGAAGTATGGACTGATCTGGGGGGGGAAATTCCCAGCACAGAAGTTTCCAGTTAGTTCCCTCTGATCAAACTGGTTCTTATAAATAATGCTCATAGATCTGAACTGTAACTAACCTGATAGCTACAGTTATTGGCTACCAGATAATCTGATTTTTGTCACTCTGTGTAAGTGGTTTAAGCCATCCTTTTTGCCAGTGTGCCATCTGGAACAAACGAACATCCTCCCCGCTGCAGGCTGTGAACGGGATATTCCTGCTGCCCCTGTTAGGTGAGAGGTCCTCCTTCTGTGGCCCTTGATCGAAGTTGGACACCACATGAACGTACCTGGCTTGGCTCCATGAACAAACTGCATTATGGCGTTGGTGCGCCAGCTGGGGCTGGGCAGGGGAATGGTCTTCCCCAGTTGGTGGGAAGATGTGACCCTCTTATGCTCCAAGGGCTGATAACGCCAGGACCTGGGGATCCAGCTGTGTACCTCAGTCTCAGCAGAGTCACTTGGGGATATGGTATCATCTCCCTCCTGTAAGTGTTTTTCCAATACTGCTCTCCCCTCAGTTTCTGGACTTATCTGTAGGAGATTTTGGCATGGAAGTAAGGTGCCTCCCCCGCAGTGAACCGTATTAACCTGAAGATTATTTTTTCCACTTTCCCAATCTGGGATTGCTTTTTCCTGCCAACTGCTGAAGCACACCATGGGTGAAGATTAATTTTCTACACTAATTTAAACTGTGACAGCAGTACCATGGAAATGTTCATCCAGTTTGGAAAAATTGCCACTGTACAAGTGCAGAAGATAACCCAAAGTTAGATATTTTCTTCTCTGGAGCAGGAATAGCTCTTTTGTGCTCTTGAACAGCCAGAGGATTTCATTTTGTTTATTTTTAACTCTCACTGAAGCCAATCAATGGAAGTTTCATCTCCAGTCATGCTGGCAGAGGGGATAAAATGTAAAGCTGTAAATCTCTTTTCAAAGTGGGATTTAGATCCGTACATACTTTATCAAATAGCTCCAGTGGATCCTATCTGACATACATTTATCCACAACAGTTAAGAAGTTACTTGTTTTTTCAATGCAGATACATTCCTTCTGTGGACATGACATCAACTAAGTAGCCTGTAATTAATCTGTCAACACTTTTGTTTGCTCTCCCTTTCTCAAAGCAATAGGAGACCTATTTGAGAAGTGCAGGTTAGGTCTTTCATTCCTGCTGGATGATTCCTCTGAGCAGAGGAACCATATTCTTTGGTAAGGTTGGAAGAGCCATTCTTTGTGTTATTGTGTTTTTCTACTGTCATGGTTTAACCCCAGCCAGCAACTAAGCACCATGCAGCTGCTCCCTCCCCCCCCCCCCCCGCCAAAGTGGCATGGGGGAGCGAATTGGAAAAAAAAGGTAAAACTCGTGGGTTGAGATAAGAAACAGTTCACTAGAAGAGAAAGGAAGAAACTAATAATGATAATAATAACAATAACAAAAATGACCATAATAATAAAAGGATTGGAATATACAAAACAAGTGATGCACAGTGCAATTGCTCACCACTCGCTGACCGATGCCCAGTTAGTTCCTGAGCAGTGATCCCCCCCAGCCAAGTCCCCCCAGTTTATATACTGGACACGACATCACATGGTATGGAATATGCCTTTGCCCGATTTGGGTCAGCTGCCCTGGCTGTGTCCCCTCCCAACTTCTTGTGCCCCTCCAGCATCCTTGCTGGCTGGGCATGAGAAGCTGAAAAATCCTTGACTTAGTATAAACACTACTTAGCAACAGCTGAAAACCTCAGTGTGTTATCAACATTCTTCTCATACTGAATCCAAGACATAACACTATACCAGCTAGCAGAAAGCAAATTAACTCTATCCTAGCTAAAACAAGGACAGCTACATGTGTGGAAGGTGATTAGTTTGGCTATGGACGGAGGGAAGGACCTTAGACTTGTGCCAGTTAAACAGACTGAAGCATAAGGTGGAGCCCAGAGGCAGACAAACCATGCACAAGAGCTCTTGTTTCTGGTAGGTGCTTTGGGACCTGTGATTTCCAGCTACTGACCCAGTTTTAGGATGGTATATATCAGAGTAGAAGACAACTTGGAGAAGAATACTGCTTTTTTATTTTCCATAGTGTGACATAAAAATCCTACCAACTTGGCAATGTTCATCAGGTAGCTTATCTTGTGTGTCAGTTTGTATGCATAATGTTATTACTGAGCCACTAGATCAGAGGCATCTTTTTCCAGTGAGTAGTAACCATGAACATACTTTAAAGTGAGTGAACACCACAAATTAATACCGCTGGCATGACTCACTCTCTGAGCCCTTCTCAGGGCCTCCAACTGAGTCCAGGCAAAGGAGGTCTGACCTTCCTTAGTGGAAACTGCCTGATGAAACCTGCAAGAGGGAAAGCAGGTAAAACAGGAGGCAGAGAAGAAGAAGAAGCAGCAGCAGGGACAAGAAAAAAAGGGATATAAGCAGAACTGCCCAGTGCTTGAAGTAAAGGGGGTGATTAGTTAGTAACCATATGCAATAGTCTACATGAGACCTGGGAGTGTGCTTTAAATGCTGGATCTGGGTTTTTTTGCAGAATTGTGCTTAAAAACATTCCCAGAGCAATGTCTTTAATCAGAGAATCTTCAAAGGTCTCAGGCTCCACATGGATGCCAGCATTCACGTCTTGCTAGTGTGCATGTGCGACGTGCATTTTCTCCTCTTCTGTTTGATTTTGAGTTGCAGAAAAGTATCATGACAGCCTGCATCTGCCTACAAACAGCTATTCAGCTGCTCCAGCATTTCATATTCTACCTGCAGTGAAGTCCCATCCCTTGTCAGTTGTCCTTTAATCTTAGCAAAAAGGTTGGTTTTTCTTCTTTCTTTTTAACTTTCCCATCTTATCATCTATACTCAGCTCTTTTTTCCACTACTTCCTTGTTTATGGAAAGATTTTGTCTTAAAATCCAGCATTCCCTGTGGTCTGAATTTCTTCATGCTGCCTGTTTGTTGCTTAGTGCTATTTGCTAATCACGCTTCTTGTTACACGTCTCACCTATTACTGGGTAGCTGCTCTCAGAAGCCAGCTGTGCTGTTTGGAACAGGCTATTAACAGTGTCAGTTTGGGGCAAATACCCTCTTAAGTTTAAAAATAAGATTTCCAAAACATTTTAACTTGTCATTAGAGTCATTAAATTTACTTACAAGTTAAATTACAAGATCAAAATATACATCTTTATCTATTTTCCTCAGTAGATTTTTATTTTAAACACAAAAACTGTATTTGTTTGCAGCTCAAATACTAGTTATTCTAATATATGACAATTCATAAGAGATTTGCAATAGAAATAGACAAATCTGTTCTGTGTTCATAATTAGATTAAAAAGAAGACATGAAATGGGGATTTAAATCTTCCAAATATTTTTGGTTCCACTAATTGGGACTGTTGCAATGTAGGAAAAAACAGAGTGTTTATAAATTTGCAGTGTTTCTTTACAGACCCTTTTTTTCTAACAGGCTTGATTCATTACCATCTGACAGCTGCTGGATTGTGGGCTTCAAAAAACAAGTCAAAGTCTTCAGTATAATTCCAAGGATGTGTATCAGTGCAGCAAAAGCCGATGACAACTTAAATCCCTGTTGCCAAGGATATATGGGTGTAGAAGCTGAGCCGTGTGTGAATTTTCCAGGTCAGGCTCAAGTTGTAGTTACACTGTGCAACGAAGGACAGGGAGGCCTGAATTCACTCAGGCAGGTATTGCTCAAACAGGGAAATGCAGTAGGGTGCAAGAGGCAAAGTCACAGCAGCCGTTAGCCACATTATGGCTTTAGAGCCATATAGTTGGCCCATGCTAGAAGCCCTGCCCTTCTGCAGAGCTGCTCTTCCCAGAGGCGGTCCTGCCTTCGGCTCCAGCACTAGCTCATCCAGTATCTTTGCATCGCATCCCCTTGCAGAGCGCAAGCCTGGCCTTTGCCAAGCGGAGGAGGAACTCCTCACACGTCCCAGTCCCTCCAGCTCCGAGCCTCTCTGCCGAAACTTACCCAGCACCACAAACTGTGCAGATGCAGAAAGAATATCAGCCATCAGTTAGGTGGGAGGGAGGCTGGTGGTTCAGTAGATGGCATTGTTCTCTCGGAGACTGCGTGAAAGCAGTGCACAGCTCCCTGGCAGGGAGGAGCACCCAGCTGCGGTTGTTTTGCTGAGGGTGTGACAATAAGCGAGAGGTCTGGCTTCCTGCAGTTCTTAATAGCTTCTGGTGATTTCTGGACCATTCCTTCAGTCTGATTCCAATTCACTTTAACGGCTCCCATAGAGCGACCGCGCTCTTCCCAAGCATCCCTCAGGACTCTTTATGGACACAGGACTGTCTGCTGTGGTCTGTCCTGAACTGCACAGCACTTGTGGTTTTTTGGTTTTCTTCTTACGAGCAGTGAAGAAAGTGAGGTCTGTTTTAAACGAACGCTGTGACAAACACTCAACTTCAGAAAGAACAAGGCTGAGTGGGCATTCATGTGCCAAATTTAGAAGATCTGCAAAAGTTTGTGGGAGTTTCTGGTTGGCAGGTGCTTTACAGATGTGATTTACTAACATTAATGGATTTTTATATAAACATAAGACTTTTCCCTCAAGCTGTCAGTTCATCACTTTTCATGACACTAGTCCTTTGTAGTTTTAACACAGTATTTTAATAATTTGGTTATAAGCAAAGGCTTCCCTTCAGCATTCACTAGGAAATGCCTAAATACACTGTGCAAGAAAAGCTGGATTTTATATGGCAATCTTATGACTTACTTTTTAATAGGGATACCAAAAGAATGTGTTTGTATAAAAACAAAAATTAGTGAAAAATATGTATGGAAGACAGAACTAGAGGTTGGTCATCTCAAAATCCCAGATCTTACTGCTCCCGAAAGTTATAATGAGACTTCAAAACCTACCTCCAAACTTTACAACTGGCCCATCTCTCTGTTGTGGTGCCCAAAGACTGACATCGGGTCATCCCACGTCCCTAGGCATACAGACAGGGAGAAACAGTCCATCTGGTGAGATGAAGATAAGACAGAAGCCTTTCCAGCAATATCTGTAATGCAAGCATGGCTGTGATAACCGCTGTTGGGAGATGACCAGTCCTGTCATACAATTTGGCTGCCCCATGTGAGCTATTCCTAGGTTCCTGTCATATTAACTCTTGAGTGGGATACACGATGTAATTGTAAGAGGAGATAAGGTCAGAAAGAGGTGCAGGTTAGTAATTAAAAAGTCCATTGAAATATTAGTGCTCTGTTACAGTCTCTGCACTCAGGACAACACATCAACCATTTGTTACACAGAGTCAAAGTATACTTCAAGTCTTCAGTACTGATGACATGCAGGCAAGTACCCCCGGAGAAAGCATGTGCTCATCCAGCAAATGCTCATTAGGGAAAAATTGAAAAAATAAATATGTTCTGTCCATACAAAATCATGATGTGCAACTAGAGATGCAGCAGTAGAAGGCTGGCCAAGATGTAGGAAAGACTTCTGTGGCCTGAGGTGGACTATCTCTCCATGCCTTTGAACGGAGGAGGTAATTACACCATTATTCTGGATGACTTTTATGAGGTTGCACATGATGGAAAAAACCAATAGTTTCCTGAATCCAATTTTCTTCCCACGCAAGGGTAATCACAATCTGTCCCTAAATATTGTTGTGTCCTAGTAATATATACATTTATTCCTCTATATGGAGTGCTGAAAACATTGTGCTGCTTCATTACAGAAATCCATAAACTCGTGTAAAGTTTCTTAAATAGTGTCTTGGAGAGCTGGTGGCTTGGAATAAACAAGCAGTTTTGTCACAGGAAAGCAAAATACACCAACTTTAACTTTGCACAGATGATTTTGCAGCATTGAGGCCTACTTCTTCACTGAATGGGGTTATAAATTATCTCTGAGCTATTCTGCTTCCAGTTACACCATCTGTAATCATTCTAGTGTGGTTTCTAAAGGAAATGCATACATATAAACATGAAAATACTTCCTGTCCATGTTGAGAAGAAGGTTTCTTGGGATTTATTTGACAAACAACATATCATGAAACCCTTAAATAGTAATTAACTAGCACATTTTGGACAAACTTTTCAAGTAAAAGCATCTGTGCATTAAGTAAAACATTTCCCCTTTTATATTAAATATGATTTGGCTCGGATATGAAGCTTTGGCCCTATACCCAAGGCTTTTTTATCTGATGATAGGGGAAGGAGAAAAAGAAAGATGGGAAAGGTTTTTTGTGAACATTACTCTCTGACTTCCTCAGCAACAGTTCCTTTGACTGGACTCATTTGACCAGAGCAGCCATTTACATTGTAAACAACCACCTCTGAAGCAGATATTTATAAGCATTTATTGATAAGAATTGCTTCTAAAGGGCAGTTGATCTCATCTGGAAGAACATGTAACACAGGTCAGGCAGGTGAAAGTCCCTGCCACTCTCCTGAGCACAAAGGAAGCTTCGTCCAGACGGAGGTCAGCTCCCTCCTGACTGTAACGCTTCTTCACATGCCTGGTCTTGGAGCTCTTTCTTCAGCCTGGACCCAAAACTGTCAAGTGAGTTTCTTAGTATGAAGAAATTAACTGTGGACTGCACTGTAGGGGAGCAAGGATCCTTAGTGGGATGAAAGAGTGACAGAACAAGAGAGAACATGATAGAGGTCTTTAAAATCATGAGTGGCAGAGGAGGTAAAGGAGGAACAACTGCTCACTGCCTTAGCAAAAGAACTAGGGGACGTTCAGTGAAATAGCTAGTGGCAGGTTTCATAGCAAACCAAAGAAGCTATTTCTTCACCTAACACCTAGATCAGCTGTGGGACTGCTTACCACGGCACACTGCAGGTGCTAAAAGTCAGCATGGGTTCAAACACAGGCTAGAAAAATCAGTGGAAGAAAAAATCCTGTAAGACATGACCAGTAATTCAGCAAGTCCTTGACATTCAAATTTCTGACAATTTGGAGAACATTCTGGGCAAGTTGTGACTATATATGCTTGCACTGCTCTTTCTTAATTTCTTTTATTGTTCTGTCTTGCACTTCTCTTTCTTCATCTTCCATCACTGATTGCTGTGATCTGGATGGACATTTCACCTGATCCAGTAGAGCTGCCCCTACATGCACATGCTTAGCTGCAGCGTGATGAAAGCTAATCCCTACTTCTTTCTCTAGTGCTTATGTTGTACGCAACATTTGACTGCTTCTCACTACAGAATTATTATTGTTATTCTTGTTTCTTCACTGCTAGGAAAAAGCTCCCTCTTCTCCTGAAGTCTTTTCATACAGTCAGTGTAAAGTGTGCCTTCATGTTAAGGGGTTAAAGAGAAAACTCTGAATTCTCAATGGATTTAATTTTAATACTTCCTAACTGTTTCAGTCAATCTCTCTCCCTTGAGAATTTGAGTGTGCATGATCTACTGTTCTTCAGGGCCAAATATCACCTACTTTTCTGAAGTTACCTCAGAGATGACCAGATCAGATGACCCAAAGGTGCAGTTTATGAACTGGATTTTTAAAAGTAGCGGAAGACCTTGGGTGACTCACTTCTGAGACATCTGAAAAGCCTAGGGCTTAAAAACTCTTGAGCACCCATTATAGAAAAAACACTTTTCTTCAGAAACTCTTAATAAACACTACTTCTTCCCACCGTGCTTACAGAAACATTAGAAACTTTTGAAGAGTCTGCCTCAATAAAATCAGTATATATAGTAACTTCCAGTAAATTTTGTACAGGAAATAAAACATGTGCTACATTGATAGTCTTATTTCCTTTAAAATAAAATACAAAATTAATTATATAATCAGTGATATTTACATATAGCCCAGTGCTCATTGTCATACATAGCACTAAATGAAATAGCTGCCACTTGGTGCATTGAGCCTCTGAAACAGAGCTCTACCAAGAAGATTTGGATTTCTGAAAATTTTAAGCAAAAAATACATCTTAATTTTATATTTTCCTCTGTAGTCTCAGACTTCTCAGAAGAAAAGAACATTGTCAAACTTGACAGGAAAACGTTGCAAAGAGAGAATTATTCTCAGCCTTTCCTGCATACGGAGTGAAGCAATCAGCCAACTATAGCTGTTTATACACACAGAAATCTGTTTTCCCCAGGTGATCTTCATAATATTTGCGTAGCCAAGAACCCAACAGTACACAAGGGCAGTTGGGACTATCTTGAACTGGACAGGCGGTCACGTCGGCAGCCTCCCCTCTAGAGCTCTTTGTAGGCTCACTGCTTGCTTCACTGCAGCTGAACATGGTTTAGGTTGCAGTTGATGGCTCCTCAAAGCACCGCAGCTGTGGGAGGAAATTCCACTCCTCTTGGCTGGGTGAATGACAGGAGAGCAGGGAAGTAAACATGAAATCAGTAAATGTGATTGCATACCATTAAACCCTCTCCAAACTGTGCAATGGTATCAAGATTATAACAAGTTGGTGGTCGGTGTTGGGCTGGAATCACTGAGATGAAATGAACCCAGAGTAGAGGATTGGTGCAACTAGGAATGTGCTGCTTAAAACCTTGTCTTTCAATTCAGTTGTCTCTCAACGTGATGCATCAGCCCTGTGCTACATTGAAGAGAAAATCTATCCTGAATTAGGAAAGGCATGCAGTGACTGTATTTCAGCCTACAGCTGTGTCAGTGTTCGTCCCATCACCAGGCCAGGGGCTGCACGTTGGACAGAGGCTCCCTGATGAGGAAATTCCTGTGGTTCAGCACTTTTAGCTGTGAAACAGTCCAGCACTGTCTGTGGCATACTCTCACCATCTGCCTACCACTATTCACTTTGTGGTTACTCTCCCTCCCTTTTTAAATAAACAGAGAATAAGGCCTGAAGCCACTGACACTTTTTATGCGAGCTGTGTGAAAGAAAAGGCTCCTTTTGCCCTCTCTCCTTTTCCTCCCCACATATTCACAGGAGCCTCCCATAAGGATTCCTGGTAGCGGTTTGGGTGCCTGAAATGTAAAGTTCACTTCTGCAGAAGAATGATACATAATGCACACATAGCTGTGGTGAAGAGGTTGGGGTAAACATTTCCAGGCATAGGCTGAAATTTCTGCAAATATATATTTAGCTTGTAAATATTTCCACAATTTAGTCCCTGTCTCATACAGTCATGTGCAAGTTTCATCCAAGAGACTTTTAAATTTGTCTTAAGGTTTCCAACACTTTTTAAGATGTTTCAAATAATAGGCCTGTTTTACAAATGGGAGACCTTCCTAAGGCAAAGTCAAAGAATTTGTGAAAACTCAAAAGGTCAGCAACACGACCAGTATTAAATTGCAGTAGTGATGACCCTAATTCCACTCAACTACTCATTGTCACCTGTCCCTGTCTATACACTGTGTATTGATGCAATGTGAAGTCCTTCAGCATAAAAGACGAGTTTTTATTGAAAAGCTAAAGTTTGAGAAAACATCCTGAATGCTCACTACAACCATCAGCACTTACTATAGACATTTTAATCTATAGCTTTTTTGGCATTATTAAGTGCATTTCTGTTCTAGAAGGTGTTAGAGAAAAGTATGTTAGAGCTGTCTCTAACAATGTTTGTTTCTAACAAGACATCAAAAAGGTATTTTGCCATTGGAACTCACAGAAGTTTTATATAGCTGCCAGCCAAAATGCTGTTCTATTGGGTTCAGTGAGTTTTGGGTGAGACTCTGAAGCATGCAGAAATAATCAGTTAATCAAATATTTAAGTTTATTCATACAGGACTAAGCACATTTTCTCCTCTAGAAATGTACTAGACACCAAATAGATCTAAGAGCTTGAGTTCAAACAGGAATAAATGCAGCAAATATGAGGAAACTTGTACATATGCTGAAGAAAGAAAATTTTCTACTGGAAGTTCAGGTAAATGTGGAATCAGCTTTAAAAATACGGAGTGATTATTGAAATTATGCAATTCCGCCCCCCAAAACCACCTTTGGTCCAAGATTAATTCCAAACTGTTTGAATATACAAATATTTGCCTGAGTTTCTTCTTAGGCATATTTCTTAGCAATGTCTTTAAAAACCTATTCTCCAAAACCAGATTAACCAGGATGTAAAAAATAAGAAATGACATGTGTTTATATTTACTGCATATGTTATAGCCATTGGCAAGCTTTTATGGTAATTATTTCTTCCAGAGAAGGTCATCCTGTATCATGTGCTTTATAATAGAGAGATGCTTATGTAATACAATTATCCAAACCACTTGGATGACACCAGCTAAGTCAGTACCAGGATTTCTTATGGGTCAGTTCTGGATTATTTCTGCATATTATACAAGACTGCTTATCACAAAATGCTTAAATGGTATTGGGAGCAAAGCCCAGCACCCAGGACTCCCTGTCCCACTTAAGCACCCTAACCATGGGGCTACATAGCCACACTTTCTCCTGTTTTCTTTCTTTCCCCATGGATTCTTGCATACTTGGCTTCACTGTGACAACAGGAGGGTGGAAAATGGTCATTCCAACCTAACTGAAAACCTTGTGTCTGGAGGATTCATATGGCAGATAGGACCTGTAGGTTTGAACCCTCTTGGTTCGGGACCCCCTAGAGCTCTGATCTCAGAGTCTCTGTGCAATGCTTTTATCACCAGATAACTATACAAACAGCGAGTAATGTCACCTCCTCCTCTGGCTGCATGTTAAAGGATGATGTTAAAATGCCACATGGTTCTTAAATACAGTTATAGGGGCTGTGAAAGAAGTTTGGAGCTTCTGTCCTTTGGATTTTAGGCATCCTATAGGACTGAACCCTGCAAATCTAATCTTCCAAACTTGCTTGCTGGTCTACTGATAAAAAGCCAGAACTTCTTTTCACAGCAATCACTGAGTTCCAAAAAATGGAGGTCCTTCATACTTTCTTTTTATAGTTACTTGTGAGTGACAATCTCCAACACTCTGTAAACATTAGTCCCTGAACATCCAGGGGAGCTAACATACATTTCTCTCAATTCACAACAAAGAAGCAAGGAAATGTTCAGATGCCGTGCCTAGGAAGCAAAATGTATCAGTTGTCCTAGTGGTTATTCTGCCTTGGGGATACCATGGACCTAAAATATGCCTATATTTTTGTCCTCATTAATTATTTTAGACTGCATCCATTCTAATCAGGTTCTTAGATAAGACTGAATAGTGAGTTTCTATTTTTCCAGTTTCTGAATTCACCCTTTGGCTCAGTGACTGGCTTCCATTTTATGTCTCTGGAGAGCATAATGTACTGCCTGAGTAACTATTCTGTTTTATGTGCAAGGCACTTATCTGCTTCCATTAAACCATGCTGAAATTTAAAATTAACACAGGAGAAGGGAAAACTGCTCTGATCCAGATTTTCATCTCAGCTACTTTGGTATAAACTAAACGATTAAAATTCTAATGGAATTCATTTTTCCTTGAGATTTTTTGTAAATGGTTACCCATTTCAAGTGTAAACAGTTAAAAGCTGAAATAATTCAAGTTTTATCATATTTCTTCCTTTTGCCAAAATAGACTTAATTGAGAAAAGATGGAAAAATTATTAAGAGCAAGTAATGGTCTGAAACTCCTTTCTTGTTCAAAAATAATTAAAAGGTAGTCTTACAGAGGCAGAGTTGCAAGATTTGTAATTATAGAGTGGTTGAAGAGTTATTCAAACTGTCATGGAAGCTGAAGGATGATTATTTAGACTTACAGTTGACAGATGATTAAGTAATAGTGACAAAACCACACTGACTGAAAGTAAAACAGTTAAATTAGTTTAAAGGACTTTTACTATACTAGTGACATGAGACACTTGGGGTCCCAGCCAGCGTCATGTATTCCACAAATTTCAAGTGCTTTCTTCCATGTGTTGTCCATCACGTTCATTCATCTTAACCTTTGTTTAATATCCTGTCCATATTTTCTTTGTCTAACTCAAATGCTGCTAGGCAAAGGTAGTAATTTTGAATTCTGCTCATTCTACACTCATTGCTTTTTATCACTATTCTGTTCATATCAGGGAATGTAAGATCAGGATATTTAAATATTTAAACACAAAAACGTGTGGGAAGTAAGCCTGTAAAGTCATCACTGATAAAACTGTTCAGACAAATAATCTTTTCCAGCAATAAAGTGACCCTAAACCTCACAGACATTGGGTAAATACTCTTTAGCCTTCCACTGTAGATATTTTCTTGTGAAATTTCTGAACCTTTTTAGTGGTGTCCCCAGTTCATACCCCACACACCTTGAATACTCCTATAGAAATCCATATGCCTTAGGATTTAGCCAGTGGCTTCTCCAAAATGGCTCCTGTAGGTATTCCTGTCTGCCCTCACTTCTTGTTAAACGGTTGATAACTGAGAAAGCATCTTCTGAGGTTCCTTGGGGCCATTGACCCATGTATGAGTTTTGGGTCCATAGAGCAAAGCAGAGTGCTCACCTCCCAAGAGGTAAAAACCTCACCAGGAGGCTGTTCTCCTACCAGACAGATTTTGTTTCATACAGGAGTGAAGGGAATGAAGAAACTCACTCATAGCAGTAAATCCTCCAGGAGACCTACTGCAAATGACAGTAACTTCAACGCTGAAGTAATAAAATCGATGTAACTACAGTAGTCTTAGGACACATTGATCTAAAAGAGGATCAGAGCACAGGAATAGGTATTGTCCTTTATTAATCAGCTCGTAGTCCTGGAATATGGACAGCTTTTTGGACTGTATCTGCTGTCATTTCTTGTCATGACTGATGAAATGGACTCTGAACCAGAAAGGAGTGGACCACAGCTTGGGGCTTAGCATTACAAGAGTGCAATAAGACGGCTAAATCTTCACAAAGTGAACTTGATTCATTTTCAGTCATCTGTAGATCAGATTTAATTACTAATTATATTGCTTCATAATCATCTAATGAACATGTCTCAGTACATCTGAGAAACTAGTACCTTTTTTAGTAACACAAGCACTTTACTAGAAACCCTGTTGTTAAACTAATGATCAGCACTAGGGAGAGGATCTCAGCTGTAGTGTTTTTCACAGTTTACGTGCTTTAGTGGTGTGATTTACTGAGGTTACATTGCAAAATATATTCATGATTTTTATCACAATATTTATTTGAAGTTCTATATGTTGTCCTAATTTCACTAGATATGTAGTCTGCCATAAGCTGTTTGCACCCTTTAAAGTTGACATAATTTATTAAATGTTTTTCAATACAAGGTTTTTTTAGATTATGTAGTGGGTGTGTGCATAGTATATTGCATTTACAAGCTCAGACACATGGTATTAATAAAGAGTGATGGCTCTGACAATTTCCTTTTCTAAATAATGAAACTTTTTTGATTAAGGGCTGAAGATGCCAAGGTAGCCATTCTGTAATCTAACAAACATGTACACAGATGTACTTGAACACATGGTCATCAATGCATGTCTGTAAACTCACATAAGTATAATGTGAATCATGCTTGGAACCATCCTACAAAAGCCTGTTCCAGGGTTGATGTAAATCTATAGAAAGATTCCCACTGATTTTGTTACATTGTGAATGGGGTCCAAAAGGGATGATTACAGATGTTTCTTTGCAGAAGGCAGGTTATCAACTTCTTTAAGAACTGGTGAAATCCTCTCATGGCAAAACTTCCATTGACTTTACTGAGATCAGGATTTTCCCAGTGTATGTTTAGACAATCAACTTTATGTGGTCTTTAATGACCAAGAAGTGATGCTGATAAATCTGGAAATTCCATCATGAATAATTGATCTATGGCTCCGTAAAGTATCTCTGCCAGTGCACTACAACTGATATTCTTACACGATATTGAGATATTTTAGGGAATTTGCACTCATTCTTCATTCAGACATTTATTTTATCCTCAGTCCCTGCTGAGATTCACAGAGCAAGTGCTCCTTTGCCTTTTCACATGCAAGTTAATTAATGTCAGTGCTGGTGCCATTAAAAATTGCATGATAACTAGCATGCTTGCCTAAAGAAGTAGAAATCTTGGTTCAAATCCCTCCTCTGCCCTGTGTGGCCTGAACTTGCATCTCCCGTGTCCTAGGAAGCTGCCTGGACTCCTATGAATGGGGATGAGATATCATTAAAGCTATCTTAATTTCTATCAGATGTTTAAGTATTCACTGAAGGGCTTATGGGAACATGGGTCTTCCTTCTCATGGCTGAGTGCCCCAGAAGCACAAAACTGGAGATTTATTTAGGCATTGGGTAATTTGTACTCCATTTGCTTTTTTTCTGCCCACCACAAAATAATTATTAGCTCTTCCAGGGAAACCTCAGAAAGAGAGATTTTCAGGACTTTTCTCACTCTGGCTTAGCAGTTTGAGCACTCCTCCAGGAGACATGGTTTAAGTGCTCTTGACAGAGGAGAGATGCAGAATAAGCAGCTACTGTCACTGCCAGATTGAACCAATTCAGGTACCAGCAATGAATGCTTTTTGGCTGAAATCAAGCTGTCACTGGAGTCAATAAGAAATGAGAAGAAATTATGTTTTCCTTTGTAATGAAAACAGGCACACAAATTGAAAATGAGGAACCTCAAGCTAATACTGTTTCATTTTCTAACTATTCTGCTCCTGCTACTAATTTACTCTTTTTTCTTATTTTTTAGGATAATGCCTTAAGGGTTTTCTTTTCCATAAATTTTATCAGCTGGCTTCTTTTTAAAAAATATAACCTTTTTTCCTTTCCTGCAGGTCCTGTTGCCACCGTATGATGATCCTGTGAACGGAGCTGCTAAAGATCCACCACCACCTTATGTGTCAGCATAAGTGAGAGTGTGCTGTGTACCTAGGGAGGATAGCTTTACTTTTCTGACATTGGAGCAATAGTTTGATAATTTCACTTCCAGGATATAACCTCTGTGGGTTACACTTTGCTGTTTTGCTGACATATTGAAACTAAATTGTATGATTAAAATTCTGTAGATAGTTTTAATAATTTGCTGCAACTACAGTAGTGTTTCAGAAACTAGTGAACTAGTTTCAGAACTATTCTGGGTAGCGCTAAGGTTACAGTAGTCACGGAATAGCTTTTCCCACCATGTCTGACATGCAGTGATAGAGAACATAGAACTTTGCATTTTCAATCAGGTTCAGAGTGTGACTTTCTTTTTTTTATTCGTAAAACTTCCAAAGCATTACAAATGTGTTTGTCAGATGCCCACTTTCACCTTCAGAATACAGACCAAGTCCAAAAAAGTGACATTCCACTTCATTCCTGTTCTGCAAGAATTTATTAAGGTGTTATGCTATGAAGGATTATGATTGCAAGAAGAAGAATGAGTCTTACACACCATTCTCATCAATCTGGCTAATGGGAAACAAACTTAATCAGGAAGAATAAGTGTGGGAAATGAGAGTAGACAAAGCACTCTGTGATGTGTAACAAGCCAGAACCTGCAGTCTACATGGACTCACTTCGTCCCAGCCCACAACCATTCTAACACTCAAAAAAAAGAGTTCTTACCAACTTCTGGTAATTTTCTTTTCCTGTCTACACACCTTTTTCCTCCCCACCAACTTCACAGATAGTATTTTGAGGTCACAAAATCCCTGCTTTTAAAGTCCCATGGTTACATGACAAAGCTGCGTCTTTCGCACTCAATGTGCAAATATTTTCCCATTGGAATGTGCCTGTAAATATTGCAATGTTCTGCTGAGTGTGAACTAAATTATGCAGATTCTAAGATATATGTTCCCAACCTATGGGAAGCTTCTGCATGTAACTTGCTCGAGCATTAGCAGATATGTTTTGTGTGTTTCTCGTATACATCAACGTGGGGATTTTAGATTCCTTTTATGACTGAACTGGTTGTGCTGAGAATCTTTCTCATGGGATTCATCCATCCGTGAATGCTTGTCTGAGGTATTTATTTCTTCCCCAGAGAAGTGCCTCCTGCACATGTAACTTTTTGTCGTTGATGAAGGTTCTACTTTTAATTGAAAAGGAACAGGAAAAGGGAATATAATGTGTGTCTCTACCTCTCACCATTTCCCCCTGTGTTGTCTCCTCTGCATTTGGCATGATTGAACAGGCTGAAGCTAGACTGATGCCATTGCACACCACCCCAGGTAAAGGGCAGTGCAGAGCTGAGGCACAGTTTTGGAGGGGCACCAGAAGAAACCAAGGTGCCATCTCTCCTGTGACTGGGCTGGCATGTGAGTCCACACTCTTCCTAAGGAGGACACCCTTTCCCACACTCAGTGCATTGACTCCATTCTGCAGACTGAAGAAGAGTGGAGCTTTTCCTGCCTTTTTCTGGAAAAGAGCTTTCCAGGGGAGCACAGGACCAACAACTTGTTTTCATGGAGGTTGCCACTGTGACCTGTCCTTGTAGAGGCCAGGGAAGGAAGGGCCAGACTCGCTCTGCCTGTCTCTAACACACCCCTGGGGAAAGGCAGGTCCCCATCTTCTTGTTGGAATTTTGCTTTAAGGTTCATCTACTCTGAGATCAAACTAAGCAATGCTTCTGACTGAACCAATCCTGAGGTCCATCCATCAATCTCTGTCACAGTCCTATCACTTCCTTCAGAATAACTCCATGTATTATTATCTCATTACAGTTATCTTCAGGAATTAACCTGAATTTGGGGGTTGGGCTGGCTGGCTGGGCTTCTGAGCTTCATTTTCTTTCATTCTTGACAGATTTGTGAAGGATTTTAAACAGTCATCTGTTTGAGAAAGCTGGTTGTAAATACATCGCATCTGTGTATACAAACTTCTCTATAATAAAAGGGTGTTTCCTCAAGACTACGGAAGTAATTTTTGCTGGTTTTCCAAGCACAAGCATAGACAAATTCCTGTCCAATCAATCTGACATGGCAGGATTTTCTCTGTAAATGACCCAAACCACAGTTTTTCAGTACACTCACCAGCTTTCCCTCCATACTGTATAAATGGAGAATAGAACAGTAAGTTCTATAATTTATTGTACAACTAAAAAAGGGATAATTCAAGCTTTTAGTTCATTGTCCAGAATTGCAGGCAGTTTTCCAGGTCTGGTGAAGTGTGTGATACGGAACAGGGCTATACCGAAAGCTGGGGTTTCTTTTGCTCCACATCATTATAGGAATAATGTTGTGTTAATTCACATGAAATTTCTGTAGACTTTAGCTTATCTTACTAAAGAATCAAGACTTCTTCACACACACCATGCGTGCATAAGTGGGAGTACATGTGTCCTGCCAGTACTCCTAATACCTTTTGGATTTTGTCCAATTTGAGTTAAAGAGGGCAGGGAGGTTATGGTATCAAAACCATGACATTCCTGCACATAGTGTAGATAGGCAGCTGGGTAGGAGGGAGCAGCTAACGTAATGTAAGTTCAGCTCTGCTGACGTATCAGAGGATCCATGTGGGAGATGAGTTCCCCCGCTCCCAAAGAAAAACAAGATTCTCTGGGTTAAATGAAAAGATACGAATGCCAGCTGAAGGTTTTTTATCCTCAGTTGTTGAATTCACTCTCCATTTCCATCTCTAATCCTGGGGAATTCACACCACAGCTTTTCTATAATTCATTTTTAATAGTCAGTCATCTGTGACACAGAAACCCATTAAAAACCTGGCTTCTTAAGTTTCTGTGCTATGGGAACTGCTTGCTCCTAACAGTGCTTTTTTCACTATCCCTTGCATTTTTTCCTTTCTCCCAGATATTAGGAGCATACTGTTACTCAAGTTCTGTCCTGTTTTCTTATCTTAAACTCTAACATATCAGTTTATTATTAATAATTTCTAGTATCTTAAGAGTGGAAAGAAAATATTTTCAAGGTATGCTGACATGGAACATCATAAATATAGGACCAAAACCAGCAAGTAGGAATCTAAACCTTCATAGTACCAGAAATATAAGTAGAACTTTTGCTGAAATCTTCTAAAATTTTTTTAAGTATCTGTTATAAGGCATTGCAGGCTTCACAAAGCCTACACATGCTAAGGCACAAATCCCATTTCTCTCATCTGTGCATGATGCTCTTATTCTTGATGGAACAATGCAGCTTCCCTTTGTGGTATCCACGCATCGTATTGGAGAAAGCAGAGAGGAATTCATAGTGGTGACCCAACAGTGCGGCACTCGTGCTTCTAAGTACATTAAATTTTCTAAAACAATTATTAAAGACCATTATTTTAGGTGTTAGCCTTTCTGTACATCTTTGGGAAAACCTCTGGTTGGTAAAAACAATCCAGATTTTATATGTTACCAAAGGCCATGTCAGATCGATTTATGGCCAGAGAAAAGATTGCCAAGGAAGCAGAGGGAACGATAACTAACCAGGGAGGTCCCAGAGGACTGGAGGCTTGCCAATGTGACTCCCATTTACAAGAAGGGTCCGAGGGAGGATCTGGGGAACTACAGGCCTGTCAGCCTGACCTCAGTACTGGGGAAGATTATGGACCTGTTTGTCTTGAAAGCACTCACATGGCAAGTCCAGGACAAGCAGGGCACTGGGCCCAGTCAGCATGGGTTTACGAAAGGCAGGTCCTGCTTGACCAACCTGATCTCCTTCTATGACCAGGTGACCCACCTAGTGGATGAGGGAAAGGCTGTGGATGTTATCTTCCTTGACTCAGCAAGGCCCTTGACACTGTCTCTCATGCCATACTCCTTGAGAAGCTGGCATCTCATGGCTTGGACGAGTGTACTCTTCGCTGTGTGAAAAACTGGCTGGATAGACAAGACCAGAGGGTTGTGGTGAATGGGGTGAAATCCAGTTGGCAGTGGGTCACAAGTGGTGTTCCCCAGGGCTCAGTGTTGGGCCCCGTTCTGTTTAATATCTTTATCAATGATTTGGATGAGGGGATCGAGTGCACCCTCAGCAAGTTTGCAGATGACACCAAGTTGGGAGGGAGGGTCCATCTGGTTGAGGGTAGGGAGGCTCTACAGAGGGATCTGGACAGGCTGGATTGATGGGCTGAGGCCAATTGTATGAAGTTCAACAAGGCCAAGTGCCAGGTCCTGCACTTCGGTCACAACAACCCCATGCAGCGCTACAGGCTTGGGGAAAAGTGGCTGGAAAGCTGCCCAGCAGAGAAAGACCTGGGGGTGCTGGTTGACAGCCGGCTGAACATGAGCCAGCAGTGTGCCCAGGTGGCCAAGAAGGCCAACGGCATCCTGGCCTGTATCAGAAATAGTATGGCCAGCAGGAGCAGGGAGGTGATTGTTCCCCTGTACCAGGCACTGGTGAGGCCGCACCTCAAGTACTGTGTTCAGTTTTGGGCCCCTCACTACAGGAAAGACATGGAGGTGCTGGAGCATGTCCAGAGAAGGGCAACGAAGCTGGTGAGGGGCCTGGAGCACAAGTCTTATGAGGAGCAGCTGAGGGAGCTGGAGCTGTTTAGTCTAGAGAAGAGGAGGCTGAGGGGAGACATTATCGCTCTCTACAACTACCTGAAGGGGGGTTGTAGTGAGATGGGTGCTGGTCTCTTCTGTCAGGTGGCTGGAGATAGGACGAGAGGACATGGCCTCAAGTTGCAGCAAGGGAGATTTAAGTTAGATATTAGGAAAAAATTTTTTACTGAGAGGGTTGTCAGACATTGGAATAGGCTGCCCAGGGAAGTGGTTGAGTCACCTGGAGGTATTCAAAAAGCGAGTAGATGGAGTACTCCAGAACATGGTTTAGTGGGCATGGATGATGGTTGGACTCGATGATCTTGAAGGTCTTTTCCAACCTAAATGATGCTATGATTCTATGATTCTATGAACTAGTCTGAAACAAATTCCAAATTCTGTGCTTTCAAAATAGGGCATTCCTCAGCACTACTCTGTTGGCCAAAGTAGAGCAACTAGGGACACAATGGACAGTTTTAACAAATTTTTGTTAACATCAACAAGTCTGCACACTGATGCTTGGAATATGCAAGGTGAAAGACTTGGCTACTGGTAAGGGAAGAATGGAGAGAAGAGTGGCAACAGGGGCAGACCATGGGAGGGCAACATTCATGTATGTCCTTTAAACAGCACAGAGACAGATGTCACTGCATTGACAAGGTTCACTGCTATAAACCTGGTTGGCTTATGTGCTCTCTTTCTCCTGTGCTATGGTCAGGAGGAAATATAATTGCTCCTGTAATCTGTTACATTAGCTGTTATGCCAGCTCTGTTTCAGACTTTTGTCACTGGAGTGGATGATACCTTGGTCTTGTTGTATGGCAAAGACATCTACAGATTCATTTTTCTAAACCCAAAGAAGTATTGGTTAAATTCCTGCCAAACTGCTCCTCTGGAGCGAAGTTACATCCTTAGAGGCTGCTCTCCTTAGAGGCTGCTTCTTTGGAGCTGAGTTATATCCTTCCCATTTACAAGTCTCTAATAGTTGCAGAAATTGCAGTCAGGTACCACGAAAAAGCATTTCTTTCAAAATTTCTATGCCTATGGCTACGGACATGTTCCAGCACTATCTTAGTTCACAGCTCTGAGAAACCCAAAACAGCAGCCATAGCTATCTAAAGAGAGGCTTGGCTCCGATAAATCAGGATTAGAGTTCTTTCAGAGAAGGACTCTGGTATTTGTAAATGATGTCTCCACACCCATGGATTTGACCCAAAATGGTTCTGCAACGTGGCCAGTTTTTCAGCTGAATAGCTCAGCAGGGTGTGGAAGCCAGATCTGTGACCTTCTGCCTGCAGCCTGTGTCCACCTACAGCAGAACAGGATACCAAAGCAACAGCAGTGAAAACCTCATTATCACCCAGCCAGCAGATATAAAGTTACTTCAGAGAAAAAAGGCAGTCCTACAAGTATATCCTAGACAATGAGCTACAACAGTAGTTTATTTTAATGAAGAACTTATGTGAAATTTAATGCAGTAAATTACTTTTTTTCTTTCAGATTATTCAAACCTTTCAAACAGGATAGTTTTCAGAAAGTCATGAAAGATTTGTCCATTGTAGCCAGAGCTGGACTTAACTAATTAGTCTCAGCAGAGGACACAGGGTCACCTGGAAGGCTGAATAAACAGCAAGAAGATGAATCAGGCATGCAGCAGGGCTGGCTACTTGGCTTACAAGAGATGCTTGCTAGCCAGCAGAGACAGAGGAGCTGTGAAGCTACTCTGAGAGAGGGAGCTGCAGCACGGCAGAGCCTCTGCAGCCATTTCAGAGGACTTCTGTTTGCTCTTTGAGGTCAACATGACCAGCAATAGCAGGGATGAGCCACACACAGTGTTTTAGTCCAGAACCTGGGCTCTATTACGGTATCTAAGTGCATCCTGCTAATAACTATATCTAACAGGTTTCTGTTTTCATATAAACTTTGCCCAAGTATCCAAATACTTCCAGTTTTTTGAGGGGTTGAGAGATTTTTTTTTTACATTCCTTCTACTTCAACATCAGGAACTCTGTGGCATTGATCACCTGTAATTTTGAAACCAGTTCCCCCTCCAAAGTGCCCCATTTCAAGTCCCTTCATGACAGCAGAGGCATGGATGCAATTAGAGACAGAGGTCCAACATTGGTAGACTTTCAGCATCGAATCCTCTGAGCCCATTCAGTGTCAGGATGGGCAAGGTGTTCTTAAAAATATAGATACCGTCCTAATAAGACAAGTATGTTTTACTTTATGGATGGCAGATCTTGGGGCTTCTCTCTGGGTCAGAGGCAAGCACAAACAGGCATCCTGTCTCTTATGGAGAAAAGGTGGCTGGACAGACAATTACTTTTATAGTTATATTTTGTGTATCACCAGTACACCAGTTTAAGAATGCCGAATAAACAATAAATTGGTGGGACTTTCTGGGAGATTGGTACTACTTATATGAATGCCATCATTCTTGGCAGTTTCAGATGCACTCACCTGAGGGCAGCAAGATCAATGGAAGTAAAGGAACAAAGGCAAGGCAAGAGCTGGCAATTAGTTACAAATATTTATCTTTTGTGAATTCATAAAGTCTTCTCCCCATCAAATCGTTAGAAAATTGGAATGGGTTTCATTTCCTTCATTGCACTAGAGCTGAGGATGAAATTAGCTTTATCAGTTGCACAGGCCAGCTTAAATTTCCTGCTATTGTGTGGTCCTGCTTCTTTGCTTCTCATGAAGAAAAAGCAACTAAAGCAGTTCAAAATGCTTTTAATGAACCAGCCTAGTTGATACAGTAGTGGGGGGGGGGAATCTTCCTCTAAAAATATTGACATTTGCTTCTTTTTTTAATGCAAATGTTATCCTTTTAAATACAGATATTTAGTAAAGATATCTGTGGCCACATTTTCATCTTAGGAACTGGCTGGTTTCTGTTTCAAAGGTGAATTTTCTTTGTGGTTTTTTATCTTGTGAATTAGAAGCAAAAAAAGCCCAAAGCACAACATAATACACTGTTACCTTTTGGTTGCTTTTTCTTCTTTTTGCAATTCAATTTTTCAGCCTGGATAAAAATTTATGACACAGTAGTTTGAAAAAATAAAGTACAATAAAGGCAAAGTATTATTATGCTGAACAGACACTGTAAATACTCCAGGGGTCCAGAAAAGTAGGCCCCCTGTGAAAAAGTGAAGCTCAGAAAAACTCATCTGTAACTGTTGTATTCCTATTAACACCAAGCACCATAACATATGTTTCCATAATTGCCGCTGTGCGGCTGTGCAGCAGCAACATTGAGATGTGGGCTACATTTAACCACCAGAGCTGCCTTATCTGTGGCCCTTGTATGAGAGACTGCATGGGCAGCACAGTCCCAGTTGAGCTGGGACCAGTTCATTTTACGTGAGCAGCCTGAGGACGAGCTACAAAAAGGGGTGTCTGAGAAAAGGAGGGAGATGAATGTTTGAGGAAGTATGGCTTTACCTCAGGGGTTATGAGACCAGAAAGAGTCACAAGCTGGGAAAGTTTTGAGATGTGATCCCTGATCATGTTTGTGATGCCTACGTACACCCAACATATGATGTCTTTTCCAGGCATTTTTTAGTTTCTAACTAGCATTCCTGTATTATACTTATCACAGATAACAAAGTAGATAAATGATTCTTCTCTGCTTTTGAAGCAAAAAGAGTTTATTCATCTTACTGTGAGTGTAACTTTTCCCTTTGGGTTCAATTCAGTGGCAGTATTAGCAGTATCCTTTTACTACCTAATCAGGTTTAACTCAGCTACAAACTGTACCAAGGTTACTAAAAATCTTCTTTGGCATCTCATACTTTTATGACAATTTTCCTCTGATGCCTTTTTCTGTGAAATACCATCTTACATTTGGGTGGATTTTCCAGATATTTTGGGGCAGGGAGGGTTGAGGACTTTTTTTGAACATTACTAGGAACACATTAGGTTATTTAAGACATTCTAAATCTACAAAATCTACTACTATATCTAGTAGTATTTTCAAGAAGCCTTTCATCCTTTCCCCTTTCACTACAACTTCTTTTTCAAAGTTTTCTTCCTCTTCAGTCTTTAAAAGCACAGTGATCTGGTGCAGAGCCAAAACATTGGCAAATGCCATCACCACCACCAGTGGTGGTACTCAAAAAGCATGTTTGGTAGAGTTCCTGAATTAAAATTTTTAAACTTCAGGTATAACAGAAGATTCATCATACAAGGCTATAACTTAGAGAGGCTGAACACCATCCTTGGGGATTTTTTTTAGGTCACTTCCTACCTAAATTTTTCCATAATTCTGTCATTTAGGGCATTACTCAGAAAGCTGATAATAGAACACAGGACTGCTTGGGGAAACACTCTTTATTAAATTATCCTTTTCTTCTTTTTTTAAAGGGACTATGAAATGGATCAATATGAGGTCAAGTGTAAACATTACACACTTGGACATTTCTTAGGCACTTTACCTGATACAACGCAATATTTTGACTAGGGAACTAGAATGGTATAGCAACAGCATTGCGCATATGAAATAGATTGCAAAACAGCCAATAAATCTCAGCTGTATGTGAGCAAGGAATACTTAGCGAGTGTGTTTTAAGAGAAATTCTGGCAGGATCAGTTTTTGACTCTATGGTGCTTGAAATTCTTCATCCATGACTTTAAAGAAAGCATAATTCACCAATAAAAAAAGAAAAAAAAATCTATTTTCCCTACACCTTAAAGCTGTAAATAATTCAAGCAGAATGTTTAAAAAACCTTGGAGTGGGTTAGCAAAGAGCTGAAAGAACCATTAGAGAGTTGGAAAATATGCCATCAAGTGAAAAACTCAGGAAATGCAATGCCTTTAATAACTCAGATTTAGGAGGTGACTTAAGGACGCCATATAAGTAAGTACATAGGGAACAAAACTTCAATAAAAGGTGTCTTCAATGCAGCCAACAGAAGTGTAACAGCACCTAATAATAGAAACCTGCAAATAGAAAAATCAGACTAGAAACAAGCTGGTTTTCTGCTATTCTGCATCTCCATCTTTCATATTTGATACCATTTTGTAAGGGATTTTTTTTCTCCTTGGCAATTTTTTGAGTAATAAAGGACTGTTTTTGTAAGGCAATCCATACATTAATTCAGGAATGAATTAATGCAGAGAAGTTCTGTATCTTTTGGTATGTAGAAGGCTCAAAAAAGAACTAGGATGTTTAATTCCAAAACTGATGTCTAGACAGCATGTTCAATGGCTGCCCAACATTCAAATGCTTCAACTTGCTTGACGTTTCATTGCTCCCTTGGTGCCTGGAATTCTGCATTGTGGACCCGGTTTTCTCCAGGCTGTGGAGCTTGGCATTCACCTCCTGCCTTGAGCCAGGGAAATCTGGTAAGGAGAAAGACCTGACAATTATGTTTAACACACTACCAGTTTGGACAGGGCTGAGCAGGTTGGTGCCCAGCTCATGCACAAGCTCCCTGAAGCCATTCAGCCACCTGAGTCCCCATATGCTCTTATAACACACCCAGCACAAACCAACAGAAATCTGCTCCTCACAAAATGCAGAAGTGGCTTCTAGTGTCATTTGCAGGACAGTCCAAGGTGCAGGTGTAGCTTGGCTGCTGCTAACTGCTGTTTGCACAGAGGCTTGGAGCATCTGCCCTGAAAGTGTTCCCAAGAGTGAGCACGGGGTGACCAGCACAAAGACTAGCAGATGGCTGGGCAGACCTGCCGCCCTTTTTCAGCTCCCAAGGTCCTCTGAACAGCCTTGGCAACAAGGACCAGACTTCTTTTCTTAAGGGTTTTGGAACAGGATTGGCAACAAAAGGAATTAACACCTACATTTCCTTATGCACTTCATGAACCATCAAGTTTTCCCAGGGCCATTGCCATAAACCTAGGAGTTGCAGGGCCAAACTTTCAGGAGTCAAATATTTTCTAAGGTGATGATTTTTTTAAGAAACCACCAAAAACTCCGAACACATGCTTAGCTTGAAGACCGTGAGTAAGCTCCTTTAAATCTAAGTTCAGTGCAGGCTTTGGTGCCTCCTATTATCTCCTCAAGATGGTTCACAAGTCAAACTTAACTGAGGGTTAGCATCATAGCTGTACCATAGCCAAAAGAAAAGATGATTCCAGTACACAACATTTAATCAAAATCAAACTGGTTCATAATAGCTACATTTCTCTGTATTAATTAATATACATTACCATAATAGCCTTTTAACAGAATATATTTTAGCTGGGTCATTCAGAGACAGGCAAGTTTCACTAATCATATTTTTTTTATTAACTTTTTTTTTAAATACGGACCAGTGTATGTGTTTAAGTACTGCATTTTTGTTGATACCTGCTATGAGACAATCTACTTCCTTTTTAAACTAGTAATATCATCAACTAATTTCATTCAAGATGAAATCAGGGTAGATATCAAGTCAGGAGCCACAGCAATGACAGATCAGTCAGGCAGGTGTTTCTGCTGCAAATGATACCACAAAAGCACCCAGGGATCTGGCTGGATTGGCTACCATTTGGTTGCTTGGCATCTGAATCACCAAAATTTAAATGTTGATGTCTATTTCTTTTTTTAATCTTTGATCTACATAGTTCTGTACGAACACCATTAGGTCAAGAGCCAGATTGCCTAAATTCTGCCAAAGTTGTTGTTCAGATGAAATTTGGGAGCCTATTTTGAGCACAACACAGACATTACCTAAGATTCATGAAGAACCTTGTTATTTCGCTTACGATCCAGACACGGGTGAAAATTCAAACACTTCGCTACATTTAGAATATTTTTCATTGTGCAAGAACTGATTTAGAGCTAGCAACTTGCATGCTTTCTGGATCATGTTGTAAGATCTAAGTTCAGCTCCTTGGGTATGTCATCTCAATTTTGTCCCAAGAACTGAGTAAAAAACTATTGTCTTAGATTCTGAAGGAAAGGAGAGTTGAATTTAAGCATGGCATGGCTTAAATTACCAAGAGAAATGCTGAAAATGCAATTTTACTGTCCACTTGTTGAACGTTACAGCAAAAGTAAAGCCTGTGAATATACTTGGCAGAATGGAAATCCCAGGACAATTTTTCAGCTAGTTAAAGTAGGTGAGTGCTGTCCACAGACGAATTCAGTATGTTTTTTATCAACAGCATATAACTTAATTGAGTCCCACCTCTGACAATATCATATATCAATTTTTTTTTCACCAGTAAACATTGTCCAGTCTGGACAGTAATCATAAGCTACCACACAATTCTTCTGAAGAAAATGAAGAGAGGATGTAACCTATACATAAGGAAAATGCTTGCTTTTCAGGTACCAGCTGCAAGATTTCTCATTTTCTTCTTCTAAAATATTTTAGAGTCAAATTGAGTTTCCAAGACAATTTCAGTAGGAAAAACTTTGTTAATTGCAACATCTGGGCTTCAATAAGCAAAACTTTTGCATTTTGCCCATTTCTCTGAGACACTGCAGGTGACTTTAGCTGCTATCCATGGCAACCAGAAAGATGGAAGTCTGCAGTGTACTGAGACAGCAAAGCAAAAAGGGCTCAACTGAGGTCATGCACACCAGTAAGTTATTTGCCTTTTTCAGATGCCTTAAGAATATGAAGTCATTCTTAGAATTAAGTACAGAGCCAGCCAAGATCCTAATCCTCAAACATCTGGAACTAAAACAGAAAAATCAACACAGAAGTGTGGGAGAAAAGTAAGTGCATGCTCTTTACAAATTCATAGTCCTTCAAATCCTTTGATCTGTTTTAGTTCCCTTGGTTTTATATATGTAATGAAGTTCACAAATGGTGAACTGTGAACAGAACTGTGCAATTCATGTATCATCGATCCATCACTAACACTCAGGTGAGTTGTTTTTACCACAGGTAAGAGAGAAACACTTTGTCATTACATCTGTGTTTGAATCTTTACTGAATTTGTTTTTAAGCAGCAGCACGTTCCTGGAATTATGGCGAGTGTCAGCTGAATGGAAAGGATCCATGTAAGAAAACAGTATGGGTTTTCAAAAAATCTCTCTCTTAATTTCTTTTTAGAGGCTATATACTGTAGCATGTACAAATTAGAATCATGTAAGTGCAAGGAGGTTGCTAGCTATGGAAGAGATGCTCGAAACAGCAAAGAAAAGAAGTTAAGCACACACCTGAAGTAGAAAGGGCTTGTGGAAATGGCAAAAGGATAATGTTTTGGGGGTGATGATGGGATATAGCATATTATCTATCTACTTCTTCAGGAAAAAAAGAGTAGATATAGGCTTGAACCCTAGATTCTTATCTTTCTTTAAGTGATTTTAAGTGATAACAAAGGAGAATGGTAAAGTAATTGACCACTACTAGCCAACTATAACACACGTGCTTTACATGACAGTAGTTTTAACCACAGCAGACAGCTAAGCCAAAAATAAAACCCCCAAATCTGTCTTGTCTTTATTTAGGAAGAGTAGTAGAGAAAGTAAAGATTGTTACAGTTTTACTTTCAAGCTATTGTAGAAATTTGAAAATCCCACTGTAACTAGAAGGAACTTGCCTTGTATGTTTTCTGAGATACCAAGTACCTGCTCATCCAGCACTTCAGGGGTCAGTGGAGACAGCTTCATTTCAGTGAGCACTGGACCCAGGAAAGGGCGTTTCTTCTAATTATATAACTAAGGCTGGTGCTTCCATTGATAGACTCCAATTTGCATATACATTGGAAACTCTGCTTGATTAATTGCAGTGCAATGTGCTTATAAACCCTATGAGTTAATATTACATGTACACGATAACATTTCCAATCATAAGGCTGTCAGATACAAACTTTTGAAGTGATTCAAAAAATATGGTTTGATTTCTCCATAGACTAGTCAATACACTTAATAGTACAACAGCTTTATGGTCCTATTTATAAGCATTTCAAGCCTTGCATGTCAATAAATAAAAAGCTGAATTCCTCCACTGGCAAAAGCCACAGACTGTTTATTGCACTAACAACCATTATTATGTATTTATTTCAACTTTTTTACTAAGATCTAAATACTTTCTTGTTTGCAATAGAAACTAACTAAACTTTTATCTAGGCCTTTGAGAAACCTGTCTTGCTTCTGCTTGTCTACCCAATGCTGAAAACTTTGCTATCTATAAATATTTTATTACAGTCAACACAGACAAGGGCAGCATAATAAGCAAGAGCAGCAGCAAGTAAAAGCAAGGGAGACATGAACTTTAAAACACATTCATGTCAAGGGGAATAGACAATTTCCATCCCAAATGACAGCACAGTCATCATGCCAAAATTTCATAACAATTGGATTGAGTCAGATAGTGCCCAATTAAAAGCAATTAATACCTTAAAGGAACTTGATTTGTACAAATGCCATCTCAGCTTTTATTCTGATCCAAGTAGTACTAAAGACTTAAGAACAAATTGTGAAACAAAGAATAATTAAAGATGTTGCAAAACATGAACAAGTGATAAATGCAGGATTAGTTTCCCAGCATTAGGTTCTACTCATCTAACCTGCTTTTTTTTAGGCAAAGGAAATGCAGTAGATCTAACCTGTCTGCACTTCAGAAAAGCATTGCCACAGAGGACATTACCAATTGAAATAGGAACTAGAAGAAGGACTGTAAGCTAAGTATGAACCTAGCTCATGGCAATAGGAAAATGGGATGAGGGAGTGTTCAAATGGGAAAGTTAGAGAAAAAGTTATTAACAATTACTAAAAGATCAGCTTATTTAACGTTTCACTTTTTCATTCATGAAATTGGCAGGCAAAAGCAGAAGTTTTCTGATAAAACATAGGTGAGTCAATAGGCATTGTAAATATAAAGGAGAAGGAGGACCTCATTTGGAAAGAACTGTATGATCTTAAGAATGAAAGAACTAGAAGAGAGATGAAATACCATAGTATAAAATGAAAGATCATGTATTAGGTAGGATTTATCCACTGGCAAACAGGTGCGACTGCATATGTAAACTGAAGAAAAAGCTGACCATCAGCCATCAATGGTAAAGCAGCCACTGAAAATTAAAATTAAATCCTAGATCACATCAGGCAAAGTATTTTCAATAAATAGAAATGGTCTAGTGAGAGCTTGTATGGCATATCATGTTCAGTTCTACCACACACACCCACAGGAACTAGCTCAGCAGATACACAGTGAGAGCTTGCTTGTTGAGTGAAACAAGAGTGAAGGCTGAAAGAGAAAATGATTGATGTCACTAAATACATTAGCTAGGCAAGACTTGGAGAAGAAAAAGAGTGGTTTAGGTTGAAAGACAACATTGGTACTAGAAAACAAATATAAAATGGCCACAAATACATTTAGGCTGGAAATTAGTAGAAAGTGTCTAAGTACGAGGAAAGTCTGAAACAGTCATTTAACACCAGGAAGAAAACCAATTCACTGCTGTTTTACTAAAGCACCTCCATTAAGATGCAACGTACTTTCTGAAATGTGTTTTTTACATTATGGGGTTGCCTGTGATAATTCAAAAGCAGCCTACATCACTGGGAGTTTCAGAGACTGAGAGACTGAGAACTATCCTTTCAGGCACTAAGAGAAGCCAGGAAAGGAAAGAGGAGACTCAGAAAGCCTCTGGTATCCAGTTAGCAATCTTCGAGAAGCTTAATAATTGCCTGCAGATCAAAGCTTGGCTTGATAGAGTCCAGCTTTTTCTAACATCTTCCAACTTTCCTCTACCCATCCTCCCAAATGTTGACAGACTGAACATCTCTCCCAAATCAAAAAGAAGTCATACCATGGAAGTGGAGGATGGAAGCTCATCATGTGAGGAAGGACAAGTGGTGAAGAAACAGAGAGACTGTAATGTGGGGAATACACGAGAGACTGTAATGTGGGGAATACACAGAACTTCTGGTAAGGTATTAAATAAATAGCAAAGTTGATTAACAAAGTCAAATAAAAATCCCCCTATCTTCTAAGCTGTCTCTTATGAAACAAATAGATGCCTTATCATGCTGACTCACTGCCATCATACCCTTTTGCCCCATCTGCAACTGAGTTACCTTCTGTGTTCAACCTGCCAACAGCAGCAGGCTGCATGGCCTCTGGGAAGAGCTAGTGTTGAGATTACTTATGCTAAAGCTGCCAAGCCAAGCCTCTGGGCACTCATGTCATCTTCCCACCACAACACTCTCTCACCTGCCTTTTGTCCTCCTCTGGCAACTCAGCTGGTGCCTCAAGCCACAGCACAGTGAAATCTTCAGGCATAGAGATTCTGTATTTTGAGATGACAGAGCATTAATTGGGACCATGGCTGGGGCCTCATCCTATGCTACATTACAAAGGATGAAACAGAACTGGTGAACTGTTCTGTACTTAGCTCTTCTGGGTTTGCTACAATGTCTATCAATGTTTATCTGCTTTTTTAATTTTCCCCTTTCCTCTAGCTACAGGAGAGGTTCAGGAGCCAGTGCTCAGAATGAAAGGTGGGGTGAATCTGGCTCCTTTCAGTTTGAGATTTGCTCATCATTCACACACCCCCTTTTTAGGGATTAGATTTTGTACACCCACCTCACAGACAATTAATTGTGCCTTACAAAACTTCCAGAAATTAGCTCTGCTGATTTCCAAAGTTTGCTCACCATGCCAGCAACTCTGGGGGGTACAAACCTCCTGTCCCGGACCTCGCTGGCACCTAATGCACCCAAATTGGCATGGCTTGGTGATTTTATCCCTTTCCTGTTGGACGTGACAATGAGCCCGGCTCACCTCTGCCATTTGGAATGGCTTTCGCTGTTGGTTTGGGTTTTTTTTTCCAGGAAACAGAAATCACAATTGCTTTGTAACATAGCAGGAATTTTGTTTTTCCTTCTTCATAGATAATAAAACTGTAAGTGTTGATATAAACCCCGCACTCAGCTTTTTCCACCCGGACTATTGACTGCGCCACTGCCGTGACAGCTGAGGAACAACGGTCCCTTCTACCCAGCCCATTGATTTCATGCCTCCCTCAGCGTTTTCCCCGACGGGGGCTCCCACAGGCTCGCCGCGGTGGCAGACACCCGCATGATTCACCAGGGACTGTTTGCCTTGGCCCGGAGGTCCTCCGCGCGGGGAATGGGATTTCCATTCCCCGACGTTTCCCTTGGTCCGCTTCCCTGGAAGGGAGCGCGGGCCCGGCCCGGGGAGCACGGCGCTGGCCGGGGAGGGATGCCGCCGGCCTGGCGCTGACCCGCCAGACCAAAACCACAGCGCTGTCCTCTAGCGGAGACCCCACGGCCCTTTCCTGAGGGGAGAGCCCACTCGGCCGGGGCAGGCACTCCTCCTCGGGGCTACAGGAGCTGCCCTCGCCGCCCCCTCACAGCGCAGGGCCAGGTCTGACAGGGAGGAACCGGTGGCGGGGCCGAGGTGCGCGGCGGGCGCGGGGCGGCGGGGCCGAGACGGGGC
>NW_010972991.1:19062659-19063068 GCF_000737465.1 Haliaeetus leucocephalus | reverse complement strand
GGGACGGGCAGCCCGCGTCCCTGACGGGAGGGACCGGGTCCCGCGTCCCTCGGGGGACAGGCGGGACGGCGTGGGGCCGACGTCCCGTGTCCCGTCAGGGCCGTCGATCCCGTTTCTCCCCGCACGGCAGGCGGGAGGGAGCCGGAGGACAGCCCGCGTCCCTCACGCGGGGCAGGCAGGAAGGAGCGGGACCGCGTCCCTGGCGGCGGAGGCGGCGGAGGAAAGAGGGGCCCGGCCACCCGCGGCTGCCTCCCGGGTAAGAGCCGGCTCCGGAGGTCTGGGCGGGGAGGCTGGTGTGTCCCCAGCGGGACCCCCTTTTCCCTCCCCTCACTACGGCTGAGCCGGGCTACGGCCGCTCGGGGACGGGGCTGGCGGGAGGCGGCGGCTCCCCTCAGCCCGCGGCTCTCCC
>NW_010972991.1:19062251-19062457 GCF_000737465.1 Haliaeetus leucocephalus | reverse complement strand
CCCGCCCGGGGGCACCGGCAGCCCCCCTGCCTCCCGCGCCGCCCGGCGGGGCTCGGCATCGCTGACACCTCCGGGGCACGGCGCAGCCTGCGGTCACCCCCGCCCCGGGGCCCCGGCTCGGCGGAGGGACGGTGCTAGCCCGCGGCGGCGGTGCCCTGGGGGCCCCTCCGGGTGAGGGGGCGGCCGGAGAGGGCCCCCGCGGCCGG
>NW_010972991.1:18981465-19062196 GCF_000737465.1 Haliaeetus leucocephalus | reverse complement strand
GGGGCCGCGGCGGGGTCCGGGGCTGGGTTAGATGGTCGCTTGCTGGGTCCCGCTGGGGCGGTTCGCTGCGCCTGTTTCGTCCGCAGGAGAAATGTTTCCCTTTCCCTTGGACTGCATGGGTCTGAGCAAACTCCCCATAGACCCTCTCCCCCGTGCGTGCTTCAGTAACTCATTTAACAGCGTGTGTGCTGTAAGGAAAAAACCCGCTATATTTTAACATCAGTGCAGAATCGGAGCCAAGCTTTACCTAGAAACAGTTGTTAGTGAGTAGCCTGCAGGTGCCTTTACCAGCTTCCAGCAGGACAGGACGCGGCTTATCCCCGGGCCGCCGGTACAGCCCCGCAGGTAGCTCTCTCTGCCCTGGAGCAGTCACCGCTGACATGCAGCGTGGGAGCTGCCCGGGCTTCCTGAGAGCAGTGCATTTGCTGGAGATGGAAGGAGTGAGGGGCGGTTTGCTGCATGTGATATACTTACCCTGGAAACCCAACCTAGATGGGACTCTTTAATCTTAGAAAAATTGTTGTGGCATCTTTAATGAGCACATATTCCTGTTTCAGAAGACAGTTCTTTCCGTGTCAGGCTGGCCGCTGCCACTGCTTAACTGTGGGTTAGTGTTGACTGAGAGGGAAGAATGCAACCTACTGATTTATGTAATACTTCCTAAATGCTTGGATTTTCTTTTGGGGCCATCATTCAAGGGGTGAATGATCCTGACTGAGATCTGAAAAGGTGGCATGCTGTGTTACATGTTATAGCTGTGCTACTGTCAGGCAGCTGACTACTTCAGAAGAAATTATTATACTGAATCCCATCATAAATTCTCCTTAAATCAAGAGCTTACTAAAATACACATATGGCTTTTCCATAAAATCCTACAAAATCTACAAAATAATTTTTGAATTATACACTTTTCATGTAGATGTGTCAGCTTAAGCACTGGATTTTTTAAACTTTTCCTCATGTACTGTGTATCACTATGATTATAACTATATTCATCGAATTAAATTTGATTTATTTTATGTCTTAAGAAAATGTAGCACTTGGTTACACAAGGCTGCAGCTAAGATCCTCAAACTTGCACTCAATATTCACACCTAATTACTTTACGTGAGTCTTTCCATTGACTTCACTGGGATTTCTCATGAACAAACTATAACACACTCTAGTGCTTATGAGCTGGGACCCTGGGACCCAGCTGTAATACTAAAAGATGTTTTAGTCAGTGCAGGCAAACTAGGGAAAGGCCAATCAGATCTGAATACTCTCCCATGACTTATAAACTACTTCCATGGGAGGGTAAAACACTAAGTACTGCTATTTAATTATAATCTGGACATCATTAACAAGCTCCTTTCATACAGTGTACACATTGTTAGATCATGTTTTCATTTTGACCAAGGAGTATTTGGAATGGAGTGGTTTTAATCCCCAAATTATTGTTTGACACTGGTGCTCGTACTGGGGTCAGTGTGGGTTTGCAAATAAGTTTCAGAACTACTGTATCCTTTTTTTTTTTTTTTAAAAAAAAGGCCTTTCTGTTTGGAATTAACAGTCTGTTATGGTTTGTGACTGTACTTCACAGAGACAAAACTAAGCAGCCCACATATGTATTACATGTCATATAATATATGCTTTCATATAAATACCTACTCTTCATGGTAAAAGCAAAGTTTCTCAGTTTTCCCGTGTTAGTCTTCTGGGAACTTCGTGGAAACTCTGATGTCTAGATCAGATTTGGAACCAGAAAGTGCAAATGAGTCTTCCCCAAAAGATCAAGATAATGAAAAGGTCTATTGTCCAAGTGGCAACTGAAGAAAATCATAATGTGGAGATCGATGCTGTCATAAAATAAGAATTCCCACTGCTAAAGCTTGCTGTCTGACCACTGGAAACTATGCAGAGTAAACCATACTGTGGGTGCACTGTTCTACAGCATCACCCTTAACTTTTACACGGTGAGTTTCTGAAATTACTGAAAAGGTCGTCACCTTCAGTTCTGAGCAAGGGTTGGACCTGATGACCTACAGAGGTCCCTTCTGACCTAAATTATTCTATAATTCTATGGTTTAGTAGTTATTAGTTGTACAACAGTGATATCAGGAAGTCTATATGTGATTTAGATGAATGACTTAAAAATAACTAATAGACCCCTTAACATTCTTTATTTCACTAGAGTTGTAGAAAATTAAATTATACATGTAGTACATATACTCTAAGCCCTTTAGATAACTAAGTCCATTGTGTAAAAGTCCTACCATGATATTTACACCTCACAATAAAATTTAGCACTGATCTTTGCTCTTTCTGATATGCTGTCTATTTTGGTGTGTATATTCGTCAAGACAAGTGTGTGCTTCTCTGACCTCTGTGCTTGGATAGGCAAACTGTTCTTCCCTCATGCCCAGCACTCTTCTGATGGCTTCCAGAATGCAGTATCCTGTATCACTCTGTGTATGGGTACTCATGTACAGTGTTGGGTTTGTGGGAATATTTGGCTGACTACCAAATGTCATTCACCTCCCTTCTAGGAACTGCTCTATAATGCATTTTGGGTCTTCCTTTTACTGTTTCAAAATCTAAGTTAATTTAGTCCACTGTCACATTTGATTGTATTAGTCCAGGATACAACTCAGCTGTGGGCATTTGTAGCAACAGGCAGAATAATTAGGTACTGATGGAGTTTCTTTCAGCTGCAGCCCAATTGCTATACAAGGCAGGGGGATGGCTCAGTACAGAGAGCACTGGAATATCCTTTTAGCTGCTGAAACAGGGATGGATATGTGCTGGATGAGGAGTACCATACAAAAGCATAGGAAACAAAGCTGGAAGACTTTGCAAATCTGTGGTTGCCATCCTGTCCCCATCACTATGTAGACATGTCTGGAACAGGCAAATTGCCATCGCATGCTAGGATCGTGCCTTTCTGCAAATACAAAACAACAACATGTGGCTGTAAAACTTCCTGTGGGGAAGTACACCTTCATGGACCCATGCAAAGAATTTGTCCCAGTCTTCTTGTGCTGGAGTATGCCTCTGGTCCCAAACCCACTGCAGATTTGGGTTACTTTTACTCTCTGGACACTCATTATTTTAGATTGCTAAAAGACTGATGTTGCCAAGTCAACAGTTAGTTTTGTTATTGTGGTGGCTTGCTGTGCTACTATGAAAGCTGTTTGCGTTTGGGTTGTCTGTCTCAGAATACACTTGAATTAGCAGTTGACTTTTAGATAATGAGTTTCCCAGATTCATCTGACACACTGACAGCATGAATGGCCAAAGTTAGCCTCTTAAAAGGAGCTAAAGAGTGTGTTAACAAGGGAGTACTGCTCTGCTGCTTTGCAGGACTTGGTGCAGTGGTGGGTAGGCTCATGGGCACACAGTGCCTGCCATCAGGGTTGAGGAGCAGATAAGGAATTTACAAACCTGGTTTTCTTCTTCGTGATTTAACCATATTGGTGAGATGCAGTTGACAACCATGATTTAGGGGAGTTCTACCTGTCCTGTGCTGCTGAGCCTAGTGAAGGAGTCGCAGAAAATCCAGTGCATTATTTGGTGGAACAGGATGACAGTAGAGTGCTCCTTTGTAAGGATCAAGGCAAGATGGTGCTTCTTGCTGATGTGCTAAATATCATCCTCCTAACTGCGGTCAGCTGCCTCCACACAACACCTGCATAGCTAGGGACAGGTATGATATTGGACTCTGTGGGGCTCTATAGCTATTTTTCAGAACTGGAAAATGCCTGTGTCAGCAACTGGTCGAGAAAGACAGAGGAAATTATTAATACTCTATGTCCTGTAACCCATGCCACACACAGTGATTTTAATGAGTAATGCATGTGCTGGCTTGTGGATAGCGAAGTGCCTTGGAACATGTTGTACCTGATAGTTAACAGGGCTTTACAGTGCCTGCTGTCCTTAATTTTTTTAATTTCTAAGGTGATGAGATTAAGAATGAGATATTTTGTGGCTTTCATTTAATAAGAGCTCATTGGTTTTCCAAGTAACTCACTGTGCTTGCTAACTTGGGGACACAGACTCTGATTTTATTGACTTACTTATATAGATCGCTTGCAGTTCCTTTAACTTCAGTAAAGGCTTTTGATTTGATCACAGTTTCCTGTTATCTTAAAAATGTGTAGATAATGAGTGCTGAAAGAACTTCAGAATGTTTTCCCTTTTATGCACTTACATTCTTTATAACTTAAAACCACTGAAGTTAGATGTGCTGGCAGCTTAATGAAAGTAAATGGCTGTCTCTTTTTAACTATCAAACAAGGAAAGCTGAAGGCAGCCTCTGTAGTGGTAATAACTGCTGCCTTTGGTGCTTTTTTTGTCTTCTCTTTCCTTCCCATCTATGATGAGAAATTATATGGGTTCAAGAGAGGGGATATTATCTGCAGTTATTAAAGGTGTTGATGTTCCAGGTAACTGCTGAGAATTTACCCTTCTGTGCATTGTGCCAGTTTTGGTGGCAGCTGGAGAAGGTGGAGACATAGGGGTTTGTGGAGTTCATGTTTCTTATTTAGCCTTGGAAGGGAACTTGTACTGCAAGATGAGGAAGGAGACCACCCAGAGGAGTAGGAGGCATGAGCTGAAACATATTACTACCCTGGTTTTCCAATTTCTTTTTCAGCATGATCTGCCCAGCAAGGACAGGTACATTTCTAAGGTACTTGAATGAAATAAAGGTGGCCTTCTAGGCCAGTGGAAGGGTTTCCCAAATCTGTGTGAAAGAAATTTCCCTGAAGTGGGCTAAAAGATGGAAGGACACTGACTTCAGCATGAGCCACAGAGCATCTCTTCTCCCTTGACATTATTTAAGAGTTATCACAGTGAAGAGGACAAATCTTAATAACATGCACCATGCAGTGGAGAAGGTCATTGATTTATCACTACTGACACTGAATATTCAGTACTGTCTCTGTCCAAAACATCCATCAATCCCTTATGAGGAGACTTCAATGGAAAGACATTTGAAAGGGTAGAAACAGGCTTCTGTTGTTTGAGTGCTGTGCAACAAAGGAAATGGGTCATTTAAAGATGAAGTCCCAATTTCATTTTTCAGTATTCTTACACTGTAGTTCATGAAAATTGAAAATCCGTAACAGTGCATCAGAAAAGTTATTCTGTTGCATGGGTATATGGTTAAGCAAGCACAGATAAAATTGATAAGAAAAACACCATGGAAATATTTAGCTCTTGGCTAGCAGCCAGTTAGGGAGCAAGGGAAGCCTGAAAAGAACCAGAGAGCCCATCTATCTACTTGCCATCTTCTAGGATAATCTCCTCCTTTATACCAACCACCTTCAAGACAGCTGCAGCTATTGGAAGCAACCCTCACCAGATTGTACCTCTGTGAGCAGCAGTTACCTGTTCTCTGTTAGGAGTTTCTTCACATGTCCAGCAGAGCAGTGTGCTTCACTGACTGTTCCAAGGTTGCTGTGAAAGCCCTGCATAGGACCCGCTTCTTCCTCTCTCCGTGGGTAGAAGAATGGAGCAGTGGAAGCTGGTGCATCTGGTGCTCAACCTGGTTGAGCCCCATGGATTGCCCCACTTCCTCTTGGTGTCTTCTGCTTTTGAGGTGTTTGGGATGTTTGTGATACAGTGAATTGGTCTTGGTTCTGCCCCGGGGAGTTGGCTCCTGATGGTATAATGCTGAATATTCCTGCTGCGACAGCTGGAATCAAGGTGCTTGAAACATATTTTCCAGGTAGCCACAAAAATATGTGTTTGCAAGTTTGGTACTTTCAGAATGTGTTCTCAGCTGGTAGAGCAAGGGTCAGCCAGCAATATGAAGCTACAAAGAACTGTGCCAACAGCCTGGCTTAGCCTGCTGGGAAAATGAGGTGCTAAATACCGAATGTGGTGCAATAAACACCAGCCAGCTTCTAGAGTGAAGACAGGGGACCTTGCAGAAGACCCAGAAAATAAACAAAGAACTGTGGGAGGTCTGTATGCTGAAGAGCCATGCAACCACAATACAAAGTGGTCATGTAAAAATGCAAGCAGTGTTGGACACAAATATGTACCTGGAGCTAGAGCAAAGCACACAAGTCCAGACTGTCATCACCTCAGGAAAGCAGCACAGAAGCTTTTAGTGTGGATGAAAGGGTGGCAACAGGCTTGTATCGGTGGTGTCTGTTATCGCATACACAGCCTTTGGCTTTGGGAACTTGTTTATTTTCTCATTGAAAATGGATGCAAACTCACTTTAATTTTTATTTTATATTATCTTATATATAAAAATCGTAAGATGAGGCAACTAAAGCTCTCCTCTGTTAAACATTTCTTTCTTTTGAAACAGTATTTTAAAACACTGTTTGTGAGGGTAGGAGTGTGTTGATAAATACATTTTTTAAATTTTTTTTTTAATGAGAATTGGATCTTTTTTGGTGGAATTGTAAGTAGGCTTATTTTCTGATAAGGTTATCAGGATAAAGATATTGAGATCTAAGGATCTAAGGTTTCTGAATCAAGATGAAGTACTATTGAACAATAGAAGTTATGTTAAGTTTTAATAAAAAGATCCCCAGAAAACTAGGCACTGTTATTCAATGCTTCTGTTTCTTTAGTACCGCCAACCTTACTTTTCAAAGGGACTGGTAAAATCACGCAAAATTGAAAATTTACTGCTTTAATATGTTTCAGAATTCAGTGACAGCTAATGAATGATTATGCAGGCATTTTGGTTTATATGGTCAGCTAATCATATGATATTTGCATGCTATATAAACATTTTTCTAACAGAATTCAAAGGCTTAAAGTCACAGCAAACAAACAATTTTTTTTTCATATTTATGAACTTGCCTGGGGACAGTTGTGAACCTAATGAATTTGAAATTGTGACCAAATATCAAAAATTGCTACAAAGTTATAAAGTATGTCAAGTGCCAGAAGGTAAGAGGGTTTAATTTGGGATACTTTGCAGAGCTGGTAGGACTGTCCTGAGTCACTTTATCAGTTTCCTTTGGCATCATGCTGTTACTGGATGGTTCAGCAACAGGTTGTGAAGGTGCTCTGCCGCAGTATCCTTGGTTCTCCACTAACTTGCCATCAGGAGCAGGTAAAATGGCTTTACTTAGAGATTAGCCCAATCTTCACAGCTCTTTAGGATGGATAGGAAGGAGGGATGAGTTATGCCACTGATAACTAGGTAACAGCCAGATAGCACTCTTGAACAAGCTGTTCATGCCTGGTTCCTGTGACAGCCTTGTAAGGAATATCTCTACACTCCTTAGCTCTCTGAGCTTGGCTTCTATGTTTCTAAAACATTGGTGCTAGAACTGGCATGTATCTTTGAGGTCCATTTGCCTTGTGTGCTGAAGGAACAGGCCAGAGAGAGAGGAGGCCCCCTTGCACAGACAGCCCTGTGTTTGTTGACGATGCTCTGAGAAGTAAGGAGACAACCTGGGAGAAGCTTTCGTCGGTAATCTCCAGCAGTAACAACTGTTGCGTCCAGCAAAATTTTGTCCCATTTTCAGTGGTGCATGCTGTTTGCAGTGTCCATCTGTTTCTGACTAAAGCACTAGAAATACTCTACCAATAATGCCATCTAGGTGTCCTTGCTGCTAGGGCTCCAAAAATTTAAATTTTTGTGGCCACTGTTATAAGCACCAACTATTTACATCTCTTTCCTAGTTTGAATGTCCTTAAATCACATATTGACTGTTACTGGATAATACTGAACATTTAAGCAAGGCCAGGCATTTTGAGTGCAAAGAATCAGTTCATTTTGCTCTCTCGCATATACACCAGAACATTGTGTTTACATTTGGGGATGCTGAGTAGAAGACACAAAAGGAAAAATAGATTGATGGACAGAAAAATAGATTGATGGACAGAAAAATAGATCACTGTGTAACAGTTGTGCAGGACAGACTAAAGAATAATGTATAAAATCTTTTTATTAGAGAGAAAATATTTACTCAGAATTTTCTTTTCTGCCAGTGAGTACCTCGTGGTGGGAAAAAAATCAATTCTCTTTCTGAACTGGGGCATTTAGTTGCCTTCTGTTACAGATCTGTGGTTCTATCCGCTTATCAGGTTTAAGACCCTGTTAAAATTGTTTTCAACATCTTAGTTACTTAACGAAGAATTACTGTTAAAATTTGCACTGCTTCTAAAATTTCCACTCAGTTTCAGGTAGAACAGTTCTTTGTTGTGAAAGTCAGTAGTTTTATCCATCTCCTGCGCACCTAGAGGAGCTCTTCAAACTTCATCATATCACCAGTTCCAAGGCTGAATCTAGCTCCTGTGAGATGCTCTCTTCACAACTCACAACAGTAAAGTTTTGGGGGGAAGTAGAAGGAATCGCCATCTGAGGAAGCCCACCAACAATGGACATGGCCAGAAGATGAGCTTTTAGCATGTCAGTCTTAGCTTTCTGTTTGTGGGCAGTCGGCCATGGCTTTTGATGGTGTGTTAACAAACTCTGGGCAGGAGTCATCTCTTAGTGTTGGACTTCTGCCTGTCAATTTGTTCTTCTGTATGACAAAAATCCATAACCTATGGCAAGCTCATTGCCAGTCCTCAGAAGTCTCCTTGAGTAAACAAGATTCATCCTGCAGTGTTATCTTCATGCTAGCAACCACAGACAGTCTTCTGAAAAGGAAGCATGAGCTGTTACTGGTTCACATGTATAGTTGCTGTTTCTGGAATATATTCCCTTCTCTTGTTTTAATTCTCCAAGATTTTCTGAAGCAGGTATCCCTCAGACTACAAGAACCATTAAACTTCTGAAAAAATGCAACGGAGTGCTGAATAGAATACCGAAAATATATTTCTGTCCTCTTCAAACCTGTTTTTGCTGACAGGCTGACTGAAATAAAGTTCCTTTTCTTGCTTTAAAAATACATGATTATTATGAATGATTGTAAAAGTTGATACATTTTAAATGTTAACTGTGAACTTCAACTGACAATACTTATAAACGCTATGCAGGGTCTGCTAGCTGCTACTTTATTATGTAGATCTTTTTTTGTAGGTGTAGGTATTATTCCATGCCAGTGTATCTGCATGTTTGTATGTGCTGGGAGGGAAGCAATGCAGCTGGGTGGCGGACAGTGTATCTTTTTGTGTAATCAAATCGCTCATCTCTCCTTTATTGCAGTTTCACATCCTTGAATGTCTGTCTATTTCCCGAAGATGAAGAAAATGATTGCATGCTTCTTTCTGCTATTCGGACACACTCTGCTTTCTACGGTCTCTGTCATGGCAAAAGATCTCCCTGGAGGACACTTTCTCCGAAGAAGGGATGTTAACTCACAATATCTACTAGGTAAGTTACCAAAAAAAAAACCAACCCCAAACCCCACAGAAAAACAACTACACATCACCACCAAAAGCCATTGGAAATACAAATTATAAAAGGCATAAGCAGCTGGACAAACGTTGGCTGAGATAGTTTGTAATAAAAAGGAGATTGCTATTTGCAAGCAGGAATATGAGAAAGTTTGTTGACCAGTTAGCAGCTGTTGAAAGAAGGTGTTTACTTTTGGGGTAGTAGATCTGTTTTATGTAAGTGATATGAAATAAATATTTACTACAGGACTGTTTTGGAAAAAGGACCTTATTTTCACTGTTTAGAGAAAATACATATTGGTCCATGGAGGTTCTGTCAAAGCTTCCTTTTACGATGCCAGCAAGTTTTAGCTGTCTATATGTATATGCTGTGTGTAAGGATGATTGAATGGAAATCAGTGGCTATTGAAATGAGGCTTGTCATTACATTATTGATGCTAATGTCTTCATTTTGTCAGGTTAATTTTCTTTATAATGAGTAGCTCATTTTTCCTCTTTTGCTAAAAAAAAAAGAGGACAGGATCTAGCAGTTTTAGCTCATGGCTGTCATATTTTAAAACATAAGGTTCATGTCTCTCTTGTTGATCATTGCCTGTACATCATCAGGCAGTTTGCTGGTCAACTTTTTCATCTGCTAACAGTTTGTGACTTAGAATAATTTTCTTTTGCTTATTATTTAAAGTAATTGTCAGAGTATGAAAACACAGCATGGATGGGGCTTTGGACACAGCCCATCATTAGGGATTCATGATACACCTCAATAGTAGATCTATTCAGATATCTCTCTCCAGCC
This sequence comes from Haliaeetus leucocephalus, assembly GCF_000737465.1. Lineage (NCBI taxonomy): Eukaryota > Metazoa > Chordata > Aves > Accipitriformes > Accipitridae > Haliaeetus > Haliaeetus leucocephalus. The sequence continues at coordinate 19,052,103 of NW_010972991.1, read as the reverse complement.
ACTGGGAGATGTTAAGTTGCCTGCCTCCCCATAAAGGTCACCTAACCTAGGTGAACATGAGGAATGTGAAAGGTACTGCAGAAGATGTATTGGGAAGAAAGAAGAAGAAAGCAAGCCAGAACATGGGAGAATGGGTGACAGAGAGGGGAGCGCCAAGTTTTATCAGTGAAACTCTTCTCCAAACAAAACATAATCCTTTAAATATATAAAATTTCATAAAGTACCATTTGCAATCTGTCCTTTGTTAACTTAAAAACATTGGTTTTCAATTCCTATAGAACAAATTTAAGCCAAATGACAACAGATTTCCCCGTCTTACTCATCTTTCTCAAAAGTAATAGATGCGGTCTTGAGACACTTGGGGTTCTGCAACTGAAGGCTGAAAACCACAGCTCTGGAAATCTAGTCCACCAAAAAACATGGGTGTGGAACAGCAAAGAGAAGTACCCACATTCACGCCTTACTGAACAAGACTCTCAAACTTTCTAAAATCCTAAATTCTAAAATGTGATTAAATAGCAGCCCCTCCTGAATATTTTAGTGTCCCCAGCAAATACCCTAGGTGAACTTATTACTTTAAGAAATAAACTCCCTGTCTCTAGAAAATGAATGCAATAGCAAGGTGTTATGTAGAGAAACTAAAAGGTGACACGTTTCTCAGCTTGCCTTTTTTCCCTATGATTTTTTAAATTGCTTTTATAGCCTCTAGTGGAAAATGTATGAAAGGAATTAGCACTCGATATAAATCAAAATGTATAGATTAAATTATTTCTTTCTTTCAAAAGCCAAGCAATTTGTGGTCCCTGCATTTGGAAAATCCTGGATCCCTATTCACTTTGGCATGTGCAGGATGCAAACAATTCTGGCAGCTCTGGCTGAAAGAACCTTTTCAAGACATTAAATGATGCAAGAAACTTGGGACATTTTCTGGTCCAGCCCATAAAAGTACGTGGCAGTTTGGAGTCAGACTCTTGGGCCTTGCATTCTGTTACAATAAATTAGGTCACCTGCTTCAGATTCAGCAGTGCATATAAACAGTGGCATGGTTAAAATGTGCCTCTCTGTAAAGAACAGAATGTGTAAAATGCATGCCACTCTGCTGGAAAGCTGTAGTGTTCCTTAAATGACATGAGAAAGAATGGGGCCAAACCATGGTCTTGGTGACATCAAATCTATTGACTTAATAAAATCCCTCCAGAATTACAGCAATTCAGCAGGGATTAGAAGCTGTCCTGTTCTACATAATATGTATATTATAAATAGTAGTGGTGATGACAATTGCTGCTGTTGTGGAAAATGTTGGTTGGCAAGCAAAAGTGAACAATATAGCTGCAAAGAACCAACAGATACCTGGAAAAGTAATAAAAGTTCAGGTTTTGGAGGTATTTTTGGGTGGAGCTCTCTGTCTTTTTAGCACTAAAATGAAAGACTATGCTATGTAACTATTAGTAGCGTTAAAATAATTTTATTCCTTTTTTCTTCCTTTTACCAATTTCTGAAACAAGAGTGTACTGCTGTGACGACTATTTATTGGTAAAATACGAGTAGTGTCCATGTACAGAATTAAAAGTCCTTGCTCCAGGAAACTAACATAAATAAGCAAAATGGAATGGATGAAAAATCCTGTGGGATTGTCCATATAGATATTTAATTTTTTGGCAGCCATGCACTAATATGTCATAGATTTCTTAATTGTCTTGTTAGGGCTAATAGCTTACATGTTTTAATGAAGGTTTCAGAAGGAATAAACTATGTCTTTTCTATGTTTCTTATCCCCAGTCTTTCTGCTAAAACTCAGTGTGTGTTGTTCTAATTTGGCAGATCTTTTTCGTTGCTTATTGTGGTTTAAAACTATTATTGCTACAGCTAATAATTTCCATTAAAGGTCTGAAATCTTTTGTGCAAGGATCGATTTCACATAAAGTTTTTGAAACTCTCTCAGTGTGGCCCTTGAAAGCCAAACTGCTTTGCAGGTTTTTCTTTCTTTAAACACTGAATCAGACTTCAAAGTATGTAAAACTTGTCAATTGTGCCAATTTATTTAAATTTGTTAACATTTTCTTAAATCTTTCTTGCAGCATATTAGTTGTAGAACATGTGTAGTTGCTTTAGTGATAGAAAATATACATGTATTTCTCGTAATAACAGAATTTGTATTAGAGATTGCTGGAAAAATTTTGGTTTAATGTAGGTATATTTATGTTTTAAAGGATCGTTTCCATAGTCCTGCAAAATCTTGTGAAATAACAGAAAGAAATAGGGTGGTCCATTTGTCTTTCCTGTAGCAGAGGGCGGTCGCCTCTCCCCTTACGTGACGTATGAACTAAAATTTGCCTTCTCTTTCCCCTCATCAGTTAATTTGATCCTGAGTATTGGATCTTTGGCCTTACCCTGATTCCTTAAAGGAAATTCATCTTTTGTTTTAGAATCTTCTCTTTTAAGGGCTTTATCAGAGCTCTGAAGAGTTTTTGCTTAGCTCTGACAAAATCATTGCTCCTGCTGAGCACAGCTGCTTTATTAGATTACACACAGATCACTGAAAGCACAGTTTGCCAGCTTAGAATTTCTTTTTGGATACTATAGAAAAGCAGTAATGGAAATATACTTGGCTACATGGTTATAAAGATAAAATTATGTCTGTTACATTAGCAAATTCCTCTCAGATATAACTGAAACAGACTTCTGCACCTAAACAGATGAAGAGCTGTGTCAGATGTCCAGAGTAGTGGTTTCCATACTGTGATTTCAAGGCCATGGTCAGAGGTCCACAGCATCTTTCAGCAGGTTCCATGTTGAGAAGCAACATGTGCCCAGTTCTTGCAAGATGTAGCTTTTTTTGGTGTTTGATGTTGTGGGGTTTTTTGATGGAGGGGATTTGGGACTTATACCCTAGTGCATCTTAATAATTTATTAAAAAAGAAAGCAAAATTTCAACACTGTGGAAAAAACACAAGTTTTTGTGTTTTTTTTTTTTTCTTGGTGAACTCTGTTCTTGTAAACTGGGCATGTATTTCATGTCACATGGGCATATTTCTTTGGAGAGCTCTCAAGTGTATGCATGGGAATAATTGAATAAGCTGTAGAATAACATTCTAAGCAATAACATTCCTTCTGTTCCTTAGGCATATAAAACATGCACCTACCTGTTTTTGAAAACAACTATTTATGTGAGGAGAAAAGCTAATTTAGGGGTACTCCTTTAGATACTATGTGATATTACAAGAAAGAAACTACAAGAGATTAACTGATACTGCACAAAATTGAAACAGAGAGGGGAAAGGAGGCCAAGAAGGAAATGTACTTGGCTCCTGTTCAGTAGAAACTGCTGCTAAACACAAGTGTCCCTGTCTGTGTTAAATTATATTTTACAGCAAAATATATAATGATTTATCTCTTGGTTGTGTATATATGATTCCACTAATAATATGAAGGGAAGTAATATGAAGTACACAGGGTGCTCACTAAATTTATGAATCACTCGCTACAATCAGTTAAAATTATTCCAAACATTCTTATATCCAACCCAGTTCTTAAACGTGTGATGTAACTTTCGGGCTCAAGGACTTTATCAGGTTAACGATTCTGGGTTAAATTTTAGCCACACATCAGAGGGGAAAATATGTGACAAAAGTGAGTCTGGTCTATGATGCTTCTGTGGAGTGCAGATAAGATTTCTGTTTAGTTTTGGTTGAATTCATTGTACATTTATACACTAAGAGCTGGCCAGAGATCTCTAAATCCTGCTAATGTGGACTGCTGGACCAACATGGGATGACAACTGCTGTAAGAAACTCATTCGCAGCCTCAGCATATGTGTGTATGCGTTATTTTTTCAAATCAGTGCAACCCTGCCAAATTTTTTTGTCCTCAAACACGTTAAGTAGATTCATTGTAACTGAAGTCTGCATTGCAATTGAAGTCAGAATTGTGTCATGGTAACTACATAATGTGTTTGACATACTATGCTGGTATAGTACTTGGGGACATCAAAACTATTCCAGGCAGTAGATAAAGGTAGGAAGAGGTTGCAAATTACATCTTTTGAATTATCATGTTTTTAGTTAAAATATAAGCAAAATCCTAACCAAACTTTTATAAGGATACAAGGTAATCAAATACATATCAATTTAGACTCTCTCTAATCAAAACATAAAATTGCCATATAAACAGAGATGTGTTACATATGGAAACAGAGAGAGCAAAGCATTTTACACTCTGTGAAATCACCTGTTTCTTCCTTCTGAGGTGTGTAGGTACATCTTACAATCGTTGTGCCTCAAGGCAATATTAACAATTGCATGCTTCGCTTCCCAGTAGTGATTGTCTCAATAGCTGAGAGGTCTCCCATAGACTTTATGCCAAGTCTTGAAACTTCAGCTTTCATCTTAATCTCTCAGCTGTCAGCCTCTTCCCTGCAATAGCTGTTGTCCATTATCTACCTGGCTGGGGTCTAAAACAGTAGCAGGAAGGTTGCACTTGCTCAGACCACCCCACTCTTTCAGGTTTCTGGGTTTTGTTTGCAGTGGGAGACTCTGTCTGTGGCTCTGAGGCTTGGTAGCCTGGCTTGTGCCTACCCAGCCCCTAACAGAGGTCCTGGGGTCTGAGAAGGCAAGATCTGAACAGTGATCATATCCCTGCCCAGCCATTTGTTCTCTGCAGAAGTTATCCCTTAAGCAGGCCCAATTGATGAGCCATGAGGGCTAGCTGGGACCATGAGAGACCCCAGGGATTTGTGTCCTATTCTGAGTACGCTCAACTGCAGCCTATTATGGAGATCAGAAAGTTTGGAATTTGGTCTGAGTTAGCAATTTTTAACCACATAACGTTATGCTTGCCAACTGTCGTATTTAGTATTCATTATTAATTTTCAAGTCATGTATCAAAATGGCATTTACTTTTAAGCCACTTAAAGGGCAATTCAGTAATTAATGTTATATAGGCTATAATTCTATTTCTAGCAGCACAAGAAATTTTCTTGTGTTCCTTTAATGTATAAGTATTTCCTCTAACAAAGCCTTTTCTTTTCCCTTCTTCCTCTCTTCTCTCTTCTCTTTGTTTTTTCTTATTCTTTTATCTTCCCCCCATTTTTTCATTTTCCCTTTTTCTTTTTTCTTTTTTTTTTTAAAGTGATCTGTAAGTTTTCCACAAGGAGTAAAGAATATCTGCTGTTACAGAAAAAAACAAGTCGTGTACTAAACTCCAAATGCTCTTCGTGTTTCTGAAGTTGTTTGTTACAACGCCCACAAATTACTGTGAAATACCATTTCTGTTTGAAAAAGTTTGCCTTGACAATAATTCACTGAGTAAAATTACAAACAGTTTTTATGTGTAAATTCTCAAAGAGCTCAAAGCCTCCTCTGTGTATTTTGTCTTGAAGGAAGATCAGGCTAAATGAAAGAACACTGTATGTTCAAAAGTGTGGTGTTTTTGGCTTCATTGTGAGTACTTTAGCTTAATAATTTAAAAAGCACATATGTGCAAGATTAACTTGAAAATCCTGGAAACAGCATTTGCATAACTTAAGGAACACCTCGTTTTATAGGCATGAGTCGGTAATCAGACACTATTGTGAATGAAGACAATATGCCTTTAAATTGCTTTGGAAGCTAGAAGACACTGTCTACTTAAATTTAAGTACTGGTGAAGTGGTAGAACTAATGGTTTGGCAGTGGGCGTGATGTCCCACATATTTTGGGGGGCAGGGGGAAATGGTATATGGCACTATCCCTTGGTGCTGTTTCTGAAACTATTCTGGAAAGGAGTCTGATACTTAGACTGTTACCAGTAGATAGAAATCTGTGGTTTCAGGTCAGCTGATCAACGAGTAATGTTGAAGTTGCTAACAGCTTTCCCTGTAAACAAAGACATGGGCAACTTTAAAAAAAAAGTATGGATAGGAGTTTTTAAAAAGTTAAGCTAATGTCCTGAAAGCAGAACAGCACAAACTCATTAAGGTTACATTTTTTCACTGAATTTTCTATGCTGCTACTGACAGTCATTTACTTTCTCTATCTGTTCTTTCTGTAATAATTTCCAACAGCGCCCCAAGTAGCTCAGGCAAGATAGGAGTTTCAGATCTTCAAGGAGAAAGATATGAAGATCATCTTGTCCCACACAATCACCTTTTTGTGTGTTGTGATTTGCTGTCTTACAGATGTGTGCAGGAAGACAGTCACAGGCAAGAGTAAATGCCTCCAGGCTGTCTGTGGGAACTGGATTCAAAGTAGCATTAACTGTGTGTACTACAAGGTTTCTCCATCATAGCTCAGAACATGAGTTCCTACTCTCTCATAGGTGCGAGCTATGCGCAGCTGAGAGCACGTAACATTTGTTTCCATCAGGAAGTGGTGGGTTGATGATGCTGCTGGGACTGGCATGGGGATGTCAGGATGCTTTACCCCTCTCTCCAGGTGTTCCCCTGCCTGCAAGGGAAAGCAACCTGCTCCACGGTCCTCCTGCCCATTAAAGCAGGTTTGACTCCTGTCAGGAAACCCAACAGTTTCCATCTCAGAACAGCTGAAATATGCAAAAAGAACTAAGAACTTGAGAGTATTCCTACACCATGCTTTGGCTTCATGCCAGAGACAGCACCAGTCTCAGTAAAGAAATAGAGAAATACTAGAAGTCAGTTTGGGGACTCTGGAATTAGAGAGACTTTATATTAATAATGACCTTGTTAATTTGGAAGGGATGGCAGGGAAGGAATAGAAATGGTGGGGTGAACTGAGAACAAGGTAACGGACCCTTCCGCAGTGACTGATAATGAAGCATTTGCATGTAGAAGGAAATGGAAATCTGTGGACAAGAGCCTCCTGCTGTACAGTTCTCCTAGAAATTTTGGAAGTTCAGAAAAGATTTTGTCAGAGGCAATAAGGAAATGTCTGGGGGCTGTGTTGCATTTAGAGATTGTTCCCAGATGAAGAAATTTGTAAGGAGGAATGGGTGAGCTGCCAAACTCATAATGAATCTTTGGGTTAGGGCCAGAGGCCTGTGAGTTTGGGGAAAGTCTCAGAGCAAGGATGGGGCCAGGGAGTATGGGGGCAGGTCTTGGGGCCAGGATCTGTCCCAGAGCTGGCAAGAGATGGAGTCACCTGCAGAACCAAGTGCAGCACATATGCCTGCCAGGAAAGGGGTAATAAGCAGTTTCTAATGTTTATTCAGGAACTAGGTATGATTATATCTGAAATGCACCATACCATCCTTTGCCCTTCTTTGAATTAAAATGAGAAAAAAGAAAGGAGTGGAAGGTAACTTGCACAAAATGTCTAACTAAAGCCAAGAAGTGCTTGGAATTACTGCTATTCATCATTTAATCTTGGCAACAACCACAAAATGTGTTTTCCAAACAGAAACGATGTTACATTAACTGCTATGTACTTCATGCTTGATCTTTGCAAATGAAGCTACTGCAGTTTCCTAGAAGGTGTATGTAGGTAATACATAGATATGTCTTTCTTCCCATCTGAGCATTTTGCTCTTGGTATATTTATGAATTGCAAATTTGAGCATTCTTTTCTTGTATGATTGTATGGCAAGAAGATTAAACCTTCTTGATGAACTAAGAAATCTTTTGGAAATACCTGAGAACCTGTCAAATTCAATCTTGCTAGCTGGATATTTAGCTAGGGAAAACCAGAATTCTGGACTTCAAGAACAAATACTTGACACCCAGCAAGTTCATACATTTTGAAACAAATTTGGTAGGAGTTATACTGAGATTTTTAAAGAAAGCAAAGATTTATAAAGTTGTAAACAAGAGAGAGGCAAGTAAGGTTGAAGGCTAGAGGGAAAATGAAATAATAAAATGGCAAAGAAATACAAAAAAATTAGGAAGACGTTTTAAAATGTGCTAGCTGGGAGAATAGTTTTCTCCTCTTTTATTTTATTCTGAGTGAAGACTTTTGTTCTGTTAGTCAAAGATAAAATCTAAAAATAAACCTGGTGTTATTGCTGGCAGGGTAGCAGGACATGTAATTTTTTGTATATACATTACTGTGGAGTGAGCTAAGAAATACAATATATTGAGTCTTAAAATTGCCATTAATGTGTTGCCTGCTCAGGCAATAATTTTTCTATGATCTCATTTTTTCTTAACTGATCTCATCCCTCCTTTTTGCCTAAATTTTCTTAGTCTATAGCAAACACCTTCATGGAACTAATATTTACTTGTTATAAATTACTTTTTCAATGTCTTAACTTTGCTGTAGTATTTACCAAATTGCGCTAACCTCCTTTTGCTTTGCATACAGCAATAGCTTTCTTTAATATTTATCCATTCTCATGTATTAGGATAAAGACCTACATAACCAAATAAGTAATATCCAGATTTTAAAAAAAGTGTTAAGGAGTCATAAAGATGTAGGACAACAATAGAAAATAAATAACTCATTTTTAAATGATCTTTTCAAGGGAGCTGGCTTGCAAAAACTTTTGAAAAATCACCATCTAAAACTTGGGCCCTTTGAATGTGTTCAGTTTGAATATCCCAAAATGGAAATGTTTAAGGAAATTAAACAGTGCCATGGGACATTCTTGGGAATTGGGACTCTACCATTATTGTTGCTTTTAAATTGCTGGAACTGTCTCTGGCCCACAGTGATTAGCACTCCCCAAGCAATCTCTGTGCATCATTCAGAGGCTACAGGGGGACAGGGATTACTCTCAGTAGGCAGCTTGCATACAGCCACTCTATTTTAGCAGGAAGGTGAGTTTAATACTGTGGATGCAGGCCAGCTGGCCTCTGAGCTTAGCTTCTATCTTAGACTGCTCTCTGGCACTGAGACCAGTGGTGTAAAATGGCCTGCTTCTGTACTACTAAATACCCCGAGTTTGCAGAGTAGTTGCATCCACATCATTGCTTATTAGGATGGATTCCTGGCTCATGTTACTTCCCATATCATGCCTGAGGACTGTTTGAGAAAACGTTAATTGTCCTAGGACAAACAATACCAGGAACTGTTCTAATGATTTAACAGCCTAGAAGAGTCAACTCCAATGCCCAGGAAAACTCCCTGGCTCTGCTTTAGTTATATTAAGGCAATGTCGCATTAATTAGAAATAAGCTGAGAGGGTACAAACACACTCTCAGACGGAGACCCTGGGTGGATGAGCAAAGTCAAAGCAGCATGAACTTCGTCAAAGCCAAAGTAGGAGTTCAGGCTTGAGCATAATTTGCTTTGAGAAAGGAGTAGAAAGAAACCTGCAGGGATCAGATAAAATAATTTAATAGAATTTTCAACTTTAGAGGAAATTATGTGAAATATTCTTTTAAGTTTTTTTTTAATGTATCTCTTGGTAGTTGGATCCCAGCTGGAGTCTTCTAACTGGAACTGAAATTTCCTTGCATTGTTAATTTTGCAAAGGTGGCATCACTGTGACTGTCATTTACAGAAAAACTGGATATTGAGTGGAGGAGGAGAACTATTGACTTGACCTGTCCTTCCCTTGCCTTGTCTGTCCTTGCCTTGCCTCTCCTGGCCTTGCCTTTGGATAATACAACTCACACTGAGGGTTTTTTTAACTTTTGTGTTGGCAATACAAAACCTCTGCTGACTTAGAAGCAGGTTTATGGATGAGTAGCTCTTTTCAATGAGTATGTCACTTTTCATAAGAAGAGTGGAAGGGAATTACTTTGGGGTATGAGGATGTTTGCCAGTGTTGTGAGAAAGTTCCTTGTTTAAAATGAGAGCTGGTAAGAGGAAGAGGTTATAGTTTACAGAGCAAGTGCAAAAGCATGCAACTGCTAAAAGGAATCACTGAAAGTTTATCTGAGGGTATGAGTGTTCAGATCTGTTAGTCATTACTGATTGCCACTCTTCAAAATACCACCCAGCTGGAGTTTTCTTAGTAAAAAAGTTACATTTTATTTTTCATGGAGCCCATCTCAGTTAAATCAACTTTAATAATTACAAGGTTAATAAAAATTCCCACCAATTCAGAAGACAAAGAATTTAAATACATTTTAATTTGGAAATGTTTGGTATTTCTATAGATAGAATTTTGCTAGTGAAAGTAGTTTTGAAATATACTGTATTACATTCAGACTGATAGATTTTTCTTAAGTAATTTAGCACAATGTGGTGTATTTCTGGTAGTACTATCCACTAACACCATCCAGGATTTTTCCCACCAAGATTCATGCCTGACTTCAAAGTACATAACTGAGTCTCTTCAGACTGGGATCCAAATTTTTATATTCAAATTAAAAGGATTCAACACCATGGCTATAGTTTTGACTTGTTTTAAGGGAAATAAAATAGCAGTCATTTTACTCTTCTCCCTTCTCTGTCCTTGCCTTCATATACACATACATATTCTTAGCATTTTTTCTGTAATTATCTTTCTTTCCCCTTGCTCTGCTCCCACAAATCATATCTTAGCGTTATCTTTGTATTACAACCGTGCTGGAGTATTTCATGTTATATTAGTAAAAATAATTAATAATTAGATATGCCACTAAGATGGTAAGGTGGAAAATAGTTAATATGTCAGGATATCTGTATCCCATTAGAACTGGAATTTTGTTTCTGTTCAATTTGGCTTGCATTCAACATCCTCTGATTTTGAAAGAATAAGCAACCCGAGCATATTCCTACGCTTCTGAATAAAGGCATACTGTAGACTGCACATGAATAAATCCAGGCAGTCATTTTTATTGTCATCAAAGAGTATTTTTATTCTATGCCCACAAATGTTCTTGATAATCTATGAAAGAGGCCTCTGAGCTAACAAGTGAAAACAGGCATCTTTCTCACCCCTTGCCTTGGCAGAAGTACATGATTAGCATTCATCAGCAGTCACAAGTGAACTCATGTAAAGGCTTGTCTACAGACAGATGTTTTTCCAATTGAGTCTTTGATTGGCCCACTTGTACTTGTGCAGTATGACATGACCTTTAATTATACAGTCAGATACTACTTTTCCACCAAGTATTTGCCTCATTCAACGTACAAGATGGATGAGAGTACACTGGGAATTGAATTGGGTTGGGCAATAAGGGAGATCGCTGATTAGGAGTATCTCAGTTTAGTAAGATGAGGATGCCACTGCAGTTTGATGAGTATTCTTGCCACCTTTAATCTTTCAAGCCAGGCAGACAAACAGGCAACTAGCTACCTCACAGGTTTATTCCTAGCCACAGGTATTTAAGAACATGAGCAGACACACTAATTGAAGCCATAGGTCCATCTAACCCAGTGTCCTGTCTCTGACAGCAGTCAAAAGTGGATGCATATGAAAAAGTTTAAGGACAAGGCAATATTGCCTGCAGGTATTCCCCCAACTGCCATGCTTTTGTGGCTCAGGGATTTCCTAATCTGGATGGGTCTTTAATGTAAGTATTAAACCTCAGTTGATTTCTCTTCACCAGCATCCCATTAAGCCCTTTAAAGTCCTTTTAATCTTTTGCCATATGCTGCCTTCTGTGGCAAGGCTCGTGGCTCACCTCCCCCTGCTTGCCTTAAGACTGCCATGTGCTGGCTTTCTGTGAATGGTCAGTCCCTATCTATTCTCATTATGCAACTCATGCATATGTCTCATATTCTTTCAAAAAAGAAGGATGCTGAGCAGAAGCCAGAGGATGTACTCAGAGTCCCAGAAAGCTTGTAGCATGCCCAGAAGGCAGCCAGCCTTCACTTCTGCTGTTATCCATGTCAGCTTGGCCTGCCCGTCTCTGCTATTGTCAGATATAGACATACATTGTGGTATTTCTGCTTCAGTTGCTCTTGGAAAAAAACAGACTGCTGATGGCTGAAATATAAGATTTCAGGAAGTGTATGAGTGCTCTTTTGGCGAAGTTGAGTGCCCCTGTAGACAACAGGGTTTTCTCTCTGATGCAGCCACAGAATTTCTGTGTGATGCTAAGCTAGTCCACTAGATGAGACTTTTCCCTGATGGCCATTAATTATGTGTTTGAAATCATGGGGTTTGATTTGCAGAAGTGCTGAGCACTCACAGCTGCAGTTGACGTCATTGAGAACTGTACTTTGTACATGTGAAGTGCTGCTTAATGCCAAGTTCCGTGAAAAATCAGTCCCTTCCCATCTCGTATCAGTCACTGCAGTTAAGATACTTTTGACCTGAATTTCTTTGCGTTCTGTTTTCCCTGTTTGTAATGGAGGACTGATACCACCCTGCCTCATCAGTGTTAGATTTCCAAATTCTCAGGCACTACCACAAAAAGCATCACAGTGTAGCCCACTCTAATAGTAATTATGTAATTCAGAGGGGGTTTCCATCCCGCGTGGGGTATGAAGTCAAAATCTCAACGACAAAAGGGGGTACAGCACAAGTATCTACCCATTCCACTGCCACTAGCCATTCTGGGCACTGATCTCAAAAGAAAAAAAAAAATACTGATCACATAACAGGCAGCTTTTGTTATTTACTGGAGGCTGAACTTACATTGCCCAAGTAGCCTTGGTTCTGGCATCTCCTATTTTTCCTGTATTTTCCCAGCACTTGGCAAGGTGTTTGTTTAGACAGCATGCTTGAGGCATCGGGTCAACCTGAACTGATTTGCATTGTGAAATTCTTCTAAAGTATTTTGTTTGCATTTTGCCTTCCAGAAAATACCTGCAACAATAAACGTCTGGACCTTGTCTTCATCATTGACAGCTCTCGCAGCGTACGTCCTTACGACTTTGAAAAAGTGAAGGAGTTCATTTTAACCATCTTGCAGTTTCTGGACATCAGTCCTGATGCCACCCGCGTAGGTCTGATTCAGTATGGCAGCACAGTCAAACATGAGTTTTCGCTGAAGACATTCAGGAGGAAGCAGGATATCGAAAGAGCAGTGAAGAGGATGATGCACCTCGCAACTGGCACCATGACTGGACTGGCTATTCAGTATGCAGTGAACATCGCATTTTCAGAATCAGAAGGAGCTCGACCTCTGAAGCAAAATGTGCCCCGAATTATCATGATAGTGACAGATGGGAGACCTCAGGATCCAGTGACAGAGATTGCCACTAAAGCACGTAACTCGGGAATCTTGATTTTTGCCATTGGAGTGGGAAGAGTAGATATGAACACGCTGAAGTCCATTGGGAGTGAACCGCATGAAGAGCATGTGTTTCTGGTTGCTAATTTCAGTCAGATTGAAACACTGACCTCTGCCTTCCAGACTAAACTTTGTGGTAAGGTTTTTATCTATAGTTTGAATGCATATATGAAAGTAAAACACAGAAAAAAAATATGCATTATAATCAAAATTTTTTTTTACATGGAACTTTATCTGTTAGAATACATATATTGAAAAAAAGGGAGACTAGCCAGACAACATTCAGAACAGCAGTCATATATATATGGGGAACAACTAATTCTACTGCTAAGTGCCATAAAATGTGATCTAATTCCTAGTGGTCATAAGCAGTGAGGCAAACAGACATACCATGATTTTCCTATTCATTGCATAATAGCAATAAATTTACAACCCTCTGCTATTTGAATATTAGATAAGTTGTTTCATCTATTGATTTTAAATGTGATCTCCCTTAGTACTGAAACTTCAAACTGAAAAACAGTCTTTTGATTATTTAAAAAATTCTATGGAGTTCATGGATTCCTCTTCCAAAGCTTACATATTAATTCTATGCAAACAATTATCTCTGCACATGCCTTGTGACTGGAATTAAGACACAGAGACATGGTAGTGGTTTTATTCCATCCATTTTACAGACAGAAAGTTAGGAAAAGCCATTACAGTTGTTTTATTCATTCATACAATAAAGTAAATAATATTTTAATAGGTGTTAATTTACACTGAGAAATCGCTTCCATCTGTAATCCCCTGATAAGAAATTACCTTTTACAAATATCATGGCATACATAATTCATTTTATTCAATCTCTGTACTTGATAGAATTTTCTTTTTTAGTTTTTCTTGAGATAAATAGAAAGAACTTCATACAGATTTGGCATTAAACTGAGGCATTTTCAGCTGAGTCCAGAAAAAGAATGCATGGTGAGATTGAATGCTCACTCATCTCTAGGGATGCTTTTGCCAGAAAAGAACTGAGGCTTATTGTCAGGATAGTCTGGAGAATTTTCCTTACTTGGTCTCTTCCAAAATTGTTTCAAAGAGCAACAGGGCTCCAGCTGAACTATATCAGCACAGAACACCATCACAGACATTCATCAGATAATAGATTTTTTTCCTATTTCTTCCTTGCCTATTATTAGCTGGCATAGTAAGATACTTTTAAAAACCAAGAAAGAATAAACTAAACATGGATTGAGAGTTTAAATGGAATTAACAGCAAACGCTTCAAAGCTTGATCTTACTGAATTTTTTAATTGCATTTTAGAAAGAAATCCAGTACAAATACCACTTACTCTTTTTTTCAGACTAGGCAGTGTCCAGTAAATGTGTTAGTGTTTTACAGCTCACTTTTAATCCAAATACATGTGATCCTCTATAAAACCACCTTCAGGTGGAGGAGTATGGAGGTGACAAGGTGACAAGGATTGCTGCTGCCTCCTTTTCTCCACATTTGCCGTGTCAGGAATTGAAGGTGAGATCCAAAAATGCACTTAAAAACCCAGGCCCAGACGCAACAGAGAATTTAAGCTGTTAGATTCTTATGGATTTCAACTTAAAGGACTAAATTGCAGGTAGGATCCTTAATATTTTATTGAGTCTGGGCTGTGAAGCAGCGTTCAGCTTGCTGAATTTCAAGAGAACAATCTAAGCACCCATAGCCTCTGCTTCCTAGAGCACCTACATTCCTCACGGGAAATGTGGTTAGTTCTTTTTAAGTCCTCCCCAGTGTGGACCCAGAGGCAATATCATTGTAGCTGAGTCAAACATCTGGACACCTTGTTTCTTTGCTAGAGCAATTGAAGGCATCCCTCTGTTCGAGTCTCCTGGCATGCAGTCTGCTGGGCTGCATGCTGTGGGAAAAGACCTTGGCACTGGAGCTCTCCTTGTGTCTGGATTGCCCTTATGTCTGTGGGAATGTGTCTTCATGGTTCCTGTGAAGATAAAAGAAAAACCTGGCCATGTGATGAAGCTCTGTGGGGAAAATAAAAAGTAAACCAAATTAACCACTGTTTACCCATGAATGGCAGAGATTATCCAGTGCGTAGCAGCTATATTCTCAGAAGAATCCATATAAACTGGCTGTGCCCCATCCTCTGCTAAGTCAGACTTTCCCTACAGTTGCTGCCTCTGGCTGCTAAAGATTTGGGGGTGTCAGAAACAGCAGTTGAAGCCAGGGGATCCCAGGGGCCTCTTTTTATTACCAGTCAGCAAGGTAAAAGAGAAGCAAACAGTAACCTGGGAAATCAGGGGCATGAGGAGTGAAATGAGTTGAAAACTCATAAGAGAAACAGAAATGGTGACAGAATCCAGGAAAGGAGGTGGAGGTTGAATAGAAGGAGAGTGAGAAAGACAGAGGTTGGGATGGAGCAGTCAGGAGCAAATAAAGTCTTTATTATTATTCTGTGAAGTAGATAGTGGTGTCATCCCCATTTTACACTGAAGGAACAGAGGCACAGAAACAGGGTTAAGACTGTCAAGATCACCCACTAACTTTAAATATTTGACTCATTGCAATTCCTGGTCTGATTCTCTGGGGTATTTAGCATTTTTAGACTGATATAAACTAATATAACATACCAGTCACTTGCAGCTGAGAGAAGCCTGCGTTCTTGCAAATCCAGATTCAGGTGTCTCTAGCTAAACATATACAGTGTGAAGGTTGATGCTTGCTTGAAGATACTGATATTATTGGTTTGCCCAGAATCAAATAAGGACCCTGTGACATAGACAGAGATAAAATCCAGTTCACAAGGCTCACATTCAAATTCCTTAACTATGAGATCACCCTTTCTATTACTTCAGTCCCTGGCTGTGTCCACCAACACCTCCTGCAACAAATGAGGTTGCAGAAATCACGCATACAGCAGCCAGCCTCCTTCACCACAGAAATCTGACTGGTGACCAGAGTACCACTGATTCTTTGAAATGGGTGCAACAGAGACACTTTGGAAAAAAATTTGTGTGATTGATAGTATATCAGAAGATTGGTAACAGATGGTAACAATATATTCTCAGAAGGGACTGAGTTATTGGGAGGCTTATCATTGAATGCTTCTTTTTTCTTCTTTTTTTTTTTTCATTTTTTAGTACTCTGTTTTGCAACCTTATGTTCTTTTGGTATGGGAGGACTGACTGTTTTTGTAGTAACATTCGATAGGTTCACGTTCTATAGCATTAGTATATGTTAAGATTCTCTGATGCTTAAACTACTGAAATTAGTATATTTTTGTCGTATTTGAAAGTGCTTCTTTGGTCATAACAAGCTATACCTGATGTCGAAAGCTAGTAAAATACAGCCAAGAGGAAACTTCTTTTTAGGAAGTATCAAAGGTCATAAAGTTCATTTTCAGAATGATAGAAAGATTAAAAGACAAGAAGTCCAAGCAGGTCTGTATTCACTTAAATAAAAGTACTTGAGAGGTTTTATTGTGGCAGAAAATTATGAGATCCAAAAAGCTGCTTAAGAGTTTTGGGAATTGTGGTGGTTTGTATATTAGTAATAAATGCGTAACTGGTAACCATTCCAAAGACCAGATACATAGTATGTATCTCGAAACCACATTTTTTTTCCACAAGTACCACACATACCACATGTTAAGTTATTTATCAGGCTTCTGTTGTGGCTGCTAGAAGATTACTGCTAATATCTATTCCATAAATTTTGAGCTTTGTCAAGCTAGCACATAAATCCCTAATTGTTGTTGAGCAAAATATATTATTTTCCACACAATGTTCTCTGAGAAGTAATTCACCTATGTATTACAGAAATTACATACAAGCAATGCTCCAGTGGAAAGAAAAAGCCAAGGACATTTCTTGATTCCCAACTACTGATCTGGAGAAAAGTAGTTCAGCAATGAATTTGACACAGTGGGCCCACTATTCTTTTTCTTTCTTACTGTCTCTGTTGTATTTTACTACTTGCTATTAGAGACATAAAATACAAACAGATTAAAAACAGACTCAGAAAGACTATACTCTGGAGTGCAGCTCACCTCAGCTCCCACTTACTGAATCTTGGAGATGCATGACTTCAGTGTCATCCTGTATCGCTTTTATGTTCCTCAACATTAATAACTAAGCAAGCAAGATTCTTTATCAAGTTGTTCTCTAGTCATTCTTCTTTAGTATTGTGCTGTGTGGTGATTTTCTTCATTCAAGAAATTGAATGTACTCTAGAATAGTTTGTACTTAAAATCCACTTATTTTCTAAATTTGAATGTGGTAGGTTTGCTTCATTGTCTTCTTGGGACCACCAAGTAATTAGTGTTTCCAGATACTCTATTGTATATTTTTGTTTTGTTTATATCTCTATTCCATATGTAATTTCATGTCCAAAAACATGCCACCAATGTCAGCCAGATAGAAAATATCTAAATTCATACTTTTTTTAGGAATAAATACATAGTACTGCTTGTTAAGGATTTTTTACAGTGTTATAGGCTTGAGCTTCCATTTTTGTCTTTACTATCAACACTTAATTTGAAATTTCTGAATTACTTCAGTAAAATGTTCTACACTATTTTTTTTGGTTGTGACCACAAGTAAGAAAGACCAGCAGTTAATAATGTTTTACTTTTTTTCTTTCAGTGCCCCATATGTGCAGTACAGTTGAGCATGACTGTGATCACTTCTGCATAAACACCCCTGGCTCCTACGTATGCAGATGTAAACAAGGATACATTCTGAATGCTGACCAGAAGACTTGCAGCAGTATGTTATCTTTCTTAACTTCTCTTTTTCATGCTTCCCAAAAGTGCTTAACATCACATACCCTTTTTGTTGGGCTCATAAAGAAGGACTGAGCTCAGTATATAATTAATGGTAATCATCAGAAAGAGTCTGAAAAGGTGAAATTGTAATTCCTTTTCTTGTTTTGTGTAACTGAAGTTCTTATAAACCTTTCTGAAATACAGCAAGCTAATTTTTATACACAGCTCTGCAGAGGTACACTGTAGCTACATAAAATTGCATTTTAATTTTT
Source organism: Haliaeetus leucocephalus (assembly GCF_000737465.1). NCBI lineage: Eukaryota > Metazoa > Chordata > Aves > Accipitriformes > Accipitridae > Haliaeetus > Haliaeetus leucocephalus. The sequence goes on along the minus strand of NW_010972991.1, from coordinate 19,034,077 downwards.
TGGAGTAGTAAGTTCAACAATGAAGCAACAATCAAAGAAAGAACTGTTTTATCATCTCACATGAAGTGAATCCAACTACTTTAGTAATTTGTCCAGATAGCAACCAGTACTAAAGAGTACAGAAAAGTGCAATAAACCCCATATTAGAGAACTGTGAAATAACTTGCCATTCTGAAAAGCTATTCCTAACTGCTGCTTGAAGTATAAGGGTTTGCAACTGTTCAAAGAATAGATTCAAGTCTTGCTTATGCTCTCATTTCCTTCTTTAAAAGAGTTGACTTTTTTCAGTTTTAAGTAATTGGCTTTATAGTTTATAATAACAAAATGTATTTCACTTTAAATGTAATCTTAAGCAGTATTTCTTTTGTCCATATTAACTTGCTTCCGAGTAATTAACAGCAGACTATGTTAGATGGGTATGCCAAATTTATTTCTGTATCCACCATTATTTTAAGGAAATTAAGTAATACTCTTTTTAATTACTTGTGGAAAAGTTATTTGCTAAAAATGAAGTTTCTTATCCCACAACAGTGCATGAATTCAAGTGAAATTTGCCTAACTGATTTTAGCCAGAAGAAAAATTTTGGAAAACATCTTTTCAAAAAGCTGGAGGAGAGAGTCATGGTGAGAGCATAGGATGTACCCCTCATAATTGATAATTTAGAATTAAGCTGAAGGGTGCAGGCTCAAATCCTATCCTTGTGTTTGAACTCACATGTTCCACATCTCAGGAGAGTGCCGTAAAACAATCGGGTGTCTTGGAATTAGCAGGTTTTTAGTCTCTCTTGCTTAGTGTTGTATTTTATATCAAATACTTAATGATTACTGAAACAGCAAGAGTATGTCAGTATCTGAGGTGACTCTGCAGCTTGGGGATTAGAGTCCTTGCATATGCAGTGGAACACATGGTTTCAGTCAGAGCCTCAGTAAATAGGAACGGTAACAAAAGGATGTCAGCACCGGAGTGTTCTGGGCATTCTCGCTGCTGTGTGGAAGCGTCTTCAGATGCTTTGGGCTACAGCAGGAAACTGCTTTTGAGCTGGTCACCTCCTATGCTGTCGAGCTATGGTATGAGTTACTTCTAGGAATCTCTGTTTTCTAGTCCTTCTCACCAGCATCCTTCACCAAATGTAGACATTTGTCATATGCGTGTGTGTGAATTATAGGGGAATGTTTTGTGTTAAATGGAACAAATTTAACACTTTATTCGGTTTTTTTGTTTCCTCAAGGAGATGCAAAAAAATTCAATCCATTCTGGAATATTTCCTAATTATTATTTGGTTTAACAGCTGAGTGAAGACAAGAATAGTGACAAGAAGAATTTTTCACACAGCCTGTTTTCTCTGCTTCTACATAGTTACTATAGCTCTTCAGTAAGAGGGTGGTCAGAATCCCAAATGATGACTCCAACTATGTAATCACGTTTCAATAATACTCTCTAACCTATTCTTTTCATTGTGTCCCTCTTAAAATGCTTCTCATTTAAAACTTTTGTATCATTTAAACCTTTCTTTTAAACCCTCCTCATGCTATTAATTTTTTTAAAGAATTTTTAAGAAGGAATTCTTTTGTTTTCAACTCTCTGGAAATTATTTGAAATTCAAAATTTCTCCTTTTTTTAATTTCCTCTCACACATTTTCCCTATCCTCACCCCTAATATCAATTTTGACAATTGAATTTTTGGGGGAGTCAATTCAAAAAATTTTAATTACAAGTATGAAAAATTCTTTCTTTATTATGTCTTCTTCTTTTTTATTGTGTTACATTTCCATGGTTTTTATCAGCCAGTAGTTCAACTTTTGGGCACTGCACTGTTTCAAATTACAGATTTATTTCCAAGAGAGTTTTGGAACTGTGGTAGTTTTCCTACTGGTGACCCATGCACAGTAGCCCTCAATATGTTCCCTCTCTACCATTTTTTGAAGCCCATTGCTGCATTGCTTTACTTTTTTTTTTCGCTATGACTCAGTCTTATATTCATTTTCCCCACTTACCTGTCACACATTATTTGCTTGACTGTGTACTTGTTTTGATCATCAATCAGATGATACTACATTGCAGTTTGCTAAATATGAAAGGGAAATGAGTCATTCAATGTGTTTGTAGCCTACTTCTAATGGACTTTTTTCTACATCATGAAACTATAAACTAATTTTAGCAATTAGCACTGGAAATCTAATATTGAGACCCATCAAACTGGCCTTAAATATGCTAAGGTAGCGCAAATCATTGGTGAAGGAGGGAGATGATACAGTAGCAGTCTAGACAAGGTCAGATCATTATGGCTAAAAACTCCCCAGAGAAGTAACAGAATTCATGAGGAAAGGGGACCAAACCTGGACAAACTGGACAGCTTATTTCTGGAGGGAAGGGGAAGTATGGCGATGGAAAAACCCACAGTCTGTGACCTTTTTAGTTACTTTTATTGGCTGCTGATTGTCCACAAGTGCAGAGAGACATGTTCCTCACCTGACCTCTCAGTAAAATAAATCTTCATCATGTTTATGTTTAATGCAATACATGATCAACATAAACCAGATGTATTTGTCTAAGATTTGGATATATTTGTCAGCTCTTTCATGAACAAATAGTTTCCTTACATATCTATTTTAACACTTTCTAAATTAAACCATGCAGAAAAGATGAATGGTATGTACCTAAAGTTATACTTTCTTTTCATTCTTCTGTATCTAAAGTTATACTCTTTTTTCATTCTTCTGTTCCCTTTTTTTTATGTTGTCAGAGTACACCATATCAGTATGCAGTTCTTAAAAGCCCTTAACCAAATAGTTTCAATCAGCAATGAATTGATAACTTTGCTTCAGGCTGGAAAAGGGTGCATTTCTCTTTTGAATAGGTGATAGTTTTGTTCCTTGATACATTTCATTATAACATTATTATAACATTATTTCCTTGCATTGAAGGAAGAAAATCTGCCATACTTGTGATTTGTTGCTTTCCACTTGGGGGGAAAAAAAAAAAAAGGCAACTTGGCTATCTTCCAGAACAAAACTAGGGGAAAAAAGTTCTTTTGTTTAACTTGAAATATTCTTACATTTATTTCATTAAGATAGTTTTGCATCCATGCAAAGGATGCTCCTTTCACGTTCTCTGATCTAACTTTAGTTCTAGAGAAGAGTGGTTGTGTCAGATAATGGCTATTCTTTACTCATTACGCTGTATTTGTTTGTTTAACTTAATCTCTTCCATACTTCTCTAGAGATGTTCAAATCTTACATTAATACACAAATTAGTACAAAAGAGGAAATGTAGCTGAAACAAACTGGAAAATTATCTATTTGTGTGTGTTTATACTGGAACAAGAGAGTTAAAGAACTGTTTATGCTGTTCATCATGCCGCTTGATATGAAGCAGACAGCTATAAAGGAAAACTCATATTTGCTTGGCTAGTTTCCTCAAACATGTTCCAAAAGCCTTTTTTGTAGCTGTAAACAATCATTATGTGTTGAGCAGTCTTTGGGCCTGATCCTGAGCAACACAAAGTACTCTGCTTTCCAAAGATTTCATGGGGAAAACTTGGGGTTCTCAGAAAGCTTTAGTCTATTGAAAAGAAAGCCCAATGTGCTTCATTCGGCGAGGTGCAGAACTGAACTCATTTGTCTTAGCAAATTTCCTAATGAGATCTTTTGCTTGGGAGGGGTAACTTGCTATGGTATTTTGCACAAAACTGAAAAATTATAAAACTCAGAAATGAAATATCCCCAAGTCTTTTGGTGTTGTGTTTTCCTTTTCTTTCCCTTTCCAAACTCATCATCATTTATCTGGTAGGGTTATGCAAAAAAAAGAGGAAAAAAAAAAAGACACAAAGAAACACAATTAGTTTTTTTCCATAAAAAACTGAAGAGTGCTCTTCAAACTTTTTAGAGAAACATACAGTAAAGAAACTCTACTAGGCACCATTGGCCAATCAATTGTTGTTGCCTTTGGCTGAAGGAATTAGCTCAGCTTTGAGTGATTTTTTGTGCTGGCATAAGACTTTCACTGTTTGACGAACATTGGCATGATCTGTGTTAAAACGAGCTCATCTCTAAAAAGCTGTTCATAGCTTTCTGAATTTTTTTTTATCTATAGTCTACCCATGCATAATAGAAGGTCAAAGAATTTCATATTCATGCAATTATGTTTTGTAGCTCAGGACCTTTGTGCTGTGGAGAAACATGCCTGTGAGCAGATTTGTGTGAACACACCTGGGTCTTATGTCTGTCAGTGTTACGAAGGGTATGAGCTTGATGCAAATGGAAAGAATTGTGTCGGTGAGTATGAATTTAGCAATTCACATTTATCTCTTGACACAAACCAAAGGGAAATTCAATGTAAATTAATATCCCGTTTAGGCTTAGACAATGATGGGAAGCTCTGTTCTCCAATATGAGTGGTAGATAAGGAAGAATACATATTGGCATGTTCGTAGGCCTTTACTGATAATGAATAGTGACTTGGGAAAATTGTTCCAACTAATTTCACACAGAAAGTAACATTAGTCTTTTGAAACAACACACCAGATGATTTATTCTAGGTCCATGTAGGTGGCCAGCAATGTACTGACATGATATATGTGGCCATTAAAAAACAAAGCCAGACAAACTTGGTAGCTCCTCTTCAGACAGAAGTTATACATGGAAAAACTTGCAAATGGACAATTTCTTGTTATTTCTCACTTGTTTTTATGGTCATGCCAGGAGATATTTCAAACTCTTTTGGGGAAGATGACTTTAAGGAAAGTTTAGCCCTCCTTAAGAACCCATCCACAATGTGCCTTTAATTTTCGCTATGGGCAGTAAAGAAGCAAACATCAGCTCTAAGAAGTACAACTCAAAAGAGTGAGTGTGGAAATACAGCATAATAATATTTTAAACAAAAAACATACTTCCCTCTTTATTACCACCTAAGTATCTCACTCTTCTTCCTCATTTATACACAGTAAATACTTCTAGGATAATCTCCACTAGCCTGTTAACCTTCTCATAAACTTTTCATCCCATGCTACATTTTGGGAAAATACTGTCTTCTGGTATCCACCACAAAAAACCCCCTAGTTACTCCTTGAAAAAAAATCACCTTATTTGTTAGGTATTCTCTTCAGGCAAGCACTTAAATGCATGCTTAATTTCCAACACATGCTGAAATCCCATGGAAGTGAATTCAAGTGAATCCTTGACCCCAGATCTGCCACAGGCCACCACAATGCTTTTGTCCAACAGCTTAACTTTCTTGTCATTTTAAACAACTCTAACATAATATAATCTGTCTCTTACTACCTTCACAGAGTTATTCTCTTGCAGGATAATCCTATTTTGAGGCACAAAATAGATGATAGTTTATGGAACTGAACTTTCTGCATGTAGTTTCACATGGGTCACACAAATGAGTTGCTGAGGATTTTTAGACTGAGGATAACATATGCAGTTTTGAAGAACATTCACTCTGTACTTACTCTTCAGAAATGTTTCCCTTACTTGTAGCTTCATGATCTCAGTACAGGAGTCTTTACATTTCTCAGCATAATTTACCCTCAGCATAATTTGGCCACTAATATACCATTTTAAGAACCTACTTTCTGAAGTTGAATTGTTTTGAAAATGCAGCTAATAATGACTATTTAGGCAAGAAGGCCCATTAGGTGTTCTGGCCCAAATTTCTACATCTAACACTCCACAGAAGTTCATCCAGTAACCTTAGCTAATCCTCATGACCTTTAGCTGTGTTAGAATAAAGCATGTATTTCTCTGCTACTGATTTGACTATATCTTGAGACAGAAAATCCATGACTTCTGTTGATAGGTTCTTTTATCACAAATTCTTTCCTACCATATATTCTAATCCGAAATATTCATGCTTATTGTCATCAGCTGTTGTTACCATTTCCTCTCTATTAAGTTGAAGGGTCCTTTACAGCCCAAGATATTCTTATCAGGAAGATAGCTACCATAGCATCATAGGGATGAAAATAAATTTTGGTGAAATTCTTTGTATGACAAACCTAATATTATCCTCTATAATAAATAGAAAGTCTATTTTTCTTATTAAAAGCTTCAAAATATTTCTGTGCCATTTATTAAATTTCTTACAGTGGCGCTTGTTTTTTGCCTGTTAATAATTCCTCTGCAAAGTCTGAAGAGTGCTATTTGGAGATGTGATACATCTTTAACATTTTTTTTTCTCCCTCCTCACTAACTCTCTTCGGCATGGAAGGATACAGGCCTATTATAAGCTCTATTGATGACACTTGAAGCTTTCATATTCTCAATTATTTTCAATTATTTTCAAAATACAATTCATGCATGGGTTCACTATGGTATCTTGCATTTTATAGCTGTCTTTCCTCTCCACTTGGTTTCTATTCATTTATAACTAGTTCAGCAAAAAAACATGAACTCATGCTATTCATACCCCTGCAATAATTAGAAGTATTAATTGTGATTTTAAAGCACATTTTTAGCACTTCTATTTTTCAAGTTTCTTTTGCATTTATGTGACCATTTGTCTTTGTCATTTCTTACTGATGCGGATGAATGGTTCAATATATATTAATTATGTTTTACCCTTGCAGAACTTAGCCTCTCTACATTTCCTGAACAGGAAAAGATTGACTGGGTAATTTGCGGTTTTGATGCTAATTTGTCTGCAAATCATATTAGCTATCAGTCTCCAGAATTTGACTTTTCATATTTGAATGATTTGAGATTTTTGAGGAATATGCTGCTACCAAGAATGTACAGCTTCCACAGATGTGATCACAAATGAATAATCATCCTTGCTGGAAAATCTTGTAAAGGAGACTATGTATAGTTCTGAATCAGTAGTGATAGCTCTCGGTTTTCATTACTCTTAAGCTAGTTAACCATTCCTTTCTGTGAAGTATTTATTATCAAATGAGCAGGATCAGAAGAAAGATCTTGAGGTACACATATACCAGAGACCACCGAGTACAATGACAATTTTGCTAAAAGCAGTGACTTCATAAAGATTACTCTCTCCTCTTCATCCAGAGAATGAAGAGAGAATTTCAGTAGAACATACACATTGCAGTTCTCTGAAAGAGCCAAAGGTTTCTCTCTAAGATATCTAAGACTTCAGAACTTTAACTCCAGCAAAAGTAAATGAGGGTATGCAGAAAACTCATTTCACAGGCAGGTTTACTAAGTTCCCTTCCTTCTTTCTGATGGGCTAATTTCTCTGGTTAAGGATCAAAGGCAATACTAATTGCTGTATTGACACGTCAGCCAGTTACCTGAATAGCAATAATTAAATAAAATCTCACAACCAGCAGCTCACAACATATCCATTCAAAGTGATCACTGAATGGCCAACGACTCTGAGTGTTTGCAACACACTGTTTACAGACAAATTTGTAGACTAAACAATATTTGAAACTGTCTGCTCAGTGATAAGTATGGCTGGCAGAGCACTATCACTTTGCCTTTTTAAACAGCTTTTCATGTTAACTTCCCTTCTTTCACATGAACAAAATCCTGTCAGTTAAAGTTTGGTGGTAATGAGCCATTCTTTCTCCATCCTGCTGCTGGCCACTTTGTCTCTCCACCTTCTTGATGCTGCTGGACATACTGTCCTCTCTTTCCTGGCACTGGTGGTAGACTGTCTCCATGTTGCTGCAGCTGTTGGGCTTGGGAACTCTTCTCCTGGCAGTGGTCTGGCTACTGGCACCTCTCTGCAGTCCTGGCACCGCTAGATTTTTTTGGCTGCTTTCTAGGTTCTTACGAGTCTTCCATGAGTCTGTTCTACTCTTCCCCTGCATTCTTTTTCATCCTCCTTATATGCCTTTACTTATTCTGTCACTTTTTCTTCCTACCCTTTTCTTCTACCTTTCTGCTTAACTTACTTCATTTTCTTATACCTGAATAACCTATATAAACATCATCAGAGTAAACCAACAATACAATAGAAAGGTGACTCATGCTGTCCACAGTTCAGAGAGGGCAGTGTAAGCACCCAGAGAGCAGAACTGGTAACTGGAAGTAAAAGACGGCTCTCATCATTTACCAACTAATTCCAAGCAAGAAAAACAGGTTGGAACAAACATGGGTAGATGACAACAAATTAATCACTTGCTCACTAAAAAGGTCATTAATTCATCCTTTAGAAAAGTTTCTTATTGAAATAGGCATGGGCTAACATTAAAAACAGTGAGATCTCTAAGTGTTCACATTCTAGTGTATATCTCATGACTCAGTACAGAAATATGAAAATAATATAACTTAAAAAATTAGGAAAATATTCTGCTTTGCTCTTATACAAACTGTATATTTTCCTCATACCAACTAAAGGATTACAGTACTTCAATATAAGAAATAGAGATTTATAATTTTTCTCAGTCTTTTCAGTAAGCTTTAACTCCATAGACAACTTACCTACTTGCTGACTGGAATGCTGTTAACAAGTTTCCTTTCTAAGCAAGTACCACTGAAATGAAACATGAAGCTGAAAGTGAAATGAATTTGTAGGTCAATTACTAGTGCCAGTCTGCAAGGCTAAGCCTGCCTGGAATTAGGGCAATTTGTATATAAAAATTATTGAAAAAAGGGAATAATACTTACCCCCAAAAGCAAATGTCAGAAGAAAGTTTTCACTTCTTAACTGTGTTAGTGGAAAGGCATTATTTAAGTTGGTATGCTCATGATTCTTACAAGCCAACAGACCTACTTCTGTAAGAGGTCCCCAGAAGGCTATAAATGGAAAAAAAGCAAGCCTGTAAAAATTAGTTATTTATTTTGTTGGGTTTTTTTCCTTTCTGTCCACAGTACATTAGCAGCTGCATAGCCATAAGAAGGCACAGTTCCTCCCTCAAGAGATTGTCATCTGAAAGCACTTAGGGTCATAGTTGCTCAGATGTTGCTCACATTCTAAGGCCTGTTTAGTTGTCCCTCAAACAACAAAGCTGGTGAAAGGACTGGAAGGAATGTCCTATGAGGAGCGGCTAAGGACTCTAGGTGTGTCTAGTTTGGAGAAAAGGAGGCTGAGGGGTGACATCATTGCTCTCTACAGCTTCCTGAGGAGGGGATGTGGCGAGGGAGGTGCTGATCTTTTCTCCCTGGTATCCAGGGGATAGGAGGCATGGGAATGGTTCAAAGCTGCGCCAGGGGAGGTTTAGACTGGACATTAGGAAGCATTTCCTTACCAAGGGAGGTCAAACACTGGAACAGGCTTCCTAGAGAAGTGGTCAATGCCCCAAGCCTGTCAGTGTTTAAGAGGCAATTGGACAATGCCCTTAAGAACATGCTTTAACTTCTGGTCAGCCCTGAATTGGTCAGGTAGTTGGACTAGATGATCGTTGTACGTCTCTTCCAACTGGAACTATTCTGTTCTATTCTATTCTAAAGTTTATCATCATTAGTCAGACATTTGCAGGTATTGTGGTAGAAATGCATTTCACTAGGGTTTAAATGCAGAGGAGGAGGTGACTTTATGGAGCAATCCATATGGACTGTTTCCCAGGTATGATGCTAGATAGAAAAAAATCATATACTCTTTGGCCTACTTATTTCTTAATGTGTCTTTTAAAACACTTGAAAATGTGCATGTGGTTAGAATTAATTTAAGAAGAAAGCTGACTAATTGTATGACCCATTATAACCTTGAAATATATATTCAGTAAATACATTTTCATATGAAGCTATTCAGTCTGGAAACAGGAAGGCGCTTGCCAGGAAAATGGTCTCACATAGTAGCCAGTAAGTAGTCTAATTTGACATGATTCAACACAAATATTCTGAAGCGTTAAAGAAGCTCTTTCAAAGTAACTGAATGGATTACCTGCTTTCCTCACTAGCTGACCTTGACTAAGTATCTTAGCACACCTGAATATATGCGTGATTTGCAAAGGCATGGCTATTGAAGAAGGAACTGATATAATTAAAACAAATTACTCCTCTTAGAGCAATTCGGAGGCTCAGCAGTATAAAGTAATGAAAAAATTACTCAGTTGGCAAAGAAGGGGACCCTGCCTCATTAAATGTCTGTGTGAAGCTAAGCATGTTACTGTCTTCTGCAGAAAGAATCAGGTAAACTTGCCTAATGTGGGCCTGGCAGCTCTCTGGGGATAGAACACCTGTTTTGTGACTTATCTTTAATTTCTTCTAAGAATTTCCTTGTGAAGAAACATCTTAACCTGCAAAGAAACTAAAAAAAAAATTTAACTTCTTTAGCACTTTTGAATGGGCTTGACTGAGTAAACTCTAAAGTATTACCTTATTAACCTTTGGCAATCTATCTTGTAAATATGGATTTGTGTAATAAATGCACAGACTTATGAAATAAGTGACGGATGAGCTATGATATTTTATTTTGCTCATACAAAAGGTGTTATATAAGCAAAATATCAGTGGTGAATATCAGCCTGAAGCTCTCAGGCTTCATAGCTGCAGCTGCTTTGTACAGGATGAATCTGGAGCCCATTAGAGGGAATGAATGTACTGTGACAGTCCTTGATGTAGAAGGTATCACCATGGGTCTCCTAAATACTCAGGCTACAAGAACAGCTCTTGAGAACTAATACAGCTGGGAGGGAACTAAGGAAAAGCAGAGCAATTCCAGGACTGGGACTGGAGAGACAGAAGACAGAACTAAATCAAACAAACTTTGCTACACCCTGGTCTACAGTGTGAACATCTGGACAGAGTTACTGACTGAGGCATCGTTTCCAGATCTGAGAAAACATGTTGAGAAGGCTCCTGACAATCTGAGAGCTGATAAATATTCAAAGGGTAGGAGAAATGATCCAGGATTCATATCAAATATGATTTACCAACTGATATTGAGAGTGCACTACTTTCTGCAGAAAAGGCTCTGCAGGACAGAAATTATGTCAGCTTTTCCTTCTTTCATAGCTACCCTGTGTAACTAGTACCATAATATCTATGCATAATAGTTCTAATTTTGTTTTTCTAATTGTACACATTTGTCTTGTTCTTTTTCAGTTGTAGACTACTGTGCTTTGGATAACCAAGGTTGCCAACATGAATGTGTTAACACTGAGGACTCCTACTACTGTAGATGCCACCCAGGGTTCATTTTAAATCCAGACAAAAGAACTTGCAGAAGTAAGTTGTGATAAGGTTTAATTATGAACAGTTTGTTCTTCTGTCTTCCAGTTCTCAGCAGTAATACTCCCATTGGTCCTGGGAACACTGAATAATATGTCAGGTATAGAAAATGTTGGAGCGCCCCGGAAGCCAAAGGTCCTGAAAGCAATGCAAGTTGTTTTGGGGAGTAGTTTGGGGGTTTAGGGGAGGGGCTAAGGGTAGGAGTCCCTCCTATGAACAGGAAGCTTTTAACATGAAACCAGGGTCCTTTTCAACAGTAAAAGCCCAAAGCTTTTTCTTGCATAGTCTCTTTGATTATTCAGATTTTTCAGTTAGAATATCATGTCCCTAGCTGAGTAAACAAACAAGTCTGTGCAAGACAATTTATAATCTGCTCGGTTTGTAAGACAAGCTACAATTAAATAAGAGTAGTTCCCCAATCAAAGGAAACATTGCAGCCTATTTTCCTACAGATTTTTCTCAAGAGTGAGTTCTTTGATAGTGTGCCAAAGCTCTGGCAACATCAGTGTCTTCTAGCAAGCTTCCATGTTTCCATCAGGTTATAATAACTTCATGGCTTTGTTTGTTTGTTGTTTGTCAAACTAGATTGATACCAGGCTAACAAGCTCAAAAATTACCAGAGTTAGGAGTGGATATAAAGCGGAGAGGAATTGACAGACCAGAAAGTACTCTTGCCAAGGCTTCCTATAATTGGGAAAACAAGCTAAAAACTCCACTGTGTTTAATGTCATAACTCACTTTCATGAAATGTGAAGGGAAAACCTTAATGTACCTTCCTAGTTACCTTTCTTCATAAATATGGGCCTTGATAAAGAAATGTTACTATTGTGTCTGTAAGCAGACAAACTCCATTAGTTTTAGATGAGTGGAACTGCTGATGCCAGTGGTGAATTTAGCCCATATTATTGAATAATGTGTTCAAACATTATTTCTCAAAAAATGCATCAATATAGCACTGCATTTCAGTGTTTTTTACAGCCTTGGGGGCATTTCAGTCTTTATGATGAGAGACTATGTTAACTTATAGACTGTATTGTATATTATGCTTGGTGTCTATTTCACTTAAATTTAACATTTAGAAAGAAAGCATCTAACCCAGGCTGTACATCTGACCTTGTGATCAAGGAAAAGAAACACACACTTCTAGAAAGTGATTGCTCACAGCTCTGACACAAATTTATGGAAGTGCCTGTATTTTCCTTGACTATGCAGGGAGCCTGAATGACCTGGCAGGCTAGACACCTAATTTTCAGATGGTCAGAGTCAGGGGAGGTGAATTTCCTGCCTCCCCAAGGGCCAGAATACGGTTTGTACTTGTTCACATTGCTTGTAAATTGTATGAATTTGCCCATTTGTCAAGTATCTGTCAGCTAAGGGCTGGCTAAATTGTTTTATACTTCCACGTATGCTTCTACATCCATATATTTTTGAAATCTTACTATAGCATAAGTGCTTTCCACTGCACAAGCACAGATTTTTGTTAATTCCTTCTATTTAAGAAAGTGTATTATAAGCAGTGTTTTTTCCCCGAGTTTGAACTGAACAAAGACCTTAAAACTGCATAAACATTTTATATGTCTTGAGTGGTTTTTAGCTTATAGTCTAACTGTATGAATTATTTTAACCTGTTTGAATTGATGATGCACAAACTGCTGGAAAGTGAAAGAGTGTTCTGGGAAAATAGTATTTCAGGCTTGTCCTGTCTCTATCCTCTTACTTAGGTATACTGTGTTTAGGTATAATGTGCTGTGCTTGACACAGCACATTGGGCTATATAGACTGTCAGTCTGGCCATGGGCTGCTGTCTATGTTGGAAACATGAAAGCTTTCAAATGCTGGTTGGACAGGATCTCTGAAAGTCATGTACTCTAGCCTCCTCTTCAAAGTGGAACTGCCACAAGCTGTGGATCAAGTCAGCTATGGTTTTGTCTAGTCGAGTCTCAAAAAGCTCCAGTGGAGAGTCCACAACCTCTCTGGGCAACCTGTTCCACTGCTGCACTATCCCTCTAGTGAAAAACATTTTCCTCATGTCCAACGTGAATCACCCAAGCCACAGGTGGTGACCATTGTTCCTTGTTACATCATCTGGCACCACCAAAAAGGGGTTAGCTCCATCACCTTTGTAATGAACTACAAGAAGTAATTGTAGGCTGCAGTTAGATACCTTCCTTTTCACCAAACTGAGTAAGACCAGATTCCTCAAGTGCACAAGTCAGGTGCACTATGTCCCAGCAGTAGGTCTCTGTTGAGCCCTCTTCAGTTTATTCCCTTTAAGTGCGAGGAGAAGGGAAGGGATTGTTCAAGAACTGGACAAAGTATGCCAAGTGCAGTCTTCAGCTGGGCCTGGCAATAGCCCTTGTTGATCCAGAACCTGACCTGCAGACTGACTTCCCAGTTTGACTGTGGTGTTGCCCTGCTGCTATGGACCTACCCAGCGATCACTGGGCTGTGTCAGACCCTGGCTGCCCTCACCAGCAGTGTCCTCACCTCATCCTGACATGCAGACTGGCTTCCTGACTTGTCCTCAGACCTGCCTCAGCAGCATGTATTTGTCTGATGATCTGGACTTCTGGTTAAACCTGGCTACCATTTCCAGGCCTGCCCTGCTCACCTTGCTTGGGTACTGCAGGGCAGGGCCTGTCTGGCAAGGCCCCTGCCCTGCTCAGCTGTATTATCACCCTTGGCTCCTGGCTCTCCTTCCCTTAGGGAGCAGCTGGCCCATGCTGCTTCTTGACAGCAGCTCAATTCCCAGTTTGTGAAAACTATGGTTTGTTTCCAACCCAGGTGCAGAACTTTGCAATTCTCCTCACTGAACTTCACAAGACATCTTCTGGTCCAATCATCAAGTTTATCAAAGTTCCCATGTATTGAAGTTCTGCTATTTGTTTTCAGTCACTGTCCCTAATTTGGTGTCACCCACAGATTTGCTGAGGGTGCGCTTTGTGTCATCATCTATGTCACTGAAGATGTTTAGCAATGTGACCCCCAGTACTGTCACCTGTGGTACCCTGGTCATTGTCAGCAACCAGCCAGACATGAAGCCATTGATCACTATCCTTTGAGGCTGGTGGCCTGGCAAATTTTCACCCCACATAACAGTTCTTTCTTCCAGCCTATACTTCCTCAGCTTCCAAATAAGAATGCTGTGGGAGGCAGCATCAAGAGCTTTACTAGTGCCAAGGTGCATTACATCCACTGATCTTCCCTTGTCCATAGATGCAGTCATTTCATCACTGAAGGTGAACGGGTTGGTCAGGTGTGGTTTGCCCTTCGTAAATCCATGTTCACTATTCCTGATGATCTTCTTGTCCTTCATATATTTGGAATCTGATTCTGAGAGGATGTGCCCCATGACCCTGGGACTGAAACCATGCGCATTGGTCTATAGCTCCCTGGATCTTTCTTCTTGCCTTTTTTTAAAGATGAGTGTAACATTAGCATTTTTCAGTTATCAGGGACCTTTCTCAGTCCCCGTGAATTTTCATACATTATAGATAGTAGTGTCACATCACCTAGCTCTTTCAGCACCCACAGGCTAATACCAGTCATCCCATGGATCTGTGTATATCCAGTTTGTCTAAGTAGTCTCTAACCAATGTTACTAGCCCCTCTCCTTCCCAAACGATGCTGGTACAAATGGAAATCTGGGAGAAAGCTTTGTTTGTGAGAACCAGGAATAAAAAGGGCATTACTTTTTTCGGCTGTTTCTGTATTGTTCATCACTAGGTTGTTTGCCCAGCCAAAAGACCCATGTTTTCTGTGACTTTCTTTTTGCTACCAGCATATTTGTAGACTCCCTTCTTGTTACCCTTAGTGTACCTCAGTAGTAATAGGTCCAGCTGGGCTTTTTTTTGTTCCAAAGTGCCTAAGCAATGCTTTTATACTCGTCTTTTTTTCTTGGTCCTTCTTTCTCACTCTACTATTTTGCCTCTTTGTGTTTTATTTCACTGAAAAGATCTTTGATCTTCTAAGCAGATTTTCCAGTACAATGGGATCGTTTGTTCCTGAGCTCTTAGCAAGTTTTCTTTAAAAATCATCTAGCTCTCTTGGGCATTCTTTCTCTTCTTGGCTCTTTCCCAGGGGATTCTTCCTAGCAATTCCCTGAATAATCTGAAATCTGAGCTTGTAAAATATGGAGTCTGGATTCTGCTGTTTCCCCTCGCAGCCTTCTGGATTGTGAACTCAAGTCATCTCATAGTCACAGCAGCAACACAAGAAGAACCTCACCCCTCAAGAATTTGTGTTAGGGAGTTGTCACCAAGTTGGTGCAGAAACTTCCTAACTTGCCTGCACAATGATATCTTACGCTCCCAGCAAGTGTTTGGCTGGCTGAAATTTCAAAAATGAACAAAAGCCTATGAGCTGGAGACTTCTGCTATCTGTTTGTGAAAGCCTTATTCACTACAGCCTTTTGGTCAGGTGGGGTAACAGACTCCACAATCACATTCCCAGTGTCACTTCCCCTCTGATCTTGACCAGAAACTCTCAGCAGGCACATCTATGGTTTCATGTTGGATCTCTGTGGAATGGAAGAGATCTTTAACATATAACACAAAAGTACACTGCTCCACAATGGAGTGCAAGCTGGGAGCCAAGGATGGCTACAAGGCAAGCAGGGTCAGTAATCTCTCTGACAAGGCCTTTGGTCCCACAGTACCCAAAGAAGAACAAAAGAGATCCCATGACTAACCAGGCTCAGCCAACACCCCAGTGATCACCAGACAAGTCCATAGTGTCAAGAGAGGTCTAAGGTCAATTCAGGAAATCAAGCCAGCCCGTCAGCAGGTCAGCATCAGCAAAATGCAAGGCTAGGCACAGGTGTACCTACCTCTAACATAGCTCAAGCAAGAACCGAGGGTGAGAGCCTGACATTAAATGCAGCTCCCAAGCCAAGAGGCAGAGGCCACAGACAAGGCCTCTTAGAGGTCTGTGCACCTCTGCCATGTTAACTGCATTCTGTTTTGTTGTACATGCTTTAAATTAGTTTACAGTTAAGGGAGAAAATCCCATCAGGTTGCAATTAGGGAAAAATCAAAGTGACTGGACATGGTAGGCCATAGAGATTGATTCAGAAGGAGTAGTCAGGGAGGAATGAGCAAATACTATGTCAAATCAATCTCTTTCAAGATGCATGTCCTGAGTCTAAGCATAAGTAAAACTTACTAAGCCACTTTTCATTACACTTGATATCTTCTGAGCCTTGCTAATAAAATAAAGCATGAATGAAAGAACTGTGTAGCTCTTAATGCTGCAAAAGTCAAGACACCATGAGAGCTTTTCAGAGCAAAAGTGTCCCCTAGCTTCCATATGTTATGAATCACGCTGCCTTTGAGTCAGCATAAACAGCATGAAGAAACAAACTTCAGATCACTGGATTTAAAATGTTTGTAAATTTAAGATCTTTCATATAAATTTCTACATATTTGGCTTACATCATACTGAATCTTGGGGATGATCGCCAGCTAGCCAAGACTCACACCCATGCCAGACGAGATCTCTGCATCAGCAAGCAGGCCTGGGCCTGGGGCACCAGCTCCCGAGATCTCGTGATTATCTCAGAATCCTGGCTTTCCTTTCAAAAATAGAAAGTAAGCTTTCATGCTCATGGCTACAAAGAAAAGCTTGAAAATTTAAATGTTATCAGTACAGTCGTGCATATCTGATGAATGTTTTCTCTGGGAATTACTCCAAACTTCTTAGAATTAAATACAAGGAACACGGCTCATGAGGGCAACCCTGCCAACACCAGCAGAGAACTCTATGTGTGGCTGGAAGAGAGCAGCAAATCAGATTATCAGTGAGGCAGGAAGAGGTCATTCTTAGCTACTAAGTTAACTATTAAGGGGATTTTTGTCACTCTTGCTGCTCCTCTCAAGAGGACGGATGATAGCTTCTGCTTGTACTTAGGGGTGCTGAGCCTCAACTGTTGTTCTTTAGGGAAGGTCCCTGTTTGAGTTGTGGGTGGGTTCACATGAGCTGTAGCTGGTAGAGGCCTTCTGTTAGCAACCTTAATCTGGAAGGTGTTAATGAAGCCCTGTGAAATATGTTTTTAGTGTTCCCAACATAATAGCCTCAAGGTTCCACAAAGATAATAATACATATTTTTCAACTCTTGTGGTCATCTTCAGAATCATTTACCCAGGAAAAGTCTGTCCTGCACACTTGAGTTAGCAAGGATGTGAGCAGGTAAATGCAACACAGCACTGAGTAGGTCCAGAAGGCATACAGCCATATTCCTCTGGTGTACACACGTGGCTTTATGGTTTCTGCCTCTTCAGTGCACTCTCTAACAAGCTGTATTTTCTAATATTTTTTTTCAGTAAACAGATGAGATATCCCTGTGTTATGTATCTGTGTATGTGCATATGCTGTCATAAAAAGCTTTGGTAAAGGAAATGTTCTATAAATATATGAAGTAGAGTTCATAAATTATAAAATACTCCTCTCAGGTTTTCTTAGAAAGTCATATTCCACTTTGTTTGTCCTGCAAATGTAGGTGGTTTATTATTGCTAAAGGCTTTCATCATATGTAAAGGCTCAATTGCATTAGCCCGCCACACATACAAGGAAAGAACAGTTCCTGCCACAGGAAGACAGTTACCTCTGGGAATAATAATTAACCTCTGAATATCAGTTTTCAGGTTATGTAATGAGGTGTTCAAAAGTGCCTGGATGTCTTCACAAATGTGACTTACTAGGTTTGTGACTTGTTTATGTATTTTTAGCAGTGCTGAGGGGTTAAGGCCATTCTTTCACTAGTGTAAGTTAATTAATTCCACTGATACAAAACTAAGTAATGGCCAGACACTGCATCTAAGTGAATGTCAGGTTCTTTGACTTCACCAATAGTGGTAAACACTATGTGGTAAATATCCCAGTGCTTACTGCACAATTACTTTCCTTTTTAAGGTACTTTATACACAAGTAGTAGCTGTTTCTAGACTTTGCTCATCTTCCCTTTCATGAGTATTTTAAATGGAAGAACTACGTAGCAAACACCCAGAGCTGTTAAAACACCTGTGCTCCTGATGACCTGATTGTCCTGCTTTGATCTAATGAACAGCATTCAAAAGTTCATGTTGGTATATTTATTACAGATCACATCTAACTTGCTCCGAGTAAAACAAACAATTTTGATGAGGCAATGTATAGGACTTAGCTGCAAAATGTTAAGAAGTATTTAAGATTCTAACTTCTCTACTGCATGTAGTACATGTGTTCTCAAAGAATTCATTAAAGTGTACATATCAGGTATTCCTAAGTATAGCAGGTATTTGGAAAAAAGGAACATTTTATTTTCATAGTTTGAAACAATATGGTAAGAAGTCAGAATGATGCCTAGAAAAAAAAAGGCAAAAGAAAAGAAAACAAACTAACTAGTTTTTACTTAGCTTATTTCTGAGTAATTATATTCCTAACTGACACAAATTTTTCCCATTTAGGGCCAAACTATTGTGCTCTTCAGGACCATGGCTGTGAACAGGAATGTGTTAATACAGATGATTCCTATTTTTGTCAATGCCAAGAAGGGTTTAGACTTAATCCAGATAAGAAAACATGCAAAAGTGAGTAATCCCTTGGACATAATAAAGTTCATCTGCTTTTTTTTCTTAAACCTGCTGTGAATGGTTCCCATTCTGAAAGAATGAAAGTTTTCTCTATCATTAAGGTTGAAACAAATGTTTCTTTATAAACTTGAATTTTGACTGAGCCAGTCATGCTGGAAAAATATACTGTTTGCTGTTTTGTACAGTATATTGTATATTAGATGTTTTCTGTAAAGATTTATGGAAACCTCAGGAGTAATACAGGAACCAGAGTGGCTCAAAAACAATAAGTTCATTACTTGTTTGAAACTTTCTGACCTTGTCTAGTAGTGACACAAACAACTTTTAAAAAAAATTAAATCACCTTGCTTTGCCCAGTTGGTTTAGCAAAGGACAGATGTATTTCATTAGCTTGGGAAAGTATTGCTATTAAAATCAACTTAAAGTCATACATGAAACCCCACAGTTTCCTAAAAAAAAGTAAAAACAGACTCAGCAATGTCGGGGTTCTAAACCAATCACACATGCTATTTACTTTAAAAAGACTTTTGTGTTACAGCTCTTCTTGAGTGGGGGCCTAGAATCACAGCAGATTTTCAATGTGATGTTGTTAAAGTTTAAGGAGAATATATTCAGCAAAAGGAACTAGCCTGATCTGGTGACTCAGTTCTTGGGGGGCAGAATTGCACTGCTGATATTTTATGAATAAGAAGCTTGCCTGGAGCAACATAATTATGCTTCTAGACACTCATAAAATTTATCTGGTTTTGGAACTGTGTTTTCCTTCCATCTTAAAGATACATTCTCATGAAGCATCTTTGTCTATACAGTGCTGTTTTTACAGCAATCCATGCTGTACTGGTTTTTATTATCTAGATGGTATCTTAATACATTCAGGTTTTTATAGATTGGATGTGCCTTGGTGAGTATAGGAGCAAAAGAACAGCATCGTGTAGAATATTTATTGCCAAGAATAATTGTGAATTAGAGGCAAATTGTAATTCACATTTGGGGTATTTTCCCTTAACTTTAGGGGGCTTTGGATTTGGCTGTAAACCTGGTAACATTTCCAGGATCAAGCTCCTATTCCAAACCTTGTTATAACAAGGCTCATGTTAGAAAAGCTTGTAAAATAAAGCAGAACATTTGCATATATGCCCTCATTATAAATCAGGGAGAATGTATCACTGGGTAACTAGCACTAGGCATTCCTCCTTCACCACGATGCATGATTTCTGATCACTACAGGAGCAGGTCTGTGGGAGTCAAAGTAAAGTCTGGCATAGCCAAGTATTTGCAATCCACTCTCACGTCCTCAGCTCACTATCAGCTTTAACAGGTGTCCAAAGCACAGAATCCAGTATCATTTAAGAAAAATGAGTTTTTAAAGCCTGTTTTACTTCAGAAACCCTCATGGCCAGCTTGAATTCTTCACTGTTTTTTTCTCTCCACAAAAGTAAACTTCTGTGCTTTAGGTCAGCATGACTGTGAACATGAATGTGTTAACATGGAAGAGTCATTTGTGTGCAAATGTCATCATGGATACGCCCAATGACATGATGGCAATACGTGCAGAAATGAGCGTGTCTCATGAACTGCAGTGACTAGTTACTGCAGTGGGGCGAGGTGTGAACAGAAAGAGAAAATGCTCCTGGGTCCCTTTTGAGATCTTTCTGAGCTATGCAAACCTGTGTTACTGTAAAGTCTGCCATGAGCCAGTCCTAGTGAATTAATGCTATAGTGAGATCCCTGATCTAATAGAGAACTAGAGCATCATCTTCTTCAAACCCAGTAACTGGGGAATTGTCTAACACAAAGCCAGTGCTTGCTGTTGAACATCTGTATCATTGCTATGGGCTATGTAAACTGCAGCACACCTGATACTGATGTATGCCGATATGTGAAGATATGTAGAGACTTCCCCCTTCTACATGTTTACACTTTCAGTGATCTGTTTGATAAAATGTCCTCTTTTTATAAGAATGTTACTAAACAAAGGATCAATGTTGCACCAGAAAAAACCAACATTGCCCACTTGATGTCACCCAGTTTTTAGAAGATACTTTTATTGCAGAGAACCATTTTGCACATCATCAAAAATACTGGCAGCATTTTCCCCTGATGTACTTATGACATTTTTCCAAAGGAACTCTCAATCACTGAAATTAAAAAAAAGTTAATAGGCCAGGGAGTAATTATTTTTAAATAAACTGTTTGTGATAAAGCCATATTTAAGGAAACTTGGATGTGTTGCAAAATCTCAGAACTTTTTAACAATTATGGTTTTAGGCTATCGCAAGTTGAATATTTAAAAATTAATATATCCCAAAACACTCATTGTTTTTAAAAATACTGAGCCTTTCCCTGTCCCTTCTCCTCCTTACATTTTTTTTTACACATGTAGTAAAGCACACGTGATGACCAAATTTACAGTTATACTAATTTCTAAAGACTGGTAATTAGCAGCTTTGTGATTACTCCACTCTTTGAAAGAGTGTGTTAAAAGATTCTGCATGAGAACCCAAAGTATTTAAATGTTAAAATTCACATTAGTGTGGGTGTTTGTATTGTAAAAGATGGTGCCAAACAGATGCAATTTTTCATAGAGAATATGGGGGGATAGTTATTTTCTTTTTTTTCCCCACATTTTTGTGTGCTCTGAGAAGTTACACAAGCCTCTTCACGATGACGTAAACTCTTGGAAAAAGGAGAATGTTCCAGCTGGAACTTACTTTAGCTAGTAAAAACTGACACCTCAGCTTCACTTTTTCAAGCCAACGTTATCTCTGTCTACGTATAATGGTAAATCTGGACCAATTACTGCAAACTCGTTGCTTAGTTAAATAAACTAATAAACAGCAATATTTAGAACTAAGTAATTTTACATTAAGTACAGAATTTTTTTTACATAAACAAACAGCTACAGACATGCCTGTTCACATCTGTAAATGATTTGCAAATAGCGACATATGAAACTGTTTGTGTCTGAGAGAACTCCACTGCTTTTGATCAAGTTAAGCTAAAGTAATTTGGGCCTATATAACTAAAAATAGCCATTAACAAGTCAAACAAATATTATGAGGAAGTTCAGTATAAAGCTTTTTTCCTAAAATGTACTTTTTCTGTATTTACAGAGTCAGCAGATTACATAGTACATCTGCAAGGGCACGTATCTCACCCTACTGCTTTGCTGTTCATTCTATGAGACAGTATAATTTTTAAACCCAATTCACACCTCTCTCTACCTTCCCCCACCCTTCATCTTTCACACAACCAGTTGCATACAAGACTAAAAAAATATTCCACTTTATCTTACTTGGAATAGGAATAGCAAAATCAAAGAAAAGGAACATATTAAGACACTCTCACACTCATAATTTGTATCTGTCCCCCACTAGGCTTTAACTGCTTGAATCTGTTGGCAGGTTAAAGTTCTAAATTGGTGATTTCTCATCCTGTTGAAAAAGAATTTACTGTTTATGAAATAATATGAAAGCCATAATTTCTGTTTCAAGAGTTACTACTATTCATACTTTCTCTCTGAGAAAGTTTTATGATGAACAAAAGAGGGAGTTTTGCTTTTTAAAGAAAGAAAGCATGATTCTGCAGGTAAGACTAGGTAGGACTTCAAGGTTCTCCCTTCACTCCGCACTAGTTTCCCTTTGTGATTTTTGGCAAGGGAAATCTGCACTTCATCAAGTTTGTTATCTGCCAAGTGGGGTTGTTGTATTCATTTTACTTAGGTGTTGTTAATTAGTTCAAGTTACTCAAATAGGTGGGGATACTGCATAAATAAAAAGTTGTGCTGATCTTTTTCCCTTACTCTGCAAAGGCATCGTGTACTAACTACAGTGTCATAGTGTATGTATCTAAGGCTCCAATGTGATTTCTTCAATTATTAACACACATCAATAGGAGTGGACCACTGTGCTGAAAGCAATCATGGCTGTGAGCAACTGTGCCTAAATACTGATGGCTCCTATGTCTGTCAGTGCTCTGAAGGATTTGTCATCAATGAAGATCTAAAAACCTGCACACGTAAGTCTTGTGGGAACCTCCTTGATGTCAGTTTACCCGGGAAAGGTTTCTGTTTTCATACAAGGAAGAGGACACACCTTCGATTTATTCTTACAGTCTGCATTTCAATAATACTTTAATAATTATTTGAAAGCAGAAACAGACAGAAAAAGGACTTAGGAAAGGATACTTGTCAAAATAACTGTAAATCGTCACATATTCAAAAAAGTTTTGGAAGATCTGTTCATCCCCAGGTGTTAGAGACAGTTTTTCATTCATATGACAAATGTGTCTGACTGACAGGTCATTCTTGACAGTAATGTCCCCCAGGCAAACTACATTAGCTTACCTGGGGCAGGAGGAAAAGTGAGAGTCCCACACTGAGCCTTACATTTTGCATGGGAACCCTTAATAAATGAACAAAAGTTGTCATGACAGCTCTTTGTAAATCCAATGATCATTGAGAATCATTGCAGTTTCACAAATAGCCAAATTGCCTCCTTCACTGGAAAAAGAGTATATAGAAAGGACCAGGAAAAGAGGAATGTGAATGCATTTTACCTGGTGACTTTTCCTGGACCTCTTTGATGAGAGGGTTTTGGCTGCTTTTTCTACAGATTTTGGAGGTACGTTATTTTTCAAGTTTGTTCAGTGTCAGAGTAGCTCCAGAGTTTGCTCCATTTCTTGCACTTAGGCAACACAGTTTTAACAGAAGTCAAAATGCAAGTGCTCAGTCACAAAAATGATCTAGGGAGAAGTGAGGCAAATCAGTAAAGGCAATTTGTCTTCGTCTTTAATCTTTTCTTTGCCTGCATGCTAACCTTTTTTAGCCCTATCCAATATCTTGACAGACTTTGTTTCTGTCTGCCCCTTTCTAGAGAGCTGCAGCAAGCAGAACTAGTATACATGTAACAGTGATAGGGTCTGCTAGAAACAATTTATCTAGACATTTATCTAAAAGAACCACTGCAAATTTAGAAACAGCCTAACTGTGGAGTTTATCAACTTGCATATGGAAAAATCCCTTTTCCTTTGTAGTAAAAAGAGGTCATCTTTTCACTCTTTGAGTTATTTTCCTCCAGGCCATACTTGGAGACCTATCAGCAGCATTAAAATAGTGCTGCAGCTTCTGGAATCCCTCCGTGCAATGAAACTGAGCCCTTTTGAATAGCTCCTCTTCTTGCCAGCATACCCCTCTCCTCATATATATTTAGGAAAGAGATTTGTCCTATTCCTGAGCTCCAGATGAGCTGTTGAAAACTCGTGGATGTTTTCAGGCTATCATGAAAAGAGTTCTGGCACTTTGGGATTTCCTGAATGAGCAGTTGAATGGAAGGGATTAACATTTAACATATACCCCTCCTAATGGGAAAACATCTGGGAATTACAATTCTGGTGTCATATACACAGGCACAAGTATCTTTAAGGCAGCTGTGGGAACACCTGAATGGTAAACAGGTTTCTACTTTAACAACCAGTTACAAAAAAATGAGTGACACTGTCTGTGTAGCCAATAGATAGTAGCAAGTGTTGCCTGTGGGATCCCAGGGGTCCTATGTCTTTGTATTACAGAGAAGAAACACGAAATTTAAGATGAAAAATGGACCATATTTGACAGTACTTGTCATTTGCAATTCTTTGCAAAAGCTTGAATAGTCTAAGCCAAAGCCCAGTGAGGTCCCTGAGAGGTATTCTGCTTGCTGCCACAGCAGCTGTCAGGTGCACAAGGGAGTTCTGGGGACTGCCACCTTCACATTGGGCCATTTAGAGACTGTATTTAAAGAAGAATGTTCACAAGGTAGCTTTTATGTCTTTGCCACTGTCTTATATAAAATCACTGCTAAGGTGTTTTGTTTTGTATTTTTAAATTCAATTTGTAAGTATTGAGACGTGGACTGGACTCTGCTGAGCTATTTTAAGCATAGGAAAGTATGACTTCTCAACTCTACTTAAAGCAACCAATGGAAAGTACACCACAAGGCCCTCTTACATTTTATTGAAGCCATGTGTATATTATCGAATAAGGAACTGGATTATTGTTTAAGCAGTTCAATGTATTTATATTTACTTGCTTATATGCCATGCAAATATTAGAGATGAAAAATAATTGATTCATTATTTGTTAATTTTTTTAAATAACTTCAATTGCTCCTGCAGGAGTTGACTATTGTGCTCTGAGTGATCATGGCTGTGAACATTTGTGTGTAAATGGCGACAGATCTTATACTTGTCAGTGTTTTGAAGGATACAGGCTTCGTAATGATGGGAAAACATGTAAACGTAAGTCATTATTCAGCACCTCAGAGTTATATTTTTATTACAGCCATAGAAGAAATCTGTAAGGTAGGATTTGATTGCCTAAACATTGCTGTTCAATGTCATTTTAAATGCTCAAGGATTCGAAAAGTTCATAGTTTCCCCTTTGGTGTCATATTTGCCAGCAGTATGTCAATATCTTGGATATGCTAAGGCATCTAAAGTGGTACTGGATGCATACTTTTAGGCACCTGAATCACACCCTAAATATCTGTGCCATTTAAAAAGTAGCCCTGAAATTGGACTGTTGTGGATTCAAAACTATTTTATTCTGACTTACATCCTTATATGGGACAACTGTAATTTTCTTCTCAAATCAAGGCAAAAGTATATAATGTTTCTAAAGCCTGATGCAGCATGAAGCTTGCAATATTATTAATGGAAAGTTCATTTTGTGCAGCATGGGATAAGGATGATTGAAAAAGAGATAATTGCATTACACATTTGACTACATTATGCAGTTACGATGAGTGGCAGATAGCAAGAAAAAATTAATTGCAGATTTTTCTCCATTTTTATAGCTTAGATCATTAAGTGATCAAAGAAGAATCATGGATAAGTCTCTGAAAAACACATAGGCATTAAGTATTTTGTAACTGTAATCCCAATAATACCCATGGATCTCATCAACATCTGCTATTAAAAAACATTTACAGAAAAAAAAAATTAAGGTCATACAGATATTACCATGACAAATGAAAAGCTACTTATTCTCAGTTTGTGTATCACAACAACACTCTACTTTGTCATTCCACACAAACAGAGACAAATTCTGCTTGACTCAAAAAGTACTGTCACTCTAAAAGCAAATGAAATGTTTTGTCCATGCAGAAGTCCAGAGGGATCTAGATAGATTGGAGCACTGGGCAATGATTAATGGAATGAAAGTCAAAATGCTGAATTCTGCACCTAGGACGGAGTAACACCAGGCACAAGTATAAATTGGGAGTGGCTGGAGAGCAGCCCTGCAGAGAGGGATCTGGGGGTGCTGGTCGACAGCAGGTTCAGTATGAGTCAGCAGTGTGCTCTGGCAGCCAAGAGGGCAAACCGCACCCTGGGGTGCATCAAACACAGCATAACCAGCCCATCAAAAGAGGTGATTATCCCACTGGACACAGCGTTGGTGCGGCCTCACCTCAAGTAGTGTGTGCACTTCTGGGCCCCACAATTCAGGAAGGATGTGAAGGTCCTTGAATGTGTCCAGAGGAGGGCAACAAAGCTGTGAAAGGGCTGGAAGGAATGTCCTATGAGGTGCAGCTAAGGACTCTGGGTTTGTCTAGTTTGGAGAAAAGGAGGCTGAGGGGTGACCTCATTGCTCTCCACAGCTTCCCAAGGAGGGGATGTGGTGAGGGAGGTGCTGATCTCTTCTCCCTGGTACCCACTGATAGGACATGTGGGAATGGGTCAAAGCTGCGCCAGGGGAGGTTCAGACTTGACATTAGGAAGCATTTCCTTACCAGGAGGGTGGTCAAACACTGGAACAGGCTTCCTAGAGAAGTGGTCAATGCCCCAAGCCTGTCAGTGTTTAGGAGGCAATTGGACAATGCCCTTAACAACATGCTTGAACTTTTGGTCAGCCCTGAATTGGTCAGGTAGTTGGACTAGATGATCGTTGTAGGTCCCTTCCAACTGAAATAGTCTAGTCTAGTCTATTCTAAGTCCTTGCAGGAAAATAAAGGGTGTGGGGAAGAAAGTGAAAGCAAGATTTTAGTTTATCTAACATTAATTAATAGATTGTATTTTATTTTATTTTGAAATATGAATTGTATCTAAATTCTGTATCAGAAAACACCATTGAACATCTGCTTGCCCGATTATAGCTGACAATTTTCCAGAACTTCACAGCAGGAGCATGTGATTTGTCTTTGTCACTACCCTTAAATACTACATACACCAAACTTTTGTAATCCTACTTTACAGAAAAATTACAAACAACTTCTGAAGTTAAGCACAGGGGAAAAAAAAGCATAACTGTTTCAGGTTTGAGCAGGTTCATTAGTGAAGATAAAATATGATGATAGAAAGATCTGTTTCTCACCAGAAAGTTTACTTGAAATGTGGATGTGGGATTTAGGTGCCTTTGGAAATCTCTGTGGGTCACTAATCTGCATGCTAGGTACACGTGAAATGCTACAAACTCTAGAACTGGAACAGTGGCCTTTTCCTTAATAGTAAGGTTGTAAAATTAGCAGGACAAAGATGTACCTTTTCATTACAATAAAAAAATACAGCAGGTGCTATAAATGATTTGCAGGATTGAGTCCAGTACACTAGCAAGGACAAGAACATTGAGTAGCTGGGAGTTCTAAGACTTTGAACATTTTGCCTTTAACTAACACAATTTTTTATCTATTAAACTATTCCCAGGTAAAAATGTCTGCAAGTCAGTCAACCATGGCTGTGAGCATATTTGTGTTAGCACAGACAATTCCTACATCTGCAAGTGTCGTGAGGGATTCTCACTGAGAGAAGATGGCAAGACCTGCAGAAGTGAGTGATCGGTATCTATTGAACATTTTTGCACGTGCACCAGGCAAGCAAGAAAGGGTTTTTTCACTTTTTACTGGAAAAAAATCTTCCTTTTGATACATTTTTTTAACATGTTTTCATTCAAAACCTGTATTTATACCAATCATTCCTAGGACGGGACATCTGCAAATCAGTCAGCCATGGCTGTGAGCATATTTGTGTTAGCGAAGATGACTCGTATGTTTGCAAGTGTCATGAGGGTTTTCTTCTGAGAGAAGATGGGAAAACATGCAGAAGTAAGTACTCTGATAATTACTCATAGGCTTTTATCTACAGTATGTAGATTTGTGGAAGTGTTCTAACAAATACAACAACAGTTTACTATTATAATATAGGAGTAGTATTGTTATATCTGCCAGAAGCTTGTAAGAGACTCTGTGGACAAAAATGGTGTATTTTAATAGCCAAACCGATATGACTGGAGACAAAGACGACTCACAATTTTTCAGGTACCAAGAGTAAGAAGTGTTTGCTGCCTAAATTTTTGCCCATTTCTTCCAGTGATATCAGTAGACCTAGTAAAAGCTATTACTTCTCCCTGCTTGATACATTCACTGTAGATGTGCTTTAACCAAATATCATCAACTGTTCTCAGATAAAGACATTTGCAGTTCAGTTGACCATGGCTGTGAACATGTTTGTGTTAATGCTGATGAGTCATACATCTGCCAGTGTTACGAGGGATTTGCGCTAAGGGAAGATGGAAAAACCTGTAGAAGTAAGTATCCTTATCTTTAATTGAAGATATCCTTTATAATCTGTGCATTCATAGACATGTTTTAAATGCTGGCAACCTTGTCTTTTTTCCAGATAAAGATGTTTGCAATTCTGTTGACCATGGCTGTCAGCATGTTTGCGTGAATACTGATAGTTCATACATGTGCCAGTGCTATGAGGGTTTTGTGTTGAGGGAAGATAAGAAAACATGTAAAAGTAAGTTATTTTATGTTACTGTATTTTTTGCACTCAGAGGCCTACTGAAGAAACATATTGTGTTAGAGGTAGGTCTTCTTATAGGGGATTTTGCCTGACAAAAAGGAGGATAAATTCTTTATTTCTAGGAGCTTATTACTTTTAGTCTTTAAAGTTTTGGAAATGTTCTCATTCATCAAACTGTAGTAAATAAAATCTAAATTATTCCTAGATAAGGACGTCTGCAAATCAGTCAGTCATGGCTGTGAACATCTTTGTGTTAATAATGATGATTCATACACTTGCCAATGCCATGATGGATTTGTACTAAGGCAGGATGGGAAAACATGCCGAAGTAAGTAGCTTATGAATAAAAGAAGAAGTTTCATTTTCCTTTTATTAGGAGGTTATTCACCGATTCATAGTGGTCAGAACAGAATATTGTTCTCTATAGGTCATAAGACTTCTATAAATAAATTATTGTTTGAAGTAAAGATACATTTCAGAAAATCAGCCCATTTTAAGGTTTGAATGTAGCTTTTAAAATGTGAACTTCATTTCTATATTGAGTACGTTGAGTTTTAATCTTGAGCATAGGATGCTGCTGCATTTTACTTTGATGGGCTGAAGTTCTAATTGCCACTGTGTCATTCTGTGTATATTCATGCACATCATGACTTAACCTGTTCTTTAACTTAACCTCTTAGCATGTTCTTTTGTAAATGATAAGCAGATGAAAGTCCTTCAGGCTCTTTATATATTTTCTAATCTTTTCATAAGTCTCTTCTTGCTCCTCCAAAAACCTCTGCTATTTATCACCATCCTTGTGGGGTCACCACAGTGGTACGAAGTCTTCTAATAGGACACAAAGCAAGGTCCAGGGTAAAGGAACAGTAACTTACCTAATTCTTATTTGAATCTACCTATCCTTTTTTATCTTTTTTTTTAAATCTGTCTTTTTTTTATGACCAAAGATACCATTAGTCTGTGACCAAAATATTCTGTTAGCACTTGTGTTCTGTTGGTTATCTACCATGATTATAAGCTGTTTAAGACTCTCAGTCACATAGGTGTCCTACATCCTGTAAGTACAGCCTTCATTCTTTGTTTCTACATGTATAAGCTTAGTTCTGGCTATTTTAAAATACATATGAATTGCTCTTAACCAGCTTGCAAAAAGATCGTGTCTCCTTATATCAGCAGCTGCTCTATTTTTATTTGCCATTCTCTCAAAACTGGAGTAACCTACAAACTTTGTCAGTGATTATTTTGTATTTTCTTTTGGTTTGTTCATAAAAATGTGAAGTAGTAGAGGAGCAGGGCAAATTCTCAGAAACAAAGCCACTTGATGTTCCCTCATTTACAATTTATTCTGAAGACCTCTCTAGCCAGTGTTAATCCATATAATGTTGATACTGTAGTCTATCTATCTCCTTAATCAAAATAAATACCAAGACTGCTGCCTTACTGAATGTTCCATTGTATGAACAGCATAAGCTTTATGAACGATCCTCCATTAAAAAAGGTATTTATTTAGTTTTCCAGGATCTATTTTTCCATAACACCAAGTTGATTGATATTAATCCTCTTTCTTTGATTTTACTCTGAATCAAGTTCCACATTATCTATTCCATTATTTTAATGCAGATCAATGTCAAGCTGACAGGCTTACAATGAACTACTCATCCTTTTCAAACACTGGAACAATAGTATTTTTTCAGTGTGTGTGCATATACTGGGGATGGAGACTGCTCAGTGTTTTAGGGCTTCCTCAGAGTTCTAGGAGTTACTGAAAAGTAACAAGAAGTATCCAAGGTGTTCTTCAGCCAGCTCTTTTACAACTCTTCACTGCAAATTATCTGGAGTTACTGATTTAAAAATGTGTGTGTTTAGTAGGTGCTGTGTGACCTGCTTCTCAGCTGATGAAACTCTTCACTCCAACAATATCATCAGTAGACTATTTCATAAGTTCAGATCTGAATACACTAAATATTTTTAACATTTCTGCATTAAGATTGGCAATTTAGCATTTCTATTAATTAACAATACATTCTTAGAATGCTTTTTGTCCCTAATAGTCTTTAAATAACTTACTTATACTATCCTTTATTTTGTTGGCTATGCACCTCCTTGTCCTTTATCGTATTATTTCAGTGTTTTCAAATTCCTAATATTTTCATGTTCAGTAAATACTGTGAATATTCCTTTCTTTCAATTATTATTCAAATCTTATACCTGTTTTCAATCTCAATTTCTAAATGAGGTTGCTTTTTTTAACTACTCTGACATTCTTTTTAGATTATTTTAGGGAGTTATCTAGTAAAATAACCTTAAATAGTGCAATCATTGACTTTTTTTTTTATTATTATTATTTCCCCCTGTCCCAAAATATTCTGGTTCATATTTGCTTTCGGCTATGTAAAAGTCATCCTTTTGAAGTAATAGCCATGTCTGCTGCTGGTTTGTATTTGATTCTGTTTAAATTTGATTCTGACAAATGTGTCTGAGTTGCACACAACTGTGTATAAGCAGATGCTAATTTTTACTTACATGGTAATTTCTTCTTTATCTGCTATAATGGGATCTAGTTTAGATTGTCATGCCTTAAACGTAATGCTTGTTGAGTTAGCATATTGTCCTCTGTAGTGATTTTTGGAATTTTTGTATTGGCAGCATGAGACCTCCATGTAATTTGGCTCAGACTGAAGTTCTTGTAAAAATACAAGTTTTTTCTTCCCTACACATTAAACCTAAGTATTTTGCTGAAGAGTTAATCTGTACTTGACTGTCAGTACTGTTCTACATTCTATGTAAAGGTAGTTCTCCATTAGCAATTGAGAATATTTTCTTTTGTGTTGCAGTGAAAAAGAAAGGGAATGCTGATAGATGGCTCCACTTCCTTCTGTACTTTCTCCCCATCTGTCCTTCTTGAAGAGGTTTTAACCAACTGGTTTTAACACTGCAGTCATACAAATCCTTCCATCAATTTTCAGCAATACCAGTTAGATTTTATTTATCCTCTTAAATGAGTAGTTCCTACTCTTCTGGGGTTTATGCAGACTCTTGGCATTGATGTAAGGATGTTAAAGAATTATTTTGCTTCATGTCCTGTAGCGTTTTGCTTAATTTTGGTTTTACCAGCATGAATTTGTGCTAAATGACTGTACTAAATTATTCCCTCCTTTCACTCTTACTGCTTTTAATGTAAAGTCCTCCTCCTTAATCTAGTCAGATTAATCCTAAAATTATTTATTGTCAGTGGGAGGCCATCCAAACCATGCAATTCTTTCTGCTCAGATGGTGCAGAGTTTACGCTGCATGTAAGCTAACCTGTCTATCATTTAACTAGCCAGAGATTTGCTTTCAATTTGCAGACTTCCAGCTTTCTTTGCTCATGGAATTACCCCCCCAGTCTTTGTATTTATAAAAAAAAGTTAAATTAGCAAACCACATTAAATATTATCTCACTATTCCCAGGCAAGGATATTTGCAAATCAGTCAACCATGGCTGTGAACATGCTTGTGTTAATGCTGGTGAATCATTTGTTTGTAAGTGTCAGGAGGGATTCCTTCTAAGAGAAGATGGAAAAACATGTAAAAGTAAGTAGTCTGATATTTATCAGCATACTTTCTGTCTGCAGCTCATTCATGCTTGTGTAGAAATGCATTAACTATCAAGAGCTGTTATATGTTTTCAGATAAAGATCTTTGCAAATCAGTCAACCATGGCTGTGAACATGTTTGTGTTAATACTGATGACTCGTATATCTGCAAATGCCATGATGGGTTTTTACTGAGAGAAGATAGGAAAACCTGCAGAAGTAAGTAGCATGAGGACTTAATTTGATGAATTACACATATAATCGAGGCCTCTGCTGATGTATGTTGACTACCGCCTATTCTGTTTGCAGACAAGGACATTTGCAATTCAGTCAACCATGGCTGTGAACAACTTTGTGTGAATACTGAAGATTCCTACATCTGCAAGTGTCGTGAAAAATTCATACTGAAGGAAGATGGAAAGACATGTAGATGTGAGTAGCCTGAGCTATAAAAGTATGTTTTTATTTGAGGCTTTTAAGTGTTGTGGCTGTGAGCATTTGCACATGTGTATGTTTGCGATTTCCAACTATCTGAGCTGGTTAATAAAAGATATTATCTCTTCCTAACGAACCTCACCTCACAAACTCCATCCACTCTTGTCAGATAAAGATGTTTGCAACTCAGTTGACCATGGCTGTGAACATATTTGTGTTAATACTGAGGATTCCTATATCTGCAAGTGTCATGAGGACTTCATACTGAGGGAAGATGGGAAAACTTGTAGGAGTAAGTTGTTTAGTCTTTGTTTTGTACTTCCTGATGTATTAACGAAACACATCATGCAACAGTAATGTGTTATTTGTGTCTTTAATATAGAACCAACTTCATGAAGTGAGCTCCTTCATGGAAGATTATTGCATAATTTTTACATTTTGTGAAAGTTATTTACCTAGCTAACTGTGCTAAATATAATTTTCATTATTCCAAGGTAAAAATATCTGCAAAACAGTCAACCATGGTTGTGAACATGTCTGTGTTCCAACTGGCGATTCATACACGTGTCAGTGTCACAAGGGATTTATATTGAGGAGAGACAGGAAAACATGCAGGAGTGAGTAGCTGAAACTTTTATGGGGAATGTTTTTTCAGTTGTAAAAGAAATAACAGACTTAATTACACTCAGAGCTTGTTTGTGCCAGTTTTGCATTTAACAAATCATCTAATAAGGAAATTCTCTTAACAATTCTCAGATAAAGACCTGTGTAAATCCATTGACCATGGCTGTGAACATGTGTGTATTAATAATAACAATTCATACAGCTGTCAGTGCCATGAGGGTTTTGTCCTGCGACAAGATGGGAAAACATGTCAAAGTAAGTAACTCAGTATGTCTGTCGGCCACTCTTCTCTGGCATTGCTACATAAAAGAACAAAGACGTTATACTCCTTTGTCATACATTCTTTAAATATCATGTTTGGAGTCTTCTAATTTATAAATATGTTAAATAGAATACATATAAATATTTCATTTTTTCCTAGATAAAGATGTCTGCAAATCAATTGCCCATGGTTGTGAACATATTTGTGTTAATAATGACGATTCATACATCTGCAAATGCCAGGAAGGATATGTACTAAAAGAGGATCAGAAAACATGCAGAAGTAAGTATATTTTATTTAGAAAGCATTTGTTTGCTTGATTTCTAAAATTACTTGACCTCACTTCAAACGCCTCACTTCAAAAAATGCCTCACTTCAAAAATGATATGATATTTGAAAGCCCAAAGCATATGTGAGTGTGATGCAAAATGTCTTGAACAATTAACTTGATGCTCTCATAAGCAAAAAACTAACAAATTGGAACAGTTTTTTTGGTGTTGCACCAAGTACAACAATAATTCTTTCCAAACATCAGGAAAAAAGCCAAAGTGAAATCTGATTATCAAGGAATGTGCACTTTAATCAGATTCATATATTGTGAAGCTTTTATATTTATATACTCCATTTTAATATATGATTAATTCTATTTGCTTTTCTTCCAACATGACATGCTTAGAGTATGACATGCATTTATCTCATCACCCCTTAATACTTGGAAGAGAAATTCTTCTACTGGAACTCAGTAAAAACATTTATTCTGAAAAAATGGATGCCTTAGTTGGGGAGACTATTACCAAAAGAATGGTAACATGTTCATGGCTGATCTCAATCCTAACTAAAACCATTCACCATGAACTGCTGCCCTATCTTAACTTACGCAATGATATTGAGGTGGTTCTGATATTTGTATTCATTGCATTTCCATTGCCTTAGTATGTGTGACACATCTTTTCCTCAGATGACTGCAGAAAGGAATTCTTGGACAGCAGTTTTAAAATTGAGCTACAGTGTAAGAAGAAAAGCCCAAGCTTTAAAGCTGAAAAGTCCTTATTCCTACACTGACTTGGTAACAGTAATTTCTGCAGTCAAAGTAATTTCTGCTGCACAGTTCTCTCTTGTATAGCGCTTACAGCGTTCTTACTATACAAACATCAGAGATGACTGGAGGTCAAAGTTCATTTGCTCCAGACTAAGATCCAAATCTTAGATTCCTTAGTATGGCAAATTCTCCCTGGAAGTTATATTGATCAAATAGGAGCTGAGAATCTCTGCAGCCAGCCCCTTGCACAAAGTGCACTAGTCTATGCCTGCTGGAGGCAATTGCTTTCCAGAATAAAAAAACACCTGGCAGAACCAGTCTGCAGCTTCAAAGATATTCTCCAGTCCCTAAATTCCTTAACCTTGTCATGGATGCACAGTGCCTACAAACTGCTTTGATTTTTGTGTGTGCACTTGCCAAAAAGTATGAGAACTCCAAATTTGTCAGTCTTCTGACAAACTCCCAGCTTTAATGGGTAAACAAGAAAAGGTTAATTTCAGCAATACATAAGCCTTCTAATTACAAGACTGTTAGAGAGTTACAAGCAAAAAGACTTATATAAACAATTCTGATCCATGTTTAGCAGCTAGGCACACTTCTAGCATTTAGTCTCTCACCTATAGTTTTTTTAGCTGTTTTTCTGCCACTACAGGTTTAAGTTTGTGCTATAAAAACATGTGCATTGTCTGAATTTTGTCCCCAGACTTGACCCTCATCCTAAGCCCTGGGACAGACTGCCTAACCCTTCCCTTCTCGCTCAGCCTTCCCCAGGCTCTTTGGCTTTTACCTCACTGTTCCTTGCCACTCTAAACATGACTCCTAGATTTTCACCTTATATACAAGTGTGGTTTCACTGACTCATTTCTTTGTACCACCTTTACCTTTTTGCTACTTCTGCAACACAAATGCAGCTCCAATGATTCTCTTCCATGTCTTTTAGTGCTGGTCATCTACACAAATGTAAAGTTAGCATACTGGCCTATCCCTGAAAGAAAATGATGGCAGCTGTCTCTATATCCTAGCTATGTTCTTCAGTTACACAATTGTCTCCACTTAGCAGTCATTCTTAAAATTTGCTGATTGTTGCTGTATTTTTAAGAGTTGTAGTAT
Organism: Haliaeetus leucocephalus; assembly: GCF_000737465.1. NCBI lineage: Eukaryota > Metazoa > Chordata > Aves > Accipitriformes > Accipitridae > Haliaeetus > Haliaeetus leucocephalus. The sequence goes on along the minus strand of NW_010972991.1, from coordinate 18,998,602 downwards.
TCTGCTAAGCAGCATGTCTCAGTATGTATTCTGTCACACATCTGTGATTACATTTTTTTTTAAACTCTTGGTTATAGGCACACTCTTAGCTTTTGATATAGACTGTACACAACATCTTTAGACACACTGGCAAAGTTGGATGAGCCAGAAACTCAGGTGATCTCTAAGTTTATACAGTCCCTGGTTACCTAGGTCCCTTTTTCAGCTTTGTGAGAGTTTTTTCATGATCTGAACACTCTGCTGCTTATTTCACAGGATGCACTGAAGGCCCAGTTGACCTGGTGTTTGTGATTGATGGATCAAAAAGTCTCGGAGAGGATAATTTTGAAATTGTAAAACAATTTGTCTCAGGAATCTTGGATTCACTTGAAATTTCACCCAAAGCTGCTCGAGTTGGTTTGCTTCAGTATTCCACTGAAGTTCGCACAGAGTTTACATTAAGGCAGTTCAGCTCAGCCAAAGACATGAAGAAAGCTGTATCGCAAATGAAGTACATGGGGCGAGGTTCCATGACAGGACTGGCTCTGAAGCAAATGTTTGAGAGAAGCTTCACAGAAACAGAAGGAGCAAGACCATTTTCAGCAAATGTCCCTCGAATCTCCATTGTGTTTACAGATGGACGAGCCCAGGATGAAGTCTCCGAGTGGGCTGCTAGAGCAAAGCGCAATGGTAAGTGGAGATGTTTTTGACTCATTCTGAAAGGCAAATATTGTTAGAAATAAGATGTAGTAATCGTGTTGATGTGCTACAGTATGTACTAATCAAGAAAGCATTTGCCAGAGCAGTTTGGCTAGTACAATGACCACTGTAGCAGAACATCATATCTTTGGTGTTCACAGGAGCCTTTGCTACAAGGCATGTACTTCATCCTAATGCAGGACCCACGATGAGTCTCTCGCCACTGCAGTTCCATGCCATCCACAGGCAGTGGTACTACCCACCTGGCATGCCATGCAGTGCCTTGAACATATCCACTAAAGGTAGACATTTGATACAGAGATTTGGGAACACTGGAAAGTTCATCAAAAATTCTAAGAAAACAATAAAAAAACCACCAACCTGTCGCTTCAAAATACAGGAATCTATCCTCCTGAGAAATACTATGGTAATAATTGATTACTTTATATTTTTATTTACATATATCCTGTATTTTTAACCAATTTTATAGTGCTGATGGTGTTCTGGAAGGAAGATGCGTCCTCTTTACAAAAGGATATAGCTGTAGTGCTGTCTATCTTTCTGTTTCTATGTGCCTTATCAGGTGATATGCTGAAATGTAACTGAAAACTGGTGATTTTTAATTTAGAATATGTCTGGGCATAAATCCATCCTCTAGGACACCTGTACCACAAATCAGAAAATTTTCAGCTGTTTAGCAGAGTCAACTGAAAATTTTCAAAACTTTTCAAGAAAATAAAGGAACCTTTTTTTCTTTGCAAAACATTTTCTGAGAAACTGCTTCAAGAACCGTGGCTGATAGCCCACAACACAGAGAAAACAGCCAGACTTTAGAAGATACTGCACATCTTTTTTCTGTTCTTGTTTTATTGACCTGATATATCAATCATAACTTGATACATGATTAGTATACTGTTGGTCAGGACTGATACCTCTCTGTAAGGAGAAAAGGGAAAAATGTCCAAGGGTATGAGAAGAGCATGTGTTAATAAGGGTGCCATTACAATGAAATATAAACAAAGTGGTTTTTAAAATATTAAAAACAAAACCAAAGATTTATATGCTAACTAGTGAGATCAGAGAAATTACATGGAGGATTTACAGGACTGAAGAAGGAAAGAAGTACAAGCCAGCCTTGCTTACTTGCTGAATGAAACCTCAGCTCCGGACTGCTTACGCTGATATTTGTAATGCTACAAGCCAAATCCATCCCCTGTGTAATTGCAGTGTAGACAATGTAGTAATGCTGAATATGAAATTGGCCTTGACTGCTTTATCACTGATATCTCCAAGTCTTTAAAAAGCAACAGACCTCAGCATGACTGGTCCATTCATTAAATTGAATCAGCTTCTGGTGAATGCTTTACTTTCCTGGCTGAAGTGCAATGGTAGGCAGATTCACGATGAAAAGTAAGGAGACGCTTACGTTAAATGTTAAAGAGTTGGAAAATGTGTATTTTATGATGTTATCAGGCCCCGGATTCTTCAGCAAAAAGGTTAAAGTTGCAATTCAGTGAGTGTGTAGCTGTGATAATAAAGAGGTATCAAACCTCCTCATCCTAAGTTTTATCTGAAACCAACCAGCTGAGAAGGCAGCTTCTGCACTTGAATCTTGTAAAAGAGCATGAAATAATATGAAGCTAATAGTTGTATTCTGAATTACAAAATCAGTACTAGTTGTGGACACTTTTTAAGCCAGATCTGATGTAAAGAGAAATGTTGTATCAGATCAGTTGTTCACAAGAATAAAAAAATAACTGCTGAAAAAGGGGATACTGAAGATGACTATGTTTTGTATTCATTGCTTGTTTAAAATCTGTCTGGTGAGAGGGCTGTGAACCACTTCTTGCTTCCCTGCTTTCAGAGTGAAGAAAACTACAAATCCCCATTTACTTTCTCCCTAGCACCTCTGCTGGAGAAATGCTTGTCTGGAGCATCCCTGTTATGAGGCTCTTTCTCTCCTAGCCCCACAAATAATTTCTTTTCCCATGTTCTTACCCTCATAGGTCTGGGTACCTTTGCAGTGCCTCCCAGATGACTAGTGTCCCTTAGAGTGCAAGAATCTAGTCTCAACGTGCTCTGAGGATTTCAATGAGAGACTACATATTTATATTTTTCTTAAAAAAATACTGCCATCTTTCAGGATTCTGCCCCATTTGCTAATATATAATAGATCTTCCCATCGGTAATTAGCTCTGTTGCACACACCCTACATACACAGACACACATAAACCAGGAACTTTCAGTGCAACTGTGAGGCTGACTTGTGTGATTCTCTTGGATGTTTTGCAGCACTCTTTCTGGGTTCATTTACTATCAGTAGTGGCCAACCAACTGTCATATCTAACTTAAAAACTATCTATTAAATTACAGCAAAGCAGTGAGTTTCTACATATCTCTCAATAACTAAAGCATATTAAGCCTGTTCAAAACCAATTTTGAAGTTACATAGCATATACATTTCTTGTGCTTTTCCCTTCTCTCTCTCTCAAATGACTAATGCTCATATTTTCCTTTCATGGCAGAACAAGGGTTTAGAACTGCTGATGTAATAATTATGTGCAATTTCTTTTGAATCTAGGTATAATTATCTATGCCATTGGAATAGGAAAAGCAATTGAGGAAGAACTGCTGGAAATTGCTTCTGAGCCATCATATAAACATCTCTTCTACGCTGAGGATTTCACAGCTATGGAGGACATCAGTGAAGAGCTAAGAGCCCAAATCTGTGAAGGTAACTGTACTCCACTTCCATTGAGATAGAAGAGGTATAAATGCTTACAGATACTTTGCAGGCCTAAAAGGACAACTAGTTTCCTAGTATAGGTCATAGATCATTGGTGTCAGACGTCGCAAAGCATAAATCACTCACTTTCTGCCCTTTATTACATGAGGAATATAGACCCTTAATCTATCACCAAGTAAAGGTATATAATAATTGCCTTTCCTTTATTTTCATAAAGGTTGCATAAGGTGTACACCTCTGTGCTCAGAAGAATCAATTGCTCCCTCCCCTTTCTTTTTCTACAGATAAGTCTAGCCATGCATGGAACCCCACCCCACCAAAGCAGCATGATCTACTTCATTAGGCATGTGGGAAAATAATCAGGGATTTGTAATGTCTTAGTGAAAATAAAAAATTACTCTTAAGACCAGTGGCAAAAACCTAAACCACAGCAAAACAAATCATCAAGAGCTGTTGTGCGTATTTATAGAAGACTAAAAATAGTTCATTGAACATACATTCACAGCCACAAAGAGTGGATCTCAGTTATGCATAAACTCCAAGTTTTGCTCCACAAATGTGGAAGGTTTGTTCCAGAAAGCACCCTTCCTCACTCTGGCACGAACAGCCTCTATATAAACATTCCCAGCTGAAGTTTTGCAAGGGGAAGGGGGAATGTGAGCTGGGACAAAAGCTGTTCAGCCAGAGAGAGGACAGCATGTCTCTCCCACTCAGACATTATGCATTCCCAGGACTTAGTATTATTTGTACACTCAAATTGGTACCTGAAGCAAAAGTCAGAAACATCACTGTGAATAGTATTAGTCATAGCACTAGAATTGTGCAAGATGATTTAATTTTCACTAGCTTTTATTTAGTTGTTTTTCTTGGAATTAAATGCAAACAGGTTTTATTTTCTTCTCTAATGTTACTGTGTAAAATTGGCTGGCAAGCAGCAGTGCATTTCTTCCTCATACAGATGTCAAGGAAGAATCTGAAAAAAAAGAACCTAAGAATATTTCTTAGGGTGTATATTCTTTGTGTTTCTCTCAGTTCTAAGAAGTCCTAGTTCCATCTTTCTGAAACACAAAATACTATGGTAACATGAAACCAAGTCTGTTCAATTAACCTTCTTATTAAGCAGATAATCTGATGATGATAGCATATCATCTTAAAAGCTTGGGGAGACACCAAATCCAAAACTATCTGGCAACCGGTATAATTCTCACTCATTACCAAACCCCAGAGCTTGGTGATGAAAATGCATCCTTCAGGTACCCACAGCAGTATTTAGCAACCACAGTTTTCTTTTTTAACTACATTACTTACCATACGAAAAATAAGTAAAACCTGCCCCTTTGTGGCAGTTTATAGACTACACCTCTAGTAACTGGGCAGAGCTGGTGCCTCTTGGCTTCTGTCCTCCTCCTCTCTCACCAACAGGTAATGCCTCACACCTGTGAAATGAGGAGCCAGCCTTGTTTTTCTGGACACTCCAGGACTACCTATTGCTCATCAACTCACTCCACCAGAAATTCTGCTTCCAACCCTGTTACACAAGCTGAAAGTTCACTTTTTTACAGCCTAAATTTTCTCCCTCCTTTGCAACAGCAGTAATTTAATTTTTACTCCAGCCTTGGTCCTTACCTGAGGACTTCTGAGGCTCCAGCCTGTGAGGGCAGTGGGAGACCCTCTGAACATCATGGACTCCACTGACAAAGCCTCTTATCCCCAGTCCCAGCTGTGGATGGGCTGCCTGTTTCCAAGTAAAGCAGAAGCCCCCAAATCTCTTTCAGGGTAAGGCTTTTTCCTTTCATTCTGCAAGAATGCATCAGCCTTGTAGAATAGCTGCTGGTTACTATTATTCATTCAAGATGACTAGTAGAAAAAAAAAAAGTGGTTTTCTCTTTTGCTTCTTAAGATGAATTCAGTCAGAAGGTTCCCATTCATTGCCTTGGTTAATGTTCATTTCTCATCTGACTGGAAGCACTAACAAGGCTGCAGCAGTGTCATACATAATACGCACTCATCATGATTGCCTCTTCACCCGTTCTGAGCATGTGCATTATGGGAGCCTTTAATTATATGGTCACACACTATTTTTGTCACAAGACCCCAGCCCTGATCAGATGACAGTACTCAGCAGCCTTGCTGGTTAACGTTCTGTTCTCTTTCCAAATTGCAGATCATTATCACTGCTGCAAATAGTCAGCTGCTGCTTTTGACATGTTTGAAGACACTTTCTCACAGGCTTTTCCTAACAGAATACTTAGGTTTTGTTATAAAACAGAACACTAAAAACAAACACCTAACTTTAGCATTGTTCCCCAACAAATGAGTATGCTCACTGGAGTGACTTCACCAAGGGACTCAGTTCAGGTTAGCAGCCTCTGTTGCTACTTGCCTGATTATTTACAGCTTTACAGAGGTGATTAGATCAGAAATCCTTGGACCCCTACCAGTTTCTGAAGCCTGAAGAGGAGTTTCTGAAACTCCCAGTTCCCGTCCCAAACTGGAAACCTTCTGCCACACGTCTACCAGTCTTCTGTCCCTTACATCTGAACTCCAATTACTTGTCTATACCAGCCCAGTGTCCAAAGCTCAAAACTTTTCAGGTCAGTTCCTCTGCCCTTCCTAGACAGCCTCCTCATTAGCCTACAGCTCTTAAACAACTTCTAGAGCAAGTCATTACCCAGGGTCAAACACTCAAGATTCATCTCGCCTGTTTCTTCCCTCCTACACTGGAAATCTCACCATCCTTGTTCCCAGTTGATCATTCTTCTGCTAGATTCCTCACACAGTTTGTTTCATTCCTTACCTTGTGATCTCATCCCACACCTCTCTGCCCTGAACTCTTCTTCAAAATCTGTGTTGCTTCCACCAGCTGGTTACCACAGACTTTTTGATATATATATATTGTAGTTCTTCCCACTGAACTCTGGTCTTCTTACTCAACCACTCATCTCCATTCACTCCCTGTTGCTCATGTTCGGTCATTCCAGCCCCAACTCAGAGGGTCTTACCTCCTTCCCAGTGCAACTTAGCCCAGCTGCATATATATTATTGCACATCTGTCAAAATTCACTAAACCAACAGAAATCCCAATAGCTACAACAAACCTCTGGGGCCCAGAAGCATCTTCCATCTCCCTTCATGGCATATCAGAAGAGTTTGCACCATCCCCTTTTACCCTCACACATTCACTTTCCGTGAAGGAACTCTGGGTATATTTGCAGGGAGGGAGTCCCAGATGTTCCATCCACTCCCCTGGCATAGTTGATCAAGTCATGCGGTTGTTAAATATATGTTCTTCAGTTCATCTGGGCCATTAAGGGCTCCACAGTTAATTGAAGGTAAAGCATTTATTTTCTATAAAAGAACCCATTCTTAATGAACGACAGGTGTCTCTACATTGCCCTCTTGCGGCAAGAAAGGGGTAGTGCACAGAACGACTCGTGGGTATACCTGCATATAAAGTTTCCATTTCTTTCCAGACACCCTTTGACTAAAAAGATGGGTATGTGGAGTCTGAAATAAACTCCTACATTTTAAGGGTGTGCTTCATGAATTTTTTTTTTAATTTTTGCTTATAACTGTAGTGCATCAAATAAACTCTACTGCACCCTTCTCACCTAAACACTCCCAACTCCCTGATCAATGTTTCCCATTATAAAGAAGACAATTTAAGGAAAATAAGAAATTTCTTCCTTCTTCAAGCAGTTTTTTGTTCTTATCAAGTTCACCCCAAGGGACTCATGAATAACAATGAAACATGCAAGAATTTTCACTAAAGGACACAAAGTAGTCATTTCAGATTGCTTCACTACTATAAATCTATTCGTAAAGCACTTCTTGTTTTGGAAGAGTTCCTCCGATAGTCTGAGTTGAAGGGTGAGTCCTGGAGTTTCCATCAACACTGAACCTCTTCTAAACTGCACAGGTATGAGGCATTCTCCATGTGTTACGAGAGACAGAGAGAAACACCAAGTTACTAATGAGAAACATCTCCGTTTCTAGGGAATGTGAACATTTTTATTGCTCCTTTTGTGATCTCATTTCCTTTGGCAATTTCTTTCTACACCAGCCTTGAAAGAGTCAGCTCGCCAGCAGGATCCATCATCTGGGAGGCTTCGCAAGACTGGTCCACAGCCTTCAGGTTTGCTGTTTTAAGTCAGTGTCCTGCTGTCTCCCCAGATCATTGCTAAATTGCCTCTTTATGCCGCCTTCTGTAAAGAACCCTTAACAAGTCACCTATAAGAAAATTGTTCATCCCATTCCCTTTCCTACCCCGCTCCAAGCCACCCTCCTTTCTGCAATTCAAATCTGCTTTGTACCAAAAATTTGAGATTGACTGTAACAAACACATGGCTGCATGCTTCTTACACCATCCAAATGAATTACTTCATGGGGAAACTTGTATTTCAACACTGTGCTTGTTATTTTAAAGCATGTTCAGCTTTCAATCACTTCTGTTTCTCACAGGAACCTTCACAACTCCCTTTCAGTTCTGCAACCCACAACTTAAATCATGTATACAGTAAATACAGCCTAACAGCTCCTTCACATCTTTGTATCCCTAGTCCTCTCCATGAATGATCCTCACTGCAATCAGTGAGATTACTCACTAATTAAGGAGAACTCAGTGCATGTGAGTAGAAAAAAATACTGTATAATTAAGTGAAGTGGGTTTGATTTTTAGACTTTTGGGGGGTTTCCTGCAGGACCTGAATCAACCACAATAGCCATCACAGATGTCATTGCCTGTCCCAATCTTGCAATACACCACAAGTATCTTTTTGAAGACAGTCACACTCACTCAACAAGAACAACAGGTAATCAGGTTACCTTTGTTTAGAATAATCCAGACTGCTCTTTGAATATATAGGCCCAAGTGTTGTGTACTATTTCCCAGTATTTACAAAATCTGCCCCAGAGCATTCCTTTGGATGTTGACCTGTTTTGAGAACAGGAAGCTGTATTAAACCTGCTCTGCATTTATAAGTCCTTGTCATTTCCTGCCCCATCCCATTGGATTTATTCAGCATTTAGCCTATGCTTGACTGTTTCTGTTTTTCAGCAAAAGCTTCAAAAGATAAAGACCAATGCAAATGTGAAAACCTTGTGACATTCCAGAACTACGCAACCAATGAAGTAAAAAAACTCACCCAGCGATATATCCTTTCAGAATTGTTTCTTATATACAAGACAAGTGGGGCAGGTTAAAAGAAACTAGAACACATCAAGTCTAAGCTGTCTCCATAGCTCAAATCAATCTACTGTAATGAAAAGCTAAACTACTTAATAGATGTTAATCTCCAAGAAATAAGGCTTTCAAGACTTGCAATCTGCCTCTCCTTCATAGAAAGGACCACAATATTAATAAGGATCTTAACTTTTAATAATCTCTAACAGTAAACACCTTCAGGGACAGCAAAGAAATGACTGGTCAAATTCAAGACTAACACTCTTTGCTTTGGGTTATTTCTTCAGATGGCATCAAAATAGCATTTACTGGCTACAGGAGTCAGAATACAGGAGATGTTTCCCTTCTGAACCGCTCGGTAAAGTGCCAGATGCAGCGAGTCATTTAAAACAATACTCCAAATGAAGAGGAATTCACAGGACTGAGACCCTATTAGTTTTGCATAAAAAATATGCAGATAAAAATTAGCGAAGAGCACATCAGCAGCTTTCCCCCCCGACAAGTTAGTCTGTCTTTTCAAGGGAGCTGTTTGTACAGTAGCCTTTACACTACCTCTAACATCCACCAGATGTCTTGGGAGACAACAGCAGCAAGTTGGCAATACAACTGTCTGCATTATTTTGCATCATGCAGTATTCATGCAGCAATTTCCTGCGTCTTCTTCATGAAAGCTGCCTCTGCCTCATCAAATAGTAAGACGACATCATATCTTGTATTTAAGTTTTGTAACTGTGTGAAAGAGCAATAAGCACTCTGCACTTTCTGCACAGAAGAGTGCAGGGATACCAACGGCTCTTAACTGTGTGCTTCCTTGACAAGAACAGCTTCAGACTGAGGAACTTGTGGAGTTAAGTCTGTCCAGAATCAGGCTAACAGAGCCCTCAGTGGTCATAAAAACAGGCAAGACCACAGAGGGCTCTGTTAGCCTGATGCAAAATACTGCCTACCAGTTCAGACTTACCTTCAGCTGTAACTGCAGCAGCCAGCCTCACTCTCTCACCTTCCCTAGTGAATCCTTCAGCAGGTAGCTTAAGGAATCATGTTCTGATCACTTGATTAATTTTAAATTATTCCATGCAAAGTAGAATACCTTCATAAAGGGGGGAGAAAGCCATTGCATAAGGTTATTGCTAGGTGATTGAAATGCTCAACATATATACTTCTCTGAAGGGACTTCTCTAAAGTCTCCAAATGACCAGAGAAAAATTTCTACGTCATTTCCCACATCCTTAAGAGCATTATCCAGACATGCAGTTCCAACCTCGATGCTGACAAGAAAGCAGACCACTCCTTCCCCCTTCAGCAGAAGCCATAGCCTCTTCACTGTAATCTCCTGCAGCTGGGCTATGAGGAGCTCTGAGCTTACTCAGAATCAAAGAAAACAGTTTAGCAACATGTGTGGTTTTGCTTTACAATTTAAGCAGCAACCCTGGCATCTGAGAAGGACTCAAGGTGATGGAAAAGCTGCTGACACTGAGCTGAAGACCTTTGCATTTTGATAGAACTGTGCCAAGCACTTCCCCAGAGCACTGTGCTTATCTACTGTGCTAATCTAATTCTTGCTAACTGCAGAAGACTGCTGGCCAGTCCCCATCCCAGTAATCTGGGGGGAGTGCAGAGAAGGAGAACTGGCTACAAACCTAGCTCCAGTTACAGAATATAAATTTAGAGGAACCAATCCAAACTGTTGATGACTTGTATCCAACTTCATTTAACTTTTTCTATCAGTAGATGAATGCAGTTTCTACTGCTTGAACTTTGCCTCTTGTAAACACTTGAAACATTGATGTTGCATAGAAAGCAGCTCAAATGATGCTGGCATGCATCTAGTAATCCCTTCGGCATGACAGCTGAGGAATTACCAAACCATAAACCTGATGTACAGGCAGGCTAGTCCCCACAGAAGCAGGACTCCCACTCTTGGCTCCTTACTAGCAAGAGGATAGATTCTCCTGCTGTCAGTGTGACTGGGAGGGGAACACACATGGCTGTTCTGGCCAAACTCAGAGGCTGAATTCAATTTGCCAGTCTACCCTAACCAATTTCTAATAGCCCTTTGTCGAAGATCCCACTTCCATATGCCCAGTTCTCCATTCTTCCTTGTGCAAGACCTTAAAACGTTGAAATCAAGACAACAGACAAGCAAAGACTGGGGTACACCAACCTAGTCCTTCTAAGGCAGGCCTCAGTGCCTTCAGTTCTCTCCTGATGCTAGGTCCCCTCTTCCTCTCAGCTTCCCTAGCTCCACCCTTACCATGGCTCTTGGAGAAAGGTGGTCAGGTAAGCGGTACCAATCCAACCTCCTCCTGCAGCAGACATAGCATTCCTGTCAGCTGGAGGTACTTACCAGGAAAGTGATACTGTACACTGCTTTGCATTGCTACAGCTTCTTATTTTCAGTGGAGCCAGCCCTAGATCCCACAGAGCTTGTTGTGCTCTACTCCACATCTGTCTGGAAACCACTGGCTTTGTAAAAACAGTACACTATGCTACACCACCAAAGGGCAGGAATGTAAGATCATCAGCAGACATTCTTACTGGAGTCATGGAGCTCCATACAGTTTTATAATTTACTGTTAGCTTACATGTTGATTAAGTGAAACATTTTTTTAAACAGCATTAACTAGGCTAAATATTTAGTTTCCCTTTAAAACAGGAAAATGGCCAGTCTTCAGAACCACCAGTCTTTTTAATAAGCTGCAGCATGAACTACATGTCAAGTTATGTCTGTTACTGAATGGGACTCCACACAGCTTCCTCAATTCAGCTGATAGAAGCAGAACAAGAAAATACAGGGTAGTATTAGACCAGAAACTACTGGGAGTCAAAGAGGGTAACAAAGAGGAGAAACAAGGGCAAGTTTACAGACCACAGCAATCAGGCAGCTGACAGTTTTGTCTATCAATGTATCCTATCAGTAGCTCTCTTTCCTTAACATTTGCCTACTGGAAGAAATGACAAAGAGAATGGAAGACTTGGAAAACAGGCTAAAATACTGATCAAAATTTGAAGTGATATACTACACTGTGTATTTATACATACAAACTTGTCAGAGCTATTTTCTTAAACTGGTTCAAAGTAAAATAACAAATCCTTGTTTCTGAAGTTGAAAAGAGTGTTTTGGATCCCTGCATCTATATACTGTGTTCTGTCTTGCATTGATTGCAGATAAGAAATGTTGAAAATTTTATATATATAAACGATTTAGTAACTAGCAAAAAAATCTGATTAAGCAGAACTAAACAACTGAAATAAGCTATGCAAAATAATAAAGTGCTGTTATTTTTTGAAGTGAAACCTCCATGTTTTGAAGTACTTTTAGAGTATGAATTTATGTGGCTTGCTTTTCTGTATTTCCCTCCTCCACTCACTCTGCTAGCATTTTAAGCACCCTATCTGTATGGATATAGAGAGTTCTATATATACATACATATATAAAAACAGAACAAGTGGGACAGCATTCACAGCAATTAGGTTTCACCTGTATTCTTCAAAAAGTAGACTACTGAAATCAGTTGGACGTAAAAATACAAATTTATACATTTGTGTTGAAACTGATGAAAGTAAATGCACAAGTGGGAAGTCTGCTGGATTATCAGGGTATCACAATCTAAAGTTTCAAGTACTTTTTCTCTTACCACATCCAGACCATCTAACTTCTCCGTACTGTTCCTTGGTCAGCATTCAGTGATTCTCTAACTTTCCTGAATGCAACTAGTATTTTAACCATAAAAACATTCTTTGAGCAATACAACTAGCTGCACACCTGTTTGTCAAACACTAAGACACAAAACCAGCAAACGGCTTCCAGCCATTCTGACCAACTGAACTGCCTTATAGTTTTACTCCTTCCCTTTGGCAGCAACGGCATGCTTCTGCTAGCTTTACTTTCACACCTACAGCCATATCTAAAACGATCTCTTGAACCACCAAAATCTGTGGTTTAATAAGTAGAGACACCAGCACTTCCTCCTTTGCTTTGACACACATTGGTTTGCCTCTTTTCTATCTCCAAATGGAAATACACAACTTCTGCTTCTGGTATAGAATGGATGAAGTAGTTGCAGCAAAACTAGATTAAGTGATCTCAGATAAGCTAATAAGTGTGCACAGATACATAACAGCAAGCTTTAAAAGGTATCTTGTGCTTTGGCATACTTTGGCAAACAGAATGCAAGTTCTGCAAGCAAACCGGTAGATACCAATATTAATTAGGTGTTTCTTTTATTGCATGTCAGCAAAGCACTGGCACCTCAAGTAATTATCACTAGTAATAAGGAACATCCTGCAGCCATGGTCTTGCACAAAACTGGCACAAATCTGTAAGATACCAATGTCCTCAGCAACAGTGACTTGAGAACACCAATTCATGTCTCTAACATAATGTCTTCAAAACACTAAAAAAATTGGAGTAATTTAAAATCAGCTTTGAGAAGTTAATTGGTTATCTTATTTGAAGTATGATATTATACATCATGCCTAGCAGCTATCCTATTTGCCATTTGACAGATATATATTCTCTTGGAAGGAAAAGACAAAGGGGATAATTTGCATTAGTACTTTGTGTCATGGTTTGACACTTTGTGATTGACTTGGTAAAAATAGTGTGCTTTTTTTAGTGTAAGTAAACCCTTTGGGATCCCTCGCCAACATCCCAAATTTGCTACTGTGCCTCACATTACACCTTGTTTTTGCATTAGCATTCCAAAACAAAAAACTAAGGAAGCCCTAGCCTGATTTGGCACCATACTCGCCATCATCAAGTCTTCCTCCGCTTACCTCTTGAGATCCACAATTTCTAGAGAAAGAAACAGGCAAGTTTTGTCCTGTGAGGGTTATTTCTAACAAAACAGGAAACACAGCAGTGGTAATGAATCTTCATTTATATAGTTTGTTCCCTAAAACCAGCAAAGGTATAATACAAATTATTCTTAGAACAGATCCGTAACCAGTTTTATTGTAGAAATAACACCTTTACAGCATTTACTTCTCACTGGTTTGTTCTGGCATGCTTCTAATGATGTCAGAGTCACCTGTAAAACAAAAATACATTGTTAGAAGAGGACCCACAGAAAGATGTTTCAGGAATAAGCCAAAAAATAAAAAAAAAACAACCAACGAACACACTGATTCTACAAATAGAAAACAACTTACAAGCAATACAGTCTACCAAAAAAACAAGTAATTTTGATGGCTTGATAAAAAATACTTGTTACTGTATTTTGCTAATCCATACACAATATTTTTACAATAATTATGTACCTGTCACTAGCATGTACAAAGCCAGTACTAGAGCAATAATCTAGTCCTGGAGGACACAATGCATAGCTTTAATATAGCGAATGTCTAGCCTCCCCTGATCACGAAAATATCAGGACAGCGAGAATATTCGCATTACGTTATGCAGCCATAAGATTTACTTGCAGTTCCTTCCCCACCCAAAATCAAACCTAAAATTTTTAAAAGTTTACAGCTAGTATTTGTATACATGCAAGCTAAATAAAATTTTCTGAAGTAGCACTGAATTCAAACCCATGTCACTTGGGGAGCATATGGTGAAAAGTTATTACAGAAATATTAAATCCATGTGTATGCATTTTGGTCAACAAACAAAAGATTGATTTTTCTCTTAGAAGATTCTGGAAAGAGGATGAGAAGTCACCTAATTAGCAGTCTGTACAAGGAGCTTGAGCAACTCTGGGACAAAGAGCGCTACCAAACCACAGTAATTACACACAGACTTACACTTTTAAAATAAAACGTTTAATATCATTTTCAACTCTGGATTAGTATCCACCTGCATATAGGTTATTTTTGTATATATCATTCTGGGAAGCAGGACAACTCACAATCCTTTGTCTTAGATTTAGGTTGACATAAACAGCACATTGCACAAGCTCACATTCTAGCTGATGAGCTCAGAAACATGCACCATAAAGTTGCTTCCCAGCCACTGAAACCTCATTACAGACTGACAGGTAGACAAAATGCATGCTCAAAGGGTTTAGCAGTAAAAGGAGCTGTGTGCAAACATGAGCAGCAGTAATTCCAGGTTCTGAGAACCTAGGACTCAGAAAAGAAGAACAGGATCTTGGTCAGAAGAAACTGTAATTAAGAGTTAAACCTGACAGAGAAGGACAGCAAAATGTGTCATCACCCCTGCACGTTACTTGCTCGGTGCTGCTACTCACAGGTGAACAGAGGAACCACCGACACATAGCCATTTGGTCACTACACTGTAAGAGAGACATACCTGGGTCAATGATAGCCAGTGTACACACTCTGTAGTATTTTCCACATGCTGTGCCCAATTCAATGTTGTTGCCGCTATAATGGTGGACGCCAGTCTTGGCAAGCATAGCGTAGTACTCAATCTCTGATTTTCTGAAATTCAAGAACTAGTGGTGTTACAGTACTGACAAACAATTCTGACTGTAATACAGCAAGGACAGCTTTAGCTCCAATCACACTTAAACCTTAGAGTTTTCATTCCCACCCAGAAAAACACACCTGTTCCTTGCCAGACAACATCACTACCGTATTGGTGCTTGGGAACCCTTATCCAGAAGTATGCTGAAGGTATGTAATGGCAAACCCACTTTTGGAGTACAAATCCTTGAGATTGCTCCTACACATGCTCATTTCTACAGGAAAGAAGGGGATTCAGGACTTCCAGACTTCTGAAAGGTTGTAGGAGCTAAGCCAAAGTGCATAAACGATGACCATTATTAATGCTGATACCCAGTGGCCAGATGCTGAACAGACATCCGGCTACTGCTAGCTGTGAATGAAACTGTGTATTTCTCTTTAAAAAAAAAAAGTCAATCTATAGTCCCTTGTCTTCTGACTTCCATCAGGAGATTCTAGTGGTCAATATTGTTCCTCAAGCACTTCTGGGATCCTCACTATCATGTTGCCTACTCTAACAGTCCTGCCATTTCTCAAGCACCTAATTTTGGTTTTCTGCATTTGGAGTTTCTTGAATCTGTCAATATCCCTTGAGGACAAAAAGGGCTCAGAAATTCAACACAACAAATGTCAGGAAGCTAGTAAAGATTTCATTCTCAAAATAGCAATTTCACTGGTCAGGAACCTAAATTTATAAAACTTACTTGGACAGCAAATTTTGTGTGCTTCAAATATTTTAAATAAGGGTCAATTACCAATTTTGCTACCTGTAAAATTATTTTCCCATACACTACTTAAAAAAACCACAGGAATTTAGCCCCATTATGTGAATGCTATCACAGTGTGAAAAGCCTCCAGTATCTTTGCTAGGGCAACCTCTATGAATTAGAAAGCTAGAAAAATGTTGGGAAGCATCTCAATGCATCCAGACCTGAAATCATTATACCCCAAACGAGCCATCACCTATTTCATAGCACTCTGGAATATGCCAGCTAAGTACTCTGAATTAATAATTTACTGTAGCAATTAACATGAAGTGCACGCTGTGTTTGTACAAAGAACCTATCTTAATTTTAAGGAGAATTGGTTTTTCATACATCTGCTTACCTCAAAGCAGGACAGTTGTTGGCTAGGATGACCAACTTGGCTTTGCCCTGCCGAATCATTTTCAGAGTCTGTTTGTATCCTAGCACATATTTACCACTTTTCATAACCAGCTGAAGCCTAGAGTTTATTGACTCTAGGGACTTTTTCTGAAAAAAACGTAGAAAAGCATTATTGTATGTTACTCTACATTTTGCAAAATGGCGGAGAACACAAGAAAATTAAGAAATTCCAAATACAAGCAATCCTTTAATAATTTCCCTATAATTTGCAATGCAGAATAAGAAAAGCCAGCCTACCATCTGACCATGAGAAAGCTTGTGGATAAGGGGGTTGCTGATACTATGTTTTCCCAACTTCATAAAAATACCTCTTACCCACCTATCTTACAATAGAAAAACACATCTTAGAGCATTGTGGCTGCTATCCGCGTTAATCAGTAACATCCGCGTGTATGTGACAGGCCTGTATCAAAGCTCAGCTAGTCAAGTCCCAGTAAACACCACCTCTGCCTTGCAAACCTAAGCCAGCTTTGGAGTATGTCTCTTCCTAGGGCGCACACCAAGAGCGTTATACCGGCTGGCAGAAACAAGTAACCACATGCAGTACGAGCTGGCACTCCCAACAGGAGAGCGTGGTGCTCGTGAGAACAGGTAAGTGCATTTGCAAGGACGAACACCACCATCCCACTAACGCGAAGCCCATCCTTGCCAGAGTCGCTCTAAGAGAAAGGCAAGAGCGCGGCAGGAGACGCAAAAGCTGAGCTCCACCCGCACTAGGAGCTCAGCACCGGCTCCCCCTTCCTCCAGCGAGCCCAGGAGCCCCGCAGGCAGCCCGGGAGAGCGCACAGGCGGGAACCGGGGACAGAGAAGCGGGTGGGAGGCGGCCGCAGGGCGCGGCCGGCAGCCTGCGCAAGGACGGCACGGCCCGAGCTCCGAGGGCCGCGACAGGCGCCTCCGGCGGTGCCCACGGCCCCCCCCGCCACGCCCGGCCCCCGGCCCAGACCCACGCCGGGGTCC
>NW_010972991.1:18981092-18981444 GCF_000737465.1 Haliaeetus leucocephalus | reverse complement strand
GCCGCTGGCGGAGGCCGGGCCGCCGCCACGTGAGCCCGACGCGGCCCGCTCCCACTCACCGTCTTCTTCGCGGCCACCATGTCGCTGCCTCGCGTCGGGTCGGCCGGTAACTGGAACACAGGGGTGAACGGGGGGGAGGGGTTAGCACCCGGCAGCGGCCCCCCGCGCCCGCCCGCGCCGCCCCGGCCCAGCCCCACTCACCGGAGACGCGCCGCCAAGATGGCCGGGCAGCCAGAAAGGACCGAGCTGCCGCAAAGCATCGCGGATCCCCGCGCGGCAGCTCTCGCGAGAGCCGCGCGCAGCCTCCCCGCCCCTCCCGCCGGCTGCCAACGCGCCTGCGCCCAACCACGGG
>NW_010972991.1:18971174-18980958 GCF_000737465.1 Haliaeetus leucocephalus | reverse complement strand
CTCCCTTCGCCCTCCCCTTCCCCTGCCGCGCCGTCTGCCGTGTTTCACAGAGCGGTTTGAAATGCCGTTTCCCCCGTCACAGCCTTGCGGGAGGCTTCGGGCGCGGATCAAGGAAGCCCCTTGCAGGGAGAGTCCCAAGGGGCCTGAGCCTCCCGTCCCCTGGGGGGGCTGCCGCTTCTGTCACAGGGTTGTCAGTTAATATGTATAATTATGTATAATGAGATAACCAGGGAACTGCTCATTTCCTGCGTACGGCCCCCATCAGTTAATATTTAAAATAGGGAAACAGTAACTAGACATGATTCAGGGTTTAAGAACCAACTATTAGACAATGGGGCTTTATGTCAGAAAAGGTAACGGGTTGTGGTCTGGTCAATAAACGTAGAAGAACCGCTTGGAACTGCCAAGGCAGTGTAAGAAGTAGGTAAAAGGTGATTCCTACGGGGGAGATCGCGACCACCGACTCATTGACCGCCTCCTCAGATGATACCACCTACTCAAAAGAAGACAGTGGAGGAAGAAGACAAGAGTCTACGCACCAGTTTATGTGAGGGGCGAAGAAGAAGGAACAGATCATTAAGGGAAATAATAATGAATGTGTATTACTTCAGTATATAAATGTGGGAATTTTTGAGACAAGTGTGTGCTGTCTTGAGACAGGCACCCGTTCATACGCATCAATGAAATTAATTCGAAAATAGCTCGACTCTGTGTGTTACTGGCTTGCACAGTGGGTAAACAAACCCCCTCTGTGGGACAGCAACAGGGCTGATGTGGAAAACGACGGTATGGAGAAAATAAATCTCTTCGGCATCAGAAGCCACCGGAGCAATAGACACGTGTGCTGGTCTGACTCCACGTTTCCCCGCTGTAAGTGTATGGCTTTCCATAAAGCAGCAGTGCCTTCGTTTCACCGGGCCCGACGGTGTCTGACTGCCCTTAATTGCACTGCAGTCATAAATAAACTGTCCCACTGAGATACAGCCCCGAACTGAGGGAACACCTGGATTTCAAGCGTTAAGCATGCCACTGAGCTCGGCAGTGGCTCTGGGCCTGAGGCTGCCTGCGTTAGCGGCTTCAGCTCTGGGCGCTCCTAAGTAAAGCTGCCGGGTTTGCTTGGGGCAACGGCACTTCTCTCCCAGCCGGCTCTGTGGTGGCCTTGGCCCCTGCGAGGGCAGCCCAGTCCTCTCCTGTGCTGGAGTCAGGGTGCAGGGGAACCTCCTCCTGACCGCCGTGGGCTCTGGAAGCCAACCACCGGCTTGAAAATCAGCTTGCTGAACACACGCGCACTAGCTGTGAAGGCAGCTGTGACACGAGGTTCTCGGTTTCAGGCTAAGAACAGTTGCGGTCAATGCCACGGTGGTGTCCAGCCTAGGACAGTCACCCCGGGTTGGTGGCAGGAGGAGCAGCGAGCAGCAGTTCAGCCTGGGCGTTGTGGGGATCAGCAGTGTGGGTGTTCAGGGTGCCAGTTTGGGGGGTTCCCTGTGACACCCTCCCAGAAGGAGGCCCAGGGGCCCACCCACAGGGCAGCAAGTCTTCTGCCGGTACAACTTCATGCTCTTAGGACACACCACACCAGAAAGGCACCCCAGCGTATACATTTTCTTAGGAAATTACAAAGCTAGCATAAAAGCTTTTCTAGACTCGCCCAGGTTAGCACAAGCGTGGGAGAGTGTTGTTGGCTTTAGGAAGTTTGATGCCTTTGCTGATATGGGATATGTAGCAACAAACTAAAAAGCCAAGCCAAAACATGTGGTATTCAGTTATTCTGGTATGCTTATATTAATAGAGTTTATTTCAAATAAGGAAAATAATTTATAGCACTATACCGTTATGCCTTCCTACTGGTCTGGCTACCTCCATGCTAACTTTTTTCTGGTATATGATCACACACCTTACCAAAATTTTTGTAACAGGATTATCTTCTCAGTGACAAGCAGCCGTTGGTCAAAATGCACACCATCATCCCAACCACTTTTTCTGTGTAGACACTGCGTAACAACCTTAGGTTTTGACAGATCAAACACCTAGATTAAGATCTAAGCTGCTAACACTGAGATAAAGATGAGATAAAGGTATGTTAGAAAAAATACCACTAAACTTAAGTGGAGCTTAAATATCTCAGGTGAAACTCAGACATTGGTCCATCTCTAATTGTAAAGTCCTCTGGAATTAATTTCTACATTAAGCACATATAAATAATATATCTACTATATAAATAATGATATAAAAATGTTACACTTTGATGTGTCTCTATAGTCCAATTTCACTTACTGAAACAAAATCATTTTCAGCCCTTTACAGAGTATAATTAAATCAATTTTGACATGTACTTCAAAGGTGGGGTTTTTTGGGCAGCTGAAAAGTAAACTCCATTTTATGTCTCATTCTTTTCTTGTTCTCTTCCTCTCTGTGCCCCAGCACTCAGGTGCATTGCTGTTACTCCTCCCGTCAAATTGTGACTTTGCTTTCAATTCTTTAAACTTTTACCTGCTTGCTTGGGGTCAGGTGAAGCATTCATCTTTTCTTGCTTGTTGAAATTACTGGCAAGAGAATATTACGAGGCTCAGTGGGCCTCATGAAGTCCTCGGTGCGATTCCTTTTGACTATGCTATGTTTTATGTTATCTTGCAAAATGTGGGAGCTGTGGACAGCTCCGGAAGAGGGAGCTGTTTCCAAGGGTACCCTTGCAACCTCCGCTCAAATTAGGAGAGAATGCAATACTTTCCTTAAGAGTTTATAAAACTAGTTTTTTCCAGTGATGTGTTTTTAAAAAAAATCCCGCATTTCCTAAAAAAATTTCTGACAGACATTTTGGTCGTTGGACCCCAAATTCTGTCCCTAAATCTGGGTGGAATAAGGATCTGGGGGGGGGGAAATACATGCAGAAATGGGCACTATTGTCTCTCACCCCTCAAATCTCCTTTCTGTGGCTGTGAAGGCCTCTCCTGGGGGTCTGTGGTCCAGAAAATGTCCTTTGTAAAGGCAAAGGGCCAGTCCAAGTCAGATGAAAGCAACACTAGGAGGAAGAAGAGGCTTTGGCCCCACCAAAATTCCTTAAACAATATGATACAGCTACTCTTTGGTTAAAAATCAGCAGCTGGGAGTGGATGGGCATTTACAATGCAGGTGTTTGAGAATTAAAGCATGGGGAAAGGCACATCAGGCAGAGTTTGGATCCCAGGCACTCTTCCCAGGGGATGCTGAGCTCCCCTCCATGATGAGGCCGTGATACATCAGAAATAAAGGCAGGGAAGCAGCAGACAACGTCTCCATCTCCAACAAACAAGCCTCAAGTTGGAGAGATCCAGGGAGCAGCCGCCTACCTCAGGAAAAGCAGCATTACTTCTCCCAGCACGAACAGCAGGCACCGTGGCTACACCCAGCCCTCCTGCCTGCCCTGCCGGCCACGCTCGGCCAGGGGGATCAACCCCTTCACGGGCTGAGTTGGGTATTACGCTCACTCGGGGGCTCTGCAGGCTGGTGCTCAGTTTGGCAGTGAAGATGAGAATGCAGCGAATGGAGAGTACGTGGGGAAAGCAGGGGCAATCCTCCTCCCTTACTGCTTCTCCCACCCTGGCCTTACTCTGTGCTTGCCTAGTGAGAGGGCGGGGCAGGGTTTCCAATGGAGAGGGAGATAATTTAATTCAAATCTGGAGAGCAGTGGTCTTGAAGGAGGTTTCTCACCACCTTCCCCTGCCTAAAATGCTGATAAGATTGTGTAAGAAAGCACCAGTTAGAGGTATGAATTAGGAGAGTAAGAGCACGGCGAGAAAAGTCACTGGTGGAGCATTGACCTATCCCAAATATCGGAGAGCAACTTCATAATTTGGGCCTGGAGGAAAATGAAACCAACTCAGTGTGTCTGAGAAATTCTAAGTGGTCTAGAAGATGGAAAATATCTAAGATCATAAAGAAGCCTTATTTTCTTTGAGTCTGGACATGCGATCACAGATTCCTGAGTCATGACTGGAGTAACAGTCTAATGGCCATCCTTTAGCTGGGGCCATGACTTTATGATACATCGACTTCAGTAGAGATGGCAGCTGAAGGAATTCCCACCCTGAGCCTTTTTTTATTTTTTCAGAATTGTTTTTAAGTCAAGTCCGTGCTTCATTTGGTAATGCGTCCACAGCAGTACTGACACAGCCGGTGGGATGTCCTGCTGGGGGTGGAAACGTGCATCTGGGGAGGGGGGAGACGGAAGGGCAAGACAAGGAGCTCCCATGGCAGCACTGACACCAAGGCCAGCATATCAGCAAACAACAGTGCAAGCCGTGGTGGCCCAGTATACTCATACTTGAGGACAGACAAGCAAGTTTGTGTGTTTTACTTCACAGTTGGGACTGGCTAGGATCACCCGTGGGGTCTCTTGCAGCAGTTCAGCTGCAAGGAGTAAGCACTAGGCATACTACAGATGTGGGCCCATCTGTGCAGCACAGGCTAACGCGTTTCTGCAGAGAAATCCCAAAGAAACTTTTTCTCCATGTTATGGAACCCCAAACATTACCCCCCCAAATGCAATAGTGATAATACTGTCAGCTTGTTAATAGGGTGGTCTCATCGCTCATAGGAAAATGACATGTAATCCAATGACAGTAAAATGAGGCACTAAGAAAAAAGGTATGTGTGCTAATTACGTGTGCTGTTGTAGACAGTGTATAGTTAACTGCGAGAAAATGTTGGAAAGAAGAAGAGAAAGAGAAAAGAAGACAGACAAAAATAACACTGAAGTCTATAAAACAAGCAGTACATGAACACTGTATGGCACAGCCCGGGATGGATCATTCTGTTAAATTCTCTGAACTTCTGAGATCTTTATAAAGCTGAAGCGGCAGCACTGCTGACCCCGAGGGAAAGTGGGGATCACCCTGACAGCTGGGGATGCAGAGGAACGTCTGAAGCTGTACCCCTGCTTACCCCCCTTCCCTGAGCACCAGCAGGCAGTGGGTAGAGCTCAAGACTTGTTCCTTGTCAGAGCTGCTGGGTGCCTGAGACGATAACAGGTACTGACCCCGTTACCTGTTGTGTGATGTGATTGGGGGGGGCGTTCAAGTTGTAATCCCTGCTAAAGCCCCTGCAAGGGGGAAGCAGCATATCTTTAGCTATCCTTCATGTGCCAGAGGCCACACGCTAACCTTGAAAGACAAGATTCAATTCAAAAAAGAAGACTGATCTTTTGAAAAGCTGGGCCAACATCTTCATTTTACCAAGATGACCAAATCATACTATTTCTATAGAATGAAAATATGCAAAAATACAGCCCTGTTCTTCCTTGCATTTTCAGTCCTGTCAAAATCTCTGCACAGTTACACAACAAAGTTGTGTGCACACCTGCAGCTATTACTTTCTCCTTTTGCACTTGTCAGGGCTATTAAAAGTGACAGACTGTGTTCTCTGATAATCATCACATTTACAGCAAATGCAAACATGTTCATCCGATTTTCACAGGGTCATGCACAGAACTATCCCCTGTATTGTCAGGCAGACAAATGTAGCTCTTTGTTTCAGATAGCTGGGAATTTGGAATCCCGGTAATGCACAGGTCTGCTGGATCCAGATGCAAACCTCTCCTCGGCCACCCCTCCAGCACCTTCACTATGACAAAGGAAGGAAGGAAAGGAAAGAGCTGTAGGGGAAAATGGGCCAAATGCAGAGAGGTTATCTCATTAGGGAACAGGAAAAATCTTGAGGTTAAATACTGTCTATCGTGAATACCTGGATATCTGCACACCTTGGATATATTTTCAGCCAGTAAAAGGATGCTAAGGAGTATCTGTATGCACATATATAACGATATACATATAAAAATACATACATTTGTATACCTATATGTATAGCTAGCTTAAATACAGTGCCAGTACAACAAGATACTTGCATTTTCTAAGGGCCAAATTTTGCAGAAATCCACAGGTGCAGATTTCTGAAGATAGTAATCACTCTGATAAGAAGATTCCCTCCTTTCCAGGAAATTACAAAGTATGTCCTAGGAGCTAAGTTTCAAGGTCATTGCCATCCCAGGCAAAACAAAAATAGCAGTTTCAGAAGGCAGTTCTCTGCAGTTCATAAACCAGCATCACAGAGCAGCCTTCAGTGGAGCTACACAAATTTGCATCAGCGGAACGTTTGGCCTGAATTATCTGCCACAATAAACAATTTAGAGTGTTTTATTGCCTGGTCAGTACCAGTCTTTCTGTACAAAGAGTTGAGAAAAGGAGTCACAGTTTAAAAAAGAAAACTCATTATTAATACAATGTTTTGAAAAGTCTCCTGTGATCTGGAAAGTCCCAGGATTTGTGTCTATCAGAAAGTAGATATAAATTTAATAGCTGCAGTAGGAATCATATCTAAAATATTCAAAATTATTAATAGCTAGTGAGCTCTGGAATGAGTGAAACAAGTTTGATCATATACTGGCCTGGGGATCTTAAAAATTAGAGAAGTCTTTACGAAGTTTGCTTTTGGAAGTATATTTCTGCTTGTGTGTAAGAGGACATAGGTATTTGTTGCTTTACCTCTGGAGATACAGCTATCCCTGAACACTCCCAGTTTACATTTTATTTTAATTTCCCAATTTATATTCCTGAATAAAATAGTTGTCTTTTGTAAGAATAACTAATTCAAGATGATTGTTTAGTTTGTTTGTTGTTAAAGGTTATTTTTAGCTACTTTGGTACTGCCTTCATTTGGGGCAGTACCTGGCTGGTTCAGATTAGAGAAGGCAAGGAGTCTCTGAAGAGGTGCCATGCCCAGGGGAAGGGATGGGAAGGCTACCAAGGATTTTCATCTGCCAACATGCTGGATCACTTGCAGTCATTTTTGGGGGGCTCTGTACAAGCAAGGGGCATGGCTTGTGAGTGCCACTGCCATATCGCCTGCTCCCATACTCTCTCACTCCCTGCTCCTGCCTTCTCCCACCGCCTGTCACACACCCAGGAATCTCATCTCATTTTCAGTCTCACATTTATGCCACACTTCCCCAACTCTGAGACTCCTACTTCCAAAGCTCCTCACCCTGCATCTTATCACTGCCACTTACCCTGGCCAATAGGTGAGCATGCTAACACAGTGATACACACTACCTAGAAAGTAGAAATAAAAAGTTTGAGCCTAACTGGCATCAGGCCCAGCCCTATCTTGGCCTCAGTGGTGTTTACTTGGATGTACAGAGGCTTGAAGAAGGGAGTGTGCACCAGTTCATGTTTACACAGTGAACTCTTGATCTACACCAGCACGTGTAACCTGCCCCCACGGTAAACCCATGGAGTTACCACTTTTGGTGGAGGGGTGATCATCTCGGTGCTCCCATCAAGGCAGGACAGTGGCACAGAGGCAGCTGCAGAGCAGCGTGTTATCCCGCGGGAACGTGTTTGTGCTGCTGAATGATCTGCAGAGGGCAAATGTTGTCCAAGCCTGACATGGTACGTGGCAATACAGCTGATACACTGAGGTGCAGCCTTGTCCTACCATGGCCCTACCCATGTCCAGCTCCAGCGCTGGCTCTGTTGTGTCCAGCCTTCCTGCTGAAAAGATGCAACTTCTCCTTCACTCGTGGGAGGAGGGAAGATGACCATGAAACTGTTATTAGTGATTCCAGGAGTCACCTGCCACAGGGCCCTTGGGTTCTCATTCCTATTTCTGTACCTTATCCAAGGCCTGTTTAAAAAATGTGAAGTACGGAGCAGCCCTGCACCCCCCCCCGCCCAGTGAGCACCCTTGGATGCCAATACATGCCCACACATGTTCCCTCTCTCTGGCCTTGTGCATCTTGAATTCCTTTCTTCACTGTTTCAGTAATATGAATGGTAGGTGCACTCTGCACAACTTACCCTTTGGTTAGAACACGGAGGGAAGCAGGTACAAAGCTCCGCAGGCAAGAGAAGGAACTGAATGTAGCTTTCCTTTTTTTATTTTCCTCAGTGCCCAGTGCTCGGTGAGTCTGTCGTGGTGGCTCGGGCTCCTTGCTTTGTTCTCTGAAAGAACATCGTAGAAGAGAGGTGTGATATCAGATACGTTTGCCATCCCTCCCTTGCATATGTGCTATCTGCAGCTGTCTTCCTCAGCTGCCGGGACTCCTTTGCAAGCACAAACTCTTCCACTTTCCTACCGGTGGCAGCAGAGCCCATCCCAGCTGGTAGGCAAGAGGTGGGTGCCCAGGTACCTTCAGACACACGTCCACCTGTGACGCTGAGGCACCCGCATCTGTGCTGTACAGGGAATCCACAGGTGCTGTGTAGGGAACCAGCCTTGCTCCCACCACAGCACCACTGGGATTTCACACCAGCATAAATATTAGAGGTTTCTGAAACTAACTTTTAAGTTGCTAAGCCCTTCGTTGCACTTCTGCTTTTGTGCTTACACAGCAGCATGCTTTGCTAATACTAAAGTTACTGGCATTTCACTGTCTAGAGTCTGGCAGAAATCTTATATATAGCCACAGAGTAATCTATACAGCCTATGGTTTTTTCTATTATTTTAAAAAAGCATCCCAAAAATGAACTCAAGCTGAGGAAGCAGAAGTTAATATGTTTAGGCTTAGGTGGTGTATTCCCTCCTGTGTTGCTCTTTGTGTGTTTCCCAGATGATTTCCCAGAGTGACACAGGTACACGCAGTGCGGATTGCACATGCAGTGAGTCTAATGGCTCCAGGGTACAACTTATATCCATACAATACATAGTTTATCTGTATCGGTTTTTCCCAGATGTGCCACAGCTTGACACTTGTGCTACAGTGATAGTACACATACCATGCAGTATACCACACGTCCAGGATTTCCGTATGTCCTGCAGCCTGTCTGGAGTTATTGCTACTGCTCCACCTTGGCTACAGGACATCAACTAACCCTGGACAAATGTCCAAAGACAATATGATTTGTCTGGACAAGTTTCTGGATGGATAAAACCCCATTTATTTAGAAGGATGGGTGATTACTCTAAATTTGAAGCACATAATGAAACATGTCTTGGGTGCAATAAATAAAACACACTGGACCTGCTTATGCAAGCAAATACATGGTGAACATGCTTCATTCTTACTCTTTGGAAAAACGTTTCCAAGCCACCCAGGCTTCCCTGGACATCTGCTGATTTGCCTATATGCAAATATAAAAATCATATTATCTTTATTTTACCTTTAAGGCTGGTGGTAAGGACGTTACAAGTGGCTGCTGAGTCCCGAGGACTCTGCAACCTGGGGATTCCTTCTTGCCTCCCAGCTGCTGAGAGCCCAGAGGTCTCCCCATCCCAGTCGCCCGGGTGCATCCGTGGCTGTTCCCGTTTGCGGGGAGGGCCAGTAGCGAGGCTGAGCCCCCTGGGTGTGTACAAGCACACCCCCCGCCATGCTAAGACAGAGCACTGCATTAGCAGCACCTACATACACCACATCCACCCTAAGTGCAGATAGCCCAGTCCCGCCAGTCCGGACTGGGGTTCCCTACAGAAACCCCACGCCCTCAGTCTCAGGCTCACAAGTGCAACCACGCTGAGGGACCCTCAGACATCAGCATGGCCTCCGAGTCCGTCTAATATCCCTGCCCAGACCCTGGACCCTCCAACCCTACGGGACCCTGCCTATGGGTCCCCCTCCGCTCGACCCCAACCTGGCTTGAAGCTTGCGAGCGCGATTTACCTACACGTAGGCGCAGCCAGGATTAAATTCGTGGCGCTCCAGCTGCTGTCACCGAGCCCCGCGGTCCCTCGCTCGGCTCCCGCCGCTCAGACCTTGTGGCACCCGCACCCGGCGCAGAAAAACGCCTCGAACGCGAAGGGGACGGGTGGCCCGGGG
>NW_010972991.1:18948200-18970867 GCF_000737465.1 Haliaeetus leucocephalus | reverse complement strand
AGGGTGGAAGGGGAGCCCGTCGGGTGGCTCCCGGCTTTTCCTTCTGCCCCGGCTGCCGGTGGAGCTGCGGCTGGCGAACGACGTCCTCGTCAAACCGCCGGTTCTTGTAAGCGGCCGAGTCACCACCTTCCGTTCCTCCCCGCAGACTTTTGGTTTGGCTTTGATTTACAGACGGGCCCTGCGGTTGGTCCTTTTGTATAATTCCTCGTACACCCAACGCTTTTTCCCACCCTTTTAAAATAATAGTGAATAGCAGCACCTGACCCCGCGATCCTTCCTTTCTCTTACAAAATCTGTACATCCACCCCAACGCAGTTCACAGCGCCGGCAGCACTCCAGTAACTTTGATTTGGCTCAAGTCAAGGAGGATTAATTTTGGGTGCAAGCCGTATTTGTAGGATGCACCAAAAGAATATCCTTGCTATTCAGTGGAAGTTGAATAAAACTTTGTTTCCGTATTCAGGTTCTTGTGAAAGCGTTTCCAAACCCCCTCCCTCTTTGCTCCAAGGGAGGTTTGGAAACACTTTTACGAGAACCTGAATGCTGCTGCAGTTACAGACATTGGCCTCTCCAGAAAGACACATCCTGAACATGGATACGTAAAAGTTGTTTGCCTTTCATTGTACTGCATTTCTTTCCTGTATTCTTGAATTATAAGTATCATCCGTTGCTGTTATTCTGGCTGCAGCATCCGTGTTTTCTGTACGGGTTTATTTTCCATTTGCTGCCTTGCAGTGTTGTGGTTTGTGACTGCAGAGGTGACAGCAGGTTGTATGGGGTGAGCGTTGCCTGTGCCACTATGGAGCCAGCACACACCTGCAAACCGAGGAGCACCGCTGAAAATGTCAGCGGAAATCTCTTTATACTGTACCTGCTGGTCAATGTACCAAATTCTTCTGCCTTTCCATCCTCTGCTGGAAGATATTTTGCACAGGAACACTGAAGGGCTCAGGGAAACAACTGCAGTAATTTATTCTGAGTATTTTAGGAATTCTCTCTAAAAGCCTGTTCATGTTAGGATAGGTTATGAAATGTACTAAATACATAAACCAATGTCATGGTAATGTTAAAGTGCAGTTTGTAATTACAGCTGAAAGGTCTCCGTTAATTGGGCAGTTACTGGCCAGATACGTTAGTTATGTTCTCATTTAGTTTAGTAAGAGGGGATAATTAGAAAGAAACTTCTCTAAATGTCTTAATAGGGAAAAAAAAAATATTTAATTTCCTTCCATTGATGTGTAACTCACAAAAAAAGCGAGGCTTTTCCAAAAGGAAAGAAAGAAGGCAAAAGGAAAAATACTGTAGCTACGGCCCACTTAAATTCACTGTGCTTTTCATTGTTTCTCCAGCTGAAATTGTCTACAGCAAGGAAAATAAAAATTATAAATTTAAAAATAAAACAAAACTAGAAGGCATCCTAGGAATGTTGACTGCCACATGATGTTCATTCTTCTTGGGGTTAAAGGTATTGAACAGATTACTGGGAGGATTTATTTTTTCCATATTAGAGAATTCTTTGCATTTCAGATGAGAGCAGAGGAATGCTTCCAGGGTTTCCAGCAGTGCGGGTCTCACATTGCATGGCAGTATTTTATAATCCAATTTATATAAAACATCCTGATGAAGAGAGGGCTAGCTAGAAGTTACAGGGCTGGTGTTTATAGGAGCTGCAGGAGAAACCTAGTAATAATGGGTTTGAATTGTTTCTTTTACTGGTAACACCAATTGAAAACTCTGTATAACATGCTAGTTTTCATGGCTTATTGATTTCTGTCTGCAGGTTTTAAATGCTCCCTGTTCACCTGGTACCAAGCAAGGTGAAGGCATGAGAAGTGTCTAAAGGGATAAAAAATAAAATGTGAATAGATCAAATCTCTGGTCTCTGAGCATACACTGCTTTTTTTTTTTTAGTCATTGCTTAGAGTAGCTTAAGTTTAAGACTTACTTGCTGTTATTCTGATTGGGTATCTGTTTCACATTGAGCTTTGTGTTAGGAAGAGGAGTGCCTGGAAGACAAGGTGTGATAGAAGTCTAGAGAAGGTAAACAGGGAAACATATTGGCTGTTTCTTGTAACACAAGAGCTATGTCACTTGATGAAATGACTAGCAGCGGAGTCAAAACCAGCCAGAATGTGCTGTACAGAGGGTGTAAGTGGCCTGTAGACCTCATTGCCACTGGTCATGGTGGAGGCTAAGAGTGTAAATGGATTGAAAAGGGGTTTGGGCAGGTTCACAGAGGAATGTCCACTGACAGACTGAAACCTGTCCCCGTGGGCTGGGTCCCTCTGCCCCTTCCGCTGCCCCTCGACAGCTGTCAGAGGCAGGGTGCTGCCCCGGGAGGGTCTGCGGTCTGCTGTGCGTAGCTGAGCTTACCTCCTTTTTTTGAGTTGCATTATAAATAGCTATACCTCTGGGAATTTGGAGGGGTTGGTTGGACCTTGGATGGTTTTACAGTTCCTGGCACAAATGGGATTTTACGTGTCCCATAGTCAAAGTTGCTTTCTGTCTGTCTTGACAGTCCAGATTCCCTGTTCTTGCTCTTCTCCTGGCTTAGCCATCCCTCCCTGGGTCTGTAGGCACACGCTAACCAGGTGACGCTTGCTGGGGAGGTGTTTCGCTTGAGTGCCTCTAAAGAACTGTGATGTTATCTTAAGAGCAGCAGTATTCAAGCAGCTGTTTTAAAAGCAGGATGTATTACATTTTTTCACTGTTCACCTATGTGTGTGTGAAGCATCATACAGTTCTGCTTACAGGCTTTGACACTGCAGTCATCATTGTCTCAGAAAATACAATTTGTCCAGTTTTTTAATTATTATATAAACAGATTTTGTACATGAATTCACAGGGTTTTCATCCTGACATTCCTTTGGAGAAGGTTAAGTACAAGCTCTTGTCAAATTTAATTTAATCAGAAAGTTATTAAGTCAGTCTGAGAGGTTGGTATAGCTCATTTTGAGTCTTCAACTTTTATCCTTAAATACCTGTCAGAGTAATTTTGCCATTTCTTTCCTCATAAATTTTGTCTGCCAAAACAGCCCATTGCTTTACTTATCCAATAAGCTGATGAAAGACAAAAGAAGTTGAAGTTTTAATTTGTTTAGGCTTCCTGTTCTTGAATGTTTTATTAGACAAAGCATACTATGAATGGTAGTTTAGTATTTAAAAAGACAGTCAAACAGGTTTTTGTTTTAAGAAATGGGCACTGCTCACCCTCCGGGCTGAGAAAGTTCTTCTCGGTGTTTTTCATTCAGCCCTTCCAGAGGCACCACCAGCAGTTTCCCATGTACAGCCCAGGGCAGCACCTCCCTCCCGCTCAGCATCTTGATTCTGTGCTTGGTTTGGGGCAGGAAAAGGTGCTTCCTCGCATAGCGTGCAGTCACCAGCAAACCTTCTGCACACTTCAGATCCGTAAGGCAAAATGTAATAGGACATTGACCTGTAAACAGGTCAGCTCTCTTCATATAAAAATATATGATACGCCTCAAGCCAACACTTCTTTTTTTAATGTAAGAGCAGCACCATCCTCTACTGGATGTGTGTAAGAGCAGCAGACCTCTGAAGGAGTATTGTCCATAGCCTGGTGGGAGCTCTTTGACAGGTAGTGCTTGTGCGGTCCCCTGTGGGTCTAGTTCTTGTCTAGCTTACATGCCCACTCACCAATTATCTGTAATTCTTTTTTCTTTCCTTGCCCTGCCATAACTAAAAGCATCATCAGGTGAAAACACCCCGACTGCAGATGATCATGAAACCATAGCTGACCAAACTCAGTTGGACACGGCAGAGGATGTAAGTCTTACCTCTGAGGAGACAAACCCGGGTGAGCATCTGCCAGGAGAGGAGGCTGCAGCCGTGATTCTGGCCATAGAGGGGAAGATCGATTCGGTCAGTAAAAGGGAGGAGCCGGAGGGCACTGAGCCCCTGCCTGCAGGAGTGGAGGAGAGCTCTGAGCTGCCGTCCACGTGGCAAGAAGAGAGCAATGGGCCTTCACCTCCAGCACCGGGAGAAGATGCTGGGGCACCATTGCCAGGACGAGCAGAGGGCAGTGGGCTGGTGGAGGGCAGTGACAACTCTGTAGTGGAAATCATCGAGAAAGTACATGTTACTGAAGAGGACCACCTCATTGAGGGTAATATTTGTGCTTTCATAAATTCAGGAGACCAAATTCTGCCTCCACGGTCTTGTGCGTGGGTCCTTTTGGCTTTACTGAGAGCCTCGCCTGAGCTTCTGGAGTCAGAACTTGGTCCTGGGAGTGTGTACAATGTGGGGCATAGAAGAACGTGGCTGGGGAAGGCTCAGACTCACAAGTCCAAACTGTAATAAATTTAATCAGCATTTCCAGTCATTATCTCTGCTATTTCATTTCATGTCCTTTTTGTTCTTAGCAGGTAAAATGCCCCACCGTACCCCTCATTTAAAATGTGTTTCTGTGTAGCTCAGACATGTTCCTTAATATCTGCAGAGACCAAAGGCTTTCTTACTTAGTCATATGTATTAATTAAAAAGCAACTGTCCCTATGCACATGAAGTTGGAGGGTGCTTGCCTGATTGTAGAAGAAAAAGCATCTCTTTGATGCACCCTTGGCATATCCAGTCTGTCTGAGAAGTTTGGCTACTATACAAGCAGAATAGAAGTAGTAGTGGAAGGACATGAGGCTGGGCTTTCCAAAAATGTTTGGAGATGACTAGCTGGGGAGGAAGGCTGCGTGAGGAAGCAGTGGTGTCTGAGACGGCAGGTATTTCCATGTGCTGTGAGAGGGACTTTTAGCAGGAGGTGTGCTTGTTCACAGAGTCTGCAGGCTGTGCTCATCTTTGGGTTAGCACCTGGAGGACATGTGCCTCCCATGGACTGTACATGCAGAAGGTGAACACTTCACAGGAGGAATTGGTTTTCTCCTAAGTGGTACAAAGAAGCTCGGTGAGGAATCAGATAATTCCTGGGGGAGCATTTCTTCAGGGAATAAGCAGGTGAAGCACATGAGAAGTATTTCTCTGCAGGGAAATGTGGTATCAGCAGCCTTCTTCACTCCACATTTGCCTTGAAGAAGTGCAAGATGCAGGAGAAGGACTGATCTGTGTGAAGCCCAGAGCCAATTACATGCACCACCACTAACCCTGTGGCTTTGCTGTGCACGCCTCTGAAGTGGCTATATAAATCTGACTCTTTGCATCCCAGTAGCTAAGCAGAGTGGTTGGCTTGTCCTCTCCTGTGTCTCTTCACAAAAGAATTTTGAGGTTCTCTCTAAATAAAACGGGCATCTATCCTTTGGAATAAAGTCTCATTTTATGTAAGCAGTCAATGACTGGATGCTCACTTGTAAAACACGTAGTCTTGCCCAGCTGGAAACTCCAATTTTGTTAATCACCACTTCTAAGCTTCAGGGTGTAGTGCTGGAGGCAGAGCAGTACGCCCTGAACGTTGTGGTAGGACCTCATGTCCATGGAAACACGTTTACAATTGATGATTTGCCTGAAGATCAGTTATGGGGCTTTGACCACCAAGCGGTTCGTGCTGCTTGCAGGGCAAGTGAACAAGGCTTTTGGGAAAAAGAGTTTTGCTTCTATTTGTTCCAAGCTAGAAGTAATACCATAACTTGTGTGCATTATCTTTCCATGAGGCATATGATGAAGAAGGGGCCTTCCATTTTTATGCTGTGGTGCATATGATACTTAGTATTTGTTTTGCTTTCTGTTATTCTTCAGTAGCTGTGGGAGTAAATTAATACGGTAGCAGCTTCCCAGGGAAAGCACGGTTTCAGCCAGACTGGCATGTTACTGTGTTTTCTGTTTCTGTTTTGTTCTAATTGCAAATAAAACTGCACATATATGAAATAAAAATCCAGGAAAAATAATTTGAACAGAAATAGTACTCATGATGTATATTGAATAGAGTGTCAAGGGGATTTTGTGAAAGCATCAGGAGAACTTTACAGGTGTGAGGCACGCATGTAGCTGAATGATGGAAAAGTGACTGGGAGCATCCTGCGTGTTCCCTATAGATTCATTCAGGGGTGCTTTGGTAAAGGACATTGAAGAGCTGACAAAGCAAAATCAGGTTTACAGAAAGGAGCTGGGGCACTTGGTGCTTTTCTCAGTGGATCCTAATTTGATCTCCATGGTTACCATTCCCAGGTGAGATGGGAGAACAGGTGGAAACTGAGCTGCTCAGTGAGATAGTAAGCGGAGGGCCTGAAACAAAAGAAGAAACAGGAGAAGCTGTGGATAGTGCAGCAGCGACAGAGATAGGTATGTTGACAAGGGGGGGAAGGACTGCATAGGTTATTGTTTAGGAGACAGAAAAGACTGTGCTGTCCTTAATGAGCACATCTTGTCATCCTGCTGCTGCTGTACAGCTGCTTTCTGCAATTTAACACAAGAGGATCATAAATATTTTTGTTTACATTAAGAGATATTTTTGGAAGCAACCAATTGGAGGTCATGCTTTTTACATGGGTCATCTTTATATAACACATGAGTCTTACTGGTGTTAAATTATCCCTCTTTGGGGAGAATGCTAGACTGTAACATGCAGTCTTGGAAAATAAAAACCTATGTTAAAATCATGACTTTCCTTGTTATTATTTGCAGGCTTGTTTTTATGAGCTAATGCCTTAATGCTGCTTTGTGATTTCCATTCCATGCCAGACAGTCATTTTAGATCCCCTTGCTCTCTTTATCAGCTGGAATCAGCAGCTGGGATGAAAGCACATTGCACAGCAAATGCAGTCACATGGTGGGAAGAAAAAATCACAGGCCAAATAAGAGTGCCTTTGGAAAATCGTCACACCAGTGAAGAGAAGAATTCAAGGGGATAGTATCGTCCCACTAGCAGACACGAAAATTATGTTTACAGTTCTGTTATCACAGTCTTTCTGCAAAAGTTATTTCTTCTTCCTCCATGTTCCCTAAGAATCCCACACTCATTTATTTTGAGTTCATCATGTAAGGTATTCACATGCACCAGAAGGCAGTGGTTACCCTGTGCTATTGCTGGAATGTGGAAAAGGATGAGCAGGCAATGCAGACACCTCCTCCCTTCCCCCAGTGAACGTTACTGCAGTGGCTGAAACCACTTTTCCCCTCTTCCCTCCCTCCTAAACACTGGTCTATGGAGCCATGCTCAAAATCTCTCTGGGCTAGTGAGTATTTCTGTAATTCAGAAGAGGACAGCTTCAGCAGGAAGGGTGGGAGATATCTTACACCAGCACCTTTGATGACTTCCAAATGAACCTCTTACACCTGGGACGGTCTTTGGTTCCTTCCCAGTGCTAGTATATGCTCAGGCTTTTGAGCTGACAGCAGCAAGCCAGCATGTTCCACCTGTGCTGCAGGACTAAGAAAAATGGTTTGCAGCATGAGTACTGCAGCCTGGAAGACCATTAGAGTGGTGGTCAACCAGTTTGGTCAAGGCATATGTGCCTTTATGACCTTGTGATTACTGAAGTAGAATTAGACAGGCAGTGATGAAGAAAAAAAGCACTCACCTCCCTTTAATTCTTATCCGTTTAACAGTTGGTCACCTTTATATTGTTACTTTTTAAGCTAGCCTGTGAAGACAAGCTATTGGTGGCCATTGGCAACTGTGCTCTTGCAGGATCTTTACGTTTATGCCATATAGTTTTGACTATGAAATCTGAAAAAGTTTATTCATTCAACTTGTTTTTAATGTGTTGCCCCTATGCTTTTGCAAAGAACTGAAGAGTAAGAGATTGCATCATGTGATGATTACAGCTTTATTGAAATACTTACTTTCTGCATTTGCCTGCCTTGACGATATTCTCCCCAACATTTTTGTATGGGAGCGGGAAGAGCAACCCTGCTTCTATGTCTGTAACGCTTTTCAGATGATAGGGGTGTACCGATGCAGACAGCTCAGAGAACAGCTGTGGGCAAGAAGAGCAAACAATGTTAAGAACAGAACAGGGACCATTTAAATCTGGGATGCTGTTGTGTAAGGGAGGAATTCTTCCATCTTGAAAGGATATTGAAGAACTAAAACAAGATTTTAGGCAGGGAAGCAATATCGCTAAAGGGAATGGAAAAATTCTTACTTTGAGAGAGGTCAAAAACATTCAGAGCCTTGCTTCTGAGAGGGTATGACTAAGAGGATATGAGCTGGTCCTAGTGCAAAATAAACAGTGCTCTAAAGGTAGCTGAGGTCCATCTCTGAACAAGGGAATGCTCAGTGACACACTGTGTGTGCTGAATTCAAAACCACTAAAGAGAACTTTTTTTTCACATTATATTAGCAATGTTCATGCAAATTAACAGTCAGACTCTGTCACAAAGAGTCACGGCAGTTGGACATCTCTCTCTCGTCACCTGCATTCTCGTGCAGAATTCCCACCTTCCCTGTGTTCCCTACGCAGCCTTGTGGAAAACCACCATTCACTACAAGGAAGGCCCATGTTCTCGTGTTCCGAACCTATCCTTGCAGGGTCTTCTGGCTGGGAAAGAAGTACTTTGAGCTGGGACAGTATGACACTATGATTTCTGCCAATCATCCCCTTAGGTGCCATCTCTTAGCTGTCAAGGGAGCCAGCAAGACTCATAGCTTCTCAGCTGCTGATGGCCAACACATGTAGTTTCAGGGGCTGGGTGTAGTTCCTCAACCATACTTTATCATGGAATAGTTGAGGTAGGAAGGTACCTCTGGAGATTGACTAGTCCTGCTCAAAGCAGGGTCAGCTGGAGCAGGTTTTCTGTTGGGTTTTGAATATCCCCAAGGATGGAGACTCCACAAACTCTGTGGGCAGCCTGTTCCAACTGGTCAATTGCCCTTACAGTAATTAAAAAAAAAATAAAAAAATTCTTACATTTAAATGTAATACCCTGTACTTGAATTTATGCCTTTAGTCTCTTGTCCTTATTTAAGATTTAAAGTCTGTGAGATCTCTGCCTCTGTGTCAAACATGACTGAAATTATCTAGTGATTTCAAAAGTTGTTAAGAGAAAAGGCAGCAGGGTGGGGAGGAGCATAAAACCGTTGTGGTGTAACTGGATTTCACATAGATGATGTTAATGTCTGTAAGAGGAAGACTGTGTATGAATGGGATGGAGGAAGAGGAAGCAGAGCCAGTGGCTGCTTGCGGCTGTTCCAGCTCCACACAGAACATCCTTACAGATCTGGGAGAAGAGCAGATATCCCCTTCATCCTGTGATGCTTCCAGGGAACCTTCACTTTGAATTCCTGTAAGATTTAGTGAATATCAAGTTGTACCCTCAATCAATTGTTAAATCAATTTTTCTGTGTGTTTCAGGGACAGCTAATAACAAGGAATAGAAGTTATGTCTCTATGATCATCCTCTTCTTGGGCCTGCTCTTCTGTCCACACGAACGTTTTTTAATTTTGTTGGGTTGGGAAAACAGAAAAGCTTTATGGATCGAGCCACAAGCCACAGACATGAATAAGAGGCATCAGAAAATGTTTTATATAATACCTAATTTTTGAATTCAAGCTGCCAAAACTTCAAGTGTTTGAAATACCTGCACTTTCACCCCCCTGCCACAGAGTGCCTTCTGTACATGGCTAGCACAGCAGGCTAATTTTCCAATGGCAGTATAACCATTCAGTTTTCAATTAGGATTTTTTCCAGGGTCAGATAACTAACTTCAAACCTTTGAAACCTTCAACCAGCATTATATAGGATAAAGAATACAGTGTAGCTTTTTTTTTTAATGGTAATATGCAGGCAATTTCTCCGAGCGCCTGGACTATCAGTGTATGGAGCTGCTGAAGTGTATAGCACGTAGAGGACTGGAAGATGAAAGTGCCCATTTACCAGGCTGTAACTAAATGCAAAGGTTAGTTTTCCAGAAAGGGGAAGATATACAGGGTGAGGTGTCCAGGACCCAAGTGGGTGTCTGCTGCTCACTCTCCATTTTTAAACATAAATTTATTGAAAGGCTAGTAGTACAATATATGTGATGACTTCTGCAAAAACAGGGAGAAGAGGGCATTTTTAACTATGAGTAGGATGTTTTAGTCTTATAAATTCTGTCACACTTAAAATATAAAGATAACTTCACAGCTGTTAACATTCATGATGATTAATAGCCTGTGTTTAGCTGTGTACTTCCTAATACACATTTGTGGCTTCTAAAATAGATTTCTAACCAGAGACATATATAAGCCTGTTCCTAAAGGAGAGGTCATCTAGTACATTTCCCTGTAGTGCTGTCCTCCAGGAGAAGTATGCTATCAGGGAGTTTGGGATTTTTTCCAAAATGCTAAATAATCATTTTGGAGCTGAAGCTGAATGGCAAAGCTTTCAAACAAATTTCCTGTGAAAATGGGTCCTGAATCTAATTGGTATAATGGATCAGATAGAGAGTAGAAATTTGTTCTGATGGTGAATGTTGCAAAGTGACTATATATTATTGGGGACTGCGTTTACAGGATTCTCTGGCATAAGGAAGTAGAATATGGAGAAAAGTTCAGTTATCTGAAAAGGGCAAGCACATGTTGCTGTTTTCTTAGCTTTACTGTACAAAAGGACTTCACAAAAATTTTTATTGTCACCAAAAAATTATACAAATCCCCTCTAATAGCTAAATTTTGTGCTGCATGTGCACATCTGACTCCAGCTGACTTTGGTTTGTATTAAATAATCTAACTAATATCCTTGGCCTATCAGCCTTTAGTGTAAGCTAATATTCCTTGGCTATCTCACTAAATCTAAGGTTTTCTGCTTATCAGCACTCTTATGAACTTGTCAGCTTCATTTAATGTTGACTTCCCACAGGCAACACCATCAACTTTTAGAACTAAAATGCATAGTTTGGGGGTTTTTTAGGGATTTTTTGCTAGGTGGATGTTGCAGAGTTTTATTTTTTAATTTATACTAGCCTTCTATAATAGAGAAGTTAAAATGAGCAGCTAGTTCTATTAAAAATCTATAGACATTAAAGTGAGAATTAAAAATTCAAACAGAGGTAGTCAAAGTTTCTGTCCACATACCCACATCATTCCATGACAAAAAGGCATGAAAAACATACCATGCACTTTGGAGAGCTGAGGAGTGGGGGAACAGGTACTGAGTGGGATGAGGACTCCCTGGGGTGATACAGGACTGGGCTGGGCGTACAGCCAGGGCCCAGGATGCCCCAAGAATTTCCACCTTCATGAGCTGCATTGCGTGGCTGGTTTCCTCCTGTGAGCTGGGAATTTGGTTCAGCCACCAGCACCTGTGCCAGCACAGTCCTGCTCCCAAATACAGGAGATTAAATCAGCAGGGGAGCCACACTGACTGCTTGCAAGTTGTGTTAGATCACGAGTTGCAGTTTGACCAGCTATATTAAACAATTTTAAAGCATAAACGAAGAAGAGTTCTGTGACAGAGATCAGCAATATTAATAACAACAGAGGAGGCTGCACTTGGAAACAAAATATGAAGATACAAGGGGGTCAAGATAACCTGCTCACCTCAGAGTCACTCTTTCTACCACTGTTGTTACAAGGAAGACAGATGACAATATATGTTCTTACCTCACCGTTCAACTTTTTCAGGTCATTAAGCAATGCTAATGGAAACCAGAGGAATATAAGCCAGTCAATGACTCAAAAGCATCAGCCCTTCTCAGTCATCTTCAGTCCTCACATATTGTATAATTACAACATATGAAAGCTATTTTTCCTTTTCCTTTCTAAAAGATGAAATATGCTTGACTCCGTGTTAAACATGAAATGTTAAATCACCTAGATTACCACAAGATCAGAAAGTGGCTGCTATATGTATGCTGAACATCCCTACCTTGAGAAATACACTGGGGTTTAGCATTCATGGTCTTTAAGATACCAAAGCATGTACCGTGCATAAAGGGCCAAAATACGTGCAGCTATTTGCCTCTGCAAACCTGGGACATCACAGAGGTTGCCAAGGGCAGAAATTGGTCTGTGGATCAAAGAGTTTTCTCATGTTAAAGGCTGAGAAGAGGATATGCTCCAATATCTGTACACCTCCAGAGATAAGCTAAGGTATATTGCCTCCTCCCCCCCCCACTTTTTTAAACATAATCAAAATACAAAACAATGTTCAAAAATTTTAATCAAAAGCTAGACAACCTTCAGCCCTTAACTTCACCCAAGGTAGAAGTAATCGTTCCATGCTGCAGGGAGTGCTGGGCAGGACACCTGAAGGAAAAAACTTAATTTCCAAGCTAACAATAAAGTTCTAGTATGAATTTTGTTTCAATTACCAATAAACACAGCTCTAGAAGAGATTAAATTTGCACCCTGTCAGCTCTGTGCAGACACATATGCACACTGTGCTAGGATCCCAGAAGACACTTGGCAATCTGGCTGGCTAGGGTTGGATCTTTCACTCAATGCAGAACTGCTTTCAGGTAAAAACTGCAGCAAGAGCAAGGTGCTTGTAGCAGAAGATTAGGGCAGTTTAACTTTGGTTATGTGCTTTAACAGAGAACAAATATTTAATAAAACTAGGTACTGAACTTTATTTTTGCACTGTTTAACCTGTAGAGAATACAATCATTTGAAGAAGAAAAAAAAACTACTAAAAGAAACACCTGGTAGAACATGCAAATTTAAGTATTACTTTACTTTCACAGAAATAAAGGATTTTTTTTTTTTTAAGTTACATGCAATTGAAACAAATTTTAAATGGTGAAATTAGTATGCCACAAGCTGAATTACATCTTCATATTTTGCATGCTAGCGGCTCAGTCTAGCAAACAAAAAAAAAAGCTAAGTTTAACTTATCTCTAGTTAAAACGGGATTTACTAAATATTTGTGTACTTTGCTGAACTAAGACCTAAGAGATACCCACAATACTTGTTTTTCATATTGGAGAATTATGGGGTTTAGCCTTTTTGTTTTAAAAAATAGAATCAAATAATATAACTCTGCTTAAAAAAATAAAAGTTTTAAATCTCTCTAAGGAAGGCTGATCGTTTATGTTGAGAACTGCTACGTTATAGCTGAAAAAGTGAGTTTATTTCAGTCATTCTAGAATCCCCGTACCTGAAGAATACCTATTTAAAGCCGAGCCATTCAAGAAACTGTGCAGCTGGTCCCCAGCTAAAAGCTAAAGAATCATAGAGCTAAGAGGGGATTTTAGTTGCTGACTTTTTGCAGAATGGTACCTACTTATTGATAGAAACATTTTTAATGGAAGTAACATGTTGTGTCTTGTTAGCTGCATCCAGCATGCATTTTTTTCAGGTGTTTCACTTACATTTCAGTCTCAGACTGTACCTTACTGGGGAAAGGAATGGTGTATTCACACCCCTTTGTACCAGTGAGGTCACCCAAAGGAGTTCTGTGAAGAACTTGCATCAGCAAATGGACAAGTCAGCACACAAAAAAAGTATCAAAACTGCCATCTAGTGTTAGGTTCAAGGTTGACAAAGAGGCAGCACAGCACAAGTAAGGCAGTGAAAAATGAGAGGCAAGAAGGGATAACCGCAGCGATTATACAAGGCTGAACTTACCTCCTGTTCAACACTACTGAAATCTGAGAAGGTGAACTTTAGATCTGCTACAAATAAGTGAAATACATGCCAGCAAAGTAATTATATGTGAACAAAGTAGCCTGTGGAAGGAGCAGCCTACAGGATTCCCTCTCACAGTACATTTGATAAAGCAGGTACTTGTTTCTACCACTGAAATGGTACATTCTCCAAGCTGCTGTATATTGCTATTTTTACTTGCTACACAAAGAAAGTGAAGATACAGGGACAGTAGCATCCCACACGTAACTGGACAGCCATCTTCACAGAAGAGAGCAAAACAAAGATGGTTGAGGCAGATGACTATAACAGAAAAGAATTTCTGCTCATTTCCCCCTGAATAAACCAATACTGTGCTTAGTCACATGGCTGTGGGAAGACAGGGAATCAACTCTACAATGAGATAGCCAACTTTCAAACTAGCTCCTTAAAAACACGGCATCCATTTCTACCTGGTTAGAAGATAAATGCAGAGGGGTGGCATAACTTACTAGCATGACCAGTCTGATTTTTCAGTATTGCTTAATCACCCCATCAAGCAGATGCTTCTGTCCTTAATGGCAGAGAGAAAAATGCCAAGAACTGTAAAGCCACAGTAGCTGAAAGCTTCCTGTCTTGGAGGATTATTTTCATCCTTAGCTATTAGGAGATAGATAATAAACCTATTCTTTTGGTTGAATTATTTGTTATTGAATAAGCAATATAGGGATTTTTTTGTAATGAAGTACCAAAGCATAATCAGGAAAAGAAAAGTTTGTTCTCAGAACAGACAAACACGGTTTTACAGATGCAATTATCATTTATTCTCATTAAACAGGACTTTTTTTTGGTTTTTTTTGTTTTGTTTTGTTTTAAATCAAAAGATAGTCAAACTGCTATGAAAAAGATTATGAAAAAGGTTACAGGCAGAGATCAATTTACAGCTTATTTATAAAGTTAGCACTTTACTTCAGAAAAGCATAATTTTCTTCTTTCTGAAATTAATATTAAATTTCTTAAGCAATTACTTCCATATGAAAAAAATGTGAGTCCCAACAGTAATCTATTCTGTAAAGAGCTTAAGACAGTTCAGAAACAAAGACAGCAAAATTCCCCAAAACACAAAAGACATACACTAAACAATTCAAGTGTTCTGTTTTCCCATTTCTGTAATTTGTTCTTATTTAAAATTGTTACTAAAGACCTACTATTACAAATCATTACAGTTTTCCATGTCCAGATCACCCATAGTATAACTGTCATACATCCACCCAAACATGTACTTTAATACCTGAATATCCAGTCAGCGTCGCAAAGTAAGGGCCCTGTCCTGCAATCAAGCTCAGCTGATTTTAGCAGGACTCCCAGAGGTTTCAGGGTTTGCCAGCAGAGAACTCACTGTAAATTCCTATTTTAGAGGATCCAAGGCCACAATCCAGAAGAAAGCACCCATCCTCAGTAAGTTTAGATTTCAACTGTATGTAAATGCTGATAGTCAATTGTAGGAATAGGATGTAAGGGAGAAGTATTAAATCTAAAACTGCTGTCATAGGATATTCAGTCTCTATTTATAGTCAGGCTGAAGCATCTTGGAGGGGTCCCTGAATAGCAATAGCTTCAATCTCAACTCTGGCACCCTGTGAGAAAACAATGAAGAAATGAACTAGGAATTTAATATATCTATTTTATGAAGCAATTGGATGTATAACACAAGCTTGTAAGAACAGAGTGACATTTGAGGGAGTAATACAACTGTCAGAAGTATAATCTAATTTAGCAATGTTAAGTAATATTGAAAATTCACTTTACTCTTACTTAAGTATCATAACCCCTTATTTCTAGTGTTGTAGCCCTCTTCCACCATAAAGAAATGTATCTTTCCTATTCAGGTCTCTTATATGTGGGAATAAGACTGGTATACTTAGAAAAAAACTAAATACTTAAGAGTCTTCATTAAAATAAGAAAAGCTGTTAGAATGCTTCAGAAGTAAGGAATTTCAGAATTTTTTTTTTTTTTGTAGGCAGAAAAGTGACACTTACTTTGGGCAAAGCAGCAACCTGATAGGCTGCTCTGGCTGGGAAGTTTGTCTTGAAAACTGTAATTTAAACAGAAACGTCCACCAATCACTTAACTTTGCTTGATAAAACACAGTTCAAAGTAATCTGTATAAAATGCAGTCATTGGAATAGTTTTAGGTTCAAGGCTACAAGACAAATAATCTTCTGTGCCAGCTATCGTTTCCCCCTTGCTGGTTTTTTTTTTTGGTCACTGACTTCTCTAACAGCTCAGCAAGCTACCATTCATCACCAAGAAGCCAGCTACAGTTGTGATCTAGTGGCCAGTGATAACTTGCATTCTGCTGACACTGCATGGCCTTAACACCAACTTGGCTGAAAAAGAAAGATTAAATCAAAATGGTGATCATCCAATTGCAAACACCAGGGAGTGGGAGAGGGCTCTTTCACAAAAAAGCAAAAGGGAAAAACAGGCCCTTGCCAAAAGAGTCATAAGCAAATATCCCAGGTTTGCATAAAGTCAACAGGGGGCCAGCCTTACTTATATCAAGGGAAGGCAGAGGAAAAATAGGCCCTTGACCTATTCCTCCATTCCCAATTAGGCCTGGCACTCAAGGATATTAAAAGAACGGGGTGTGGGTGGGAACGGGGGGGTATTGGTAAGGATATATGAGCTGAATTTATAGAATCATAGAATAGTTCAGGTTGGAAGGGACCTTTAAAGATCATCTAGTCCAACACCACCCCCCCGCCCCCCACCACAGGCAAGAACATCTTTCACTAGATCAGGTTGCTCAAAGCCCCATCCAACCTGACCTTGAACACTTCCAAGGAATCTGCATAATTAAATTGAAGTTTTACTAGTGAAAGTTAACACTAAACTTAGAAATAGTAATTTCAGGGTCCAGCCAAAGAACAGCAGCAACTGCTTTCTTGAACTACAGGTAGGAGGCAACAAGTAACTAAGTATCCAGCTGGTCTGTTTTTAGGCTGCTTAAACACACACACAATTCCATTTTGACATGCAGAAGATTGTGTTGATAGCTCATCAATAAAAGACTTCATTCAAGACCAGATGTTGCTATCTAATTAAAAGCCATGTAAATAAGGAACTTCTGTGCATACTTGCCCAAATTGTTCTGCACAATATGGCTCATTGGAATCACCTTTTTCAGTCTACATTCAGTTTTATTAAGCAAGCATTATTCTGTTTTTCTGTTAAGTGGAGCAATGTGGCTCACCATTGTATAAAAATGAGCCCTGTCCCATAACAATAACCCACAAATCATTCAAAGATACAAATAGATGTTAAAGAAATGGAGATACAAAATCTGAAATTAAGCATTTGAAGGCTGCCTACAGTAGAATTATATTAGGGACAACACAGCATCTATCAAGTTAAAAAGGCATGGAAGATCAATCTATAGGGATAGTAGGAGCTGATCTTCACATGACAGTGAGTTAGTGGGATGGTAGGACACAAATTCACAAGAAATTAGGCTATGCTTGATCTGGTGCTTGCAAATTAAATTTTATTTTTTTTAATTGCTTTATTTCT
Organism: Haliaeetus leucocephalus; assembly: GCF_000737465.1. Lineage (NCBI taxonomy): Eukaryota > Metazoa > Chordata > Aves > Accipitriformes > Accipitridae > Haliaeetus > Haliaeetus leucocephalus. The sequence goes on along the minus strand of NW_010972991.1, from coordinate 18,953,845 downwards.
ACTGGAATCTTAAAGAATCTGGAACTACATCATCTGAGTCATTAAAACACTTTGCTTACTGTGAACATAATTTGTTCCACAAGCCATACCGGGAAAACAGAAACAAAAGATCTACTTACATTGTTTGTAAATATCATTAATATCATTGAAGTCCTTCATGTCTGCCATCAAAACTGTAGTCTTCACAACTAGAAATTACATAACTGCAGTTATTTTAGACCTCTGACTTGTACATAAAAGTTCAAAATCTTCAGTGCATTTCTTCCTTTTATTTCATAAGTTTCCCTCAAGTATTCTAAGCATTTTGAAAAGTTTTGCAAATGGATATTGATCACTAGAGCTACTACCTAGAGAACCACCTAAAAAATCCAAATACCTAGTATGTAATAAAACTTTAAGGAATTAGACATTCCTGACCATATCTGAAAATATGTGGTTTAAATTTCATTCTAAGCCAAATTCTTCCAAGAGGCACACAACTGATAAGAAGGTCTATTAAAAAAGCTGTTCTTAGCCAACTGTTGGCAATAGATTATATCATATGTAATATCTGCTACCAAAAAAGTCCCTAAAAGGCCTGAAAATATAGTCCATGCTAGAATTTTTTACCCATGGCTGCCCAAGCCAGCATTAATCCTGGTTTGGCTCCACTATTAGAATCCTCCCCCGAAAAAGTATTGAAAGTGCCTAGAATACTAACACCATAGATAGAAACCTGCTTTTACCTAGAGCAAAGCATAGGGTGCTTGAAATATCTGTAGTCAGTTGCAGCTCTGTCTATACCTGAGCTTCCCTAGTTAGAGTTAAAATATTAGTACCATGAGCAGAAACTTTTGGTGAAAGGCAGTGTTCCATTGATACCCTACCCATCACAAAGACTTGCAAGTTGATTTATTTCTTTTATTTTTTAACCCAGACTCATGATTCCTTTTGTTTCTTCCAGCTATTGATACCAATTGAATGTTTAGCAAACAGCTTTTTTTTTTATTTTTTAAAGGTCACTTTTTTTTTTTTAAATCCAGGTAAAAACAACCACTTGTTTGCCACCATCACAGCAGCACTTACCATTGCCATAGTCACAGCCTGCAGCTTTCAGGATTTCTCCCATGTTTTTTAGAGCCTAAAGAAAAATGAGACAAAAATCTTTTCACTATCAGCAGGGTTGTCTTTAGGTAAGTATGTATATATGAGTTGTAACTTGGCTATATCCATGTTATGGTATAAGTTCACCCAGCAAATCTTCAACAGTCCTCAGTGGGTAAGCAAAGTAAAAAATTAAAAGGGAGCTTCTAATAAACCACAAATATTAAACCATTTATTAGATGTAAATGCATGATGCAGCTCCACCTCATCCTATTACCTCACACCACCTCTTTGCTGCTGGGGGAACAATCTTCCCCCGAGTCAAGACAGGGTTTTTACTGGGATCTGAACCTGTTACAAACACTGATCCTTTCCTACTTTCCTACATGAAATACAGATTCCTCACCTGACCTCCAAGTTGTTCAGGTGGAAAATGACAGGGTTAGGATGGAAGGACTTCCTCCTGCTTCTCCTTCATCTTGGAGGATGTGAAATGTGCTCTCTAGATCTCTTCAATTTCTCATAAGTCCATGTCTAACTAAGCACATGCCAACTCCATTACAAGTCTATTGCTAGAAGATATCTTACCTGCTTAGCTTCTTCCTTTGCCCCTCCAGAGACAAGTTGGCCGGTGGAAGGTTCTATACCTATCTGTCCTGCAATGTACATCGTTCGGTCTACCAGCACTGCTTGACTGAAAACACAAGTGACATTTTAGGTTTAATGTTTCTCCATCAAAACATTTAACTATCTGAAAGCACATTTCACATTTTCTTCAGTAGTTTATAATACCTCAGACAGATAGAGGACTGAGGTTATGCACGCACAAGTCTGTACACACAGTCATACATTCAATCTCCTTATGCTTTTGGGAGAGGTGAGATTAGACCACCTAGGGAAGCGCATAGGTCATTTTTTTAGGAAATAAACTTTTTTTTCTCACAAAGACACAAGGTATAAGCGCAGCAACAAAACATTAAACTGAGCTACACAGCTTCCACACTGCAGATATCACAGAGGGGAGGCAGAGTAAATAAACACATTTTTTGCACCTGCCCAGATAAACATTCCATCCTAGTTTGAGAAGTAGACAATACCTTTCATCTACATCTCAGCTGCAGAACAATGAAGGCAAAAAAAAACAATCAAAAAGAGGGCTGATTGGAAAATTTAACATTTTTCTTCTCAAACAGGCACCATGATAATGAGTTACAGCTGTAAGGTGAAGTACTACACACTAGGTCTCTGGCAGCATTCCTCCAGTCACAAAATTGGCCAGTCAGCACACCACCTTGATCACTCCATTCCAGAACAATCACTCTCCTCTCACCAAATAACCTGAATGACCTGCTGGCTGGGTTAATTCTGAAGAATGCAGAATTCACAAAACATTTTTATATAAATGTCAGGTGTGTTTTTGCTGAAGTAGAGTTGGCAATTATTAATGTCTCTAATTACCACAAAGAGATTAAAAGATTAAAACAAAGACTTAAACTACCTAGCAAATATTATGCAAGAGACATAATTTACTTCTCTTCAACTGGTGATTAAAAATATTTTGCAAAGAAATTAGAGAAATATTCTTTTGAAAGTGTTTGCAGTGTATTAACACTGTTTTTCTTATCTCTTCCCATTCCACAAGAAAATTGTTTTGACAGTTCAACAAGCCTCTCAAGTTACACAAACTAGAGTTAGGCACCTTCCTGAACTACCTAAATTAGGAGGTTAGCTTCCCTTTAATGTCAATGGAAAAAGAAAGGGACTCTGAAAGAGAAAATTTTTATTACATCTCTTAATTGAGATTGACTCAGTTGGATTATCTCAATCCATTGACTTCACAGGGGACCAACCTAATTTAGGGAGTCCGTAAAATGATTACAGTTAGGCAATCCAAACAGTGCCATCACTCCCATCTTTCCTTTTATCCCTGACTTACATTCTCCTGTAATTTCATAAGGGGAAAAATAGCCAGTAATTTATCTGATATGGTAAAATATCTTACGTGGTCATCATTTTCTTTATCATCAACTAACAAAACTGGAGTAAATCACAAAACTACACCATTTAAAGAACAGAAACTAGTGAATGAAGTAGTTTTCTAGCTGATGCAGTCTTGTTGATAGAAAATGTGTGTATGAAAATTAAAGAAGTATGTGTGTTTGGTTATTTTCTTTTCTACCATGTCCTGCTTTGTTTGAGGCATAGGCCCTCAGGCCACAAAATTCCGTTTCCATTTGAAGTGCAGAGAACCATGCAACGAGAAGGTATGAGCTCTCTAAGAAAAGACATTGTCCTGTACTGCTTCTTATAAGCAAATGACACAATGAAACATTTATCACAACAGAGGCCTTCTGACAGTCCTAAATCACAAATAATTGGGGAAAAAAACAAGCTGAAGCCTTCTGATACCACTGCCAGATCAACATCTGCAGCAGTCTTATTGGATCTCCTTCTCTGCTCCTCAACTTCCTTCTCTTGGTATGCTTACTAGTGGAATCCTCCATTCACTGAGACTATTAACAATTTACCAGCTAAAGCATATACTTCTACTGCAGTCAAATGCATGAGTGAAGCTCAGAGAAACTTCAACTACACAAACCCCAATCATGTTTTAACTGCCGATGTATCCTATAACTAGGGTCAATCATAGTTACTCATTAATCTCTGATTCAGCAGAGATCCGAGTTGTGTGCCTGAAGTCTTTCAGGTTTCAGTATACCTAAGTGCATAACTAGATGGACATTATGATGTTAGAAGGACATCATTCATCAGAGAGATGGTGTTAAGAAGCACGTTTTTTTTTAAAGACAAGGACTGCAAAGTTAATTGGATCTTCTTTACAGAAATGATTATTGATAAATACAAGAACAGCATCTCTGCTGTGCCTTTTAAAAAAGTTTAAAAGCATTAGAGATACATATACACATACATACTCACATATATGTGCCTTTTTATATATCTATCTACCCACCTCAAGGTACTGGAAATTGGATGCAGTAAAGAAAATACAAAACCACAGTAAAAATAGGTCACCAAAAATCACACTGAAGGGCTGTAGGAGAACTGGGAATGCAGCCCATACATCCCAATTCTTCATTCCATACTAAGCCCTCATTCCTCTGTTACCATGCTCAGACTCCACAGCAGAGATGTAGCAGTTATTTCTTGTACAACTTTTGCTTACTGGACTTTGACAAGTTTCCTGAAACCTGATAAACTAAGTTAGTGATAAACTTACTGATGTTAGACCCATCATACAATTAACAGGCTGCACAATAAGCAGTATTTCATCAAGAACTACCAATAAGCACAAAATGTTGGAGTGCAGTTAATCCACAACAGAAGTGGAGAGCTATGTTGAAGGCTAGGCCAGTGGCATTTGTTTGCAACTGAAGAATTGTTGCCTTCCCATGTGTTAGATGTTCTCCTAACTACAAGCAATGCCAGCCCCCTGGCTGCAATCCACCAATAGTTTATTGTTTACAGAAATTAACCTTCATGTCATGTCTCTCTGCTTCTACACTTCGTATTTCTCTTTCTTTATAATTCCTATAAAGAACACACAGTTTGAAGCTCAGGAAGTTCAGTTTCAAAGTAGTGGAGACAAAAACACACCTGGAAGGCTCTCAGATGCTACCAGTAGAAAAGTTTAAACCAACAGAATCTGTGTTTATATTGGGAAAACAAAGCTTGAACGCAGAAGTAAAAATTCTTAGAAAATGCCCTGGTAAAAATCCCTCAGTACCTTAGCTATGAGAGTCTACTATAGTTACTGAACATTTTTTTCATACCCAAATAGCAAAGAGAAACCTTTATGCAATTTAAAATTGGGTTTTAAATTACATTTGGAACTGTTGCAACAACTTACTTGTGAAAACGTTGAACAAGGTCTTATATATTTTTACAGCAGTTAGTTTTTAGACCGAAAAGCATTTATAACCTGCTGGCAGTCACGTTCAAAATAAGAAGAGATTTGCAATTCCCATGCAGTGAACTCTCCAACTGCCAAAGCACGTCCTGGGTCGGGCTCAGCCTCCGCTTTCCGTCGCCTCCAGAGTCGGCATTCGCTGCTCATTTCCCTATGCAACGTGCCTTCTTCTAGGCAAGCATTTTTTCCTTGAGAGGAATTATTCTTGCGGTTTTTTCATTCAGTGCTTACCACTAATTTCGGAATTATTTTCCCAAACTGGCTTTTTGAGGGACGCTTTAAAAACCTCACCTAAAGCGATCAGGACTCCCCGCCGCCCCAGTCAGGCTGCAGTGTGCCGCTAGCACTGCAGACCCCTTCGCGCTATAGGGCCTCAGGTGTCCCTGGGGGGTTACTGGGGAGGAGACCGGTCCCCGCTCGGGGCGGGAGGGGGGGACCCCCCCCGCAGCCCCCAGGGCTGCCTGACAGACCCCCCTCCAGCGACCTGCTCCCTCTCGCTAAGGCATACCTGTAGGGACCCATCGCAGCAGGAGCCTTAGCAGTGCTGATTATTTTCTTCACGAGCGAGGCCATAGCTGCCGCCAGCCCCCTCCTGCCCTCTCCACAGCGTCCCGCCAACGGCTGCCCTTCGCCC